>NC_135305.1:202820160-203157348 GCF_048772815.1 Callospermophilus lateralis
CATGTGGTCAGCTCCACAGGGTGCAGCGATTGTCCTCTGCTGTCAAGGAGCCTGAACAATCTATCTGCAAGATAAAAAAAAAACCTCTCTTCAGAGTTTTAACTATTTTCACCAAGGCTGCCGCCATGACAACCCTGTGGGCTGCCCTGGGAGATGCAAAAGCCTTTTTCCAACACCATTTAGCCCATAAAAGGTGGATTTACCAAGAGTAAATGAATCTCCAAGAAAGGAACTATTTCTTAGGAAATTATAACGGACCAAAAATTTGCCCCCAAAGTAGAAACTCCACTCAAACAATAATTATAGAAGACTTTGAAAAATTGCCCTAAGAATTTCCTGAAAGAAAAATCACCAGTTCCTGGTAAGAATATGATTAATTTTCTTTTAATAAATCAAGATTTTTGTCTGTATCACTTATTTCAGAACATAAAAAGAAAAAATGTGAAAATCTCCTCTGATTCATTTCACAAAGCAAATTGAACCTCCATACTACACGGGCACTTGCCATTCAAAATAATAATAATGGGGACTGGAGATAGAGCTCCATTGGTAGAGTGCTTGCCTCTCATGCACAAGGCCCTGGGTTCAATCCCCAACACCACAAAATAAATAAACAAACAAACAAAACAAAATAATAATAATGACGAGCCAACCTCATTTATGAGTACAGATGTAAAAACTCTAAGAAGTTACACAACTCAAATCTATAATGAAAAGCATATGCCTCCCACGTAGGGTCAAGGGTTCTGGGAATGCAGAGAGGCTGGAAATGAGGAAAGCTGTAAGTAGAGTTCATCACCCCAACAGACCATAGAACATGAATGCACTTTTCATCTATGCCTCATATTTAGGAGTAGAATAACACTTACTTGAGATGCTGCTTATTCCCATTTCTTACCCATATTTTTCTCCTCCCTCCCCAAGCCTGTTTTTGGTCCTTCCTAGCTGATCTCTGCAGACTTGAGTCTCCAGGGTTTCTAGGTCCTCTGCCTCCAGCCTGCGTTCAGCCATTGGCTGTTGGCAGAACCCTGGGAGGGAGAGAGAAAGGAGTTGGGATAATTGCTCCCTCCCTGCCTTGCACCCCAGGTCCTGCATCTCCTCAGTGGCTGGGTTCCTCCATGCTCAGCTCCCCGCCCCCAGCCCCCCAGCATGGCAGCCAGCATGTTCCTCACAGCTCCAGTGATCTTTTCCCCTCCCTGTCCCTTCAGGCTCAGGGCCAGTAAGAGATTCTCACTGTTGCTGGTTCCTGGACACCTCACTGTCTTTTCACGGCTTCCTTAACCTCTGTATTGAGTTTTCTCATTCAACTCTGTTCCATTAGATCTTTTGCAGTGTACCATTTTCCTTCCAGGATCTTGACTCATTCCTTTCAGCATAATGAATAGTATTTATTTCAAACCAATAAGCAACATTGTATCTATTAGAGTAATTAAATTACCCGATGTAATTACCGGGGTGGGGGGGAACCCCTGAAATTTGCTTAGACAATTTTCAGATCAATGAGAAAGTTGAAACTGAAATTACAAACTCTATAGCATTTCAAAATTAATGGAAGATGGCCAAAGCTACAAATGAGGGGCTGGGGTTGTGGCTCAGTGGTAGAGTGCTTGCCTAGCATGTGTGAGGCATTGGGTTTGATCCTTAGTACCACATAAATATAGAAAAATAAAATAAAATAAAGATATTTATTTTACAGTAAATAAATCAACAACTAAAAATAAAATAAAATAAAAAGAAACTACATATAAAAAAATAAGTATTTTGTAGAAGTTAGGGTAAAAACATCAAGGGCAACAAATGGAAAGCATAAAAATAATAAAGTAGAAATTAATGAATCACAAGGCAGAAAAAGAAGAAAAAATAAACTTAAACATTTGACAAATACACATTAGAAATAAAAAATTAGAAAAGAGAATTAATGTGTCTCTATTCATGGGGACATTAAAAGAAGTTTCAGGGACTGCGTGACAAACAGGTGAAAATTAAATTGAAACCTGGATGCAATGATTGTCTTAGAAAACAGAGATTTCCAAAGTTCACCCTATGAAAGATAATTTTAAACAAACCAATAATCAGAAAAGGGATTCAGACTGCCATATTCCCGATTCCCAAGCCCACACAGTTTCTCTGATAAATGATTTCAAACATTTAAGGAACAGAGACACTTAATCTGTCTGAAGGCACAGCAAGAGAAGTTTCCAGAAGGAACCCGAAATCACACTAACACTTCAATCAGACAGAGCACAAGGAAAACAAATAAACTCGTTTAGGAAGATTGATGTGGAAATTAAAAAAAAAATTAGCACCTAGAATAAAAAGATAACATAGAAGAAAAGATCTCTTTCATAAGAGCAACAAAAAAAGAGAATATCTTATGACACTCTGCCAAGAAGTTCAGTTTGATGCCCTCACACAGAGCATGACTTGGTGGGTATTAGTCAGCTTCTCAATGCTGTGACCAAAATACCTGACAAGGACAACTCAGAGATCAATCTAGGTGCTTTTCAATAGATGAACAGATAAAGAAAATGTGATATATATAACAACAGAATACTACACAGTCATAAAGGAGAATGAAATTATGGCATTTGATGGTAAATGGTTAGAACTGGAGACTTTCATGCTAAGTGAAATGAGCCAATTCCCCCAAAGCAAAGGCTAAATGTTCTCTCTGATATGCAGATGCTAACACATCATCGTGTTGGGGGGAATATAAATTCACAGGATTAGACAAAAGGGGACTGAAGGGAAGGGAGGGGAGATGGGAATAAGAAAGACAGGATAAAGAATGAGATATAACTTTTCTATGTTTATATATAAATACGTGATCAGTGAAACTTCATATCATCTACAGCCACAAGAACGGGAAGTTATACTCCATGTTTGTGTAATATGTCAAAATAGACTCTACTGTCATGTATATTTAAAAAGAACAAACAACAACAACAAAAAGAACAACTCAGAGGAGGAAAAGCTTTTTGTGGTTCACGGTTTCAGAGGTCCCAGTCCATGGTCAGCAGGCTCCAAGGAAGAAAAATGGTAGAAAGGTGTAGAGGGGGAAAGATGCCCAGCTCATGGCAGTCAGGAAGTGGAGCTGGGCGATGGGAGCGGGCAAGAAAGAGGCTGGGGAGACAATAAACCTTTCCAGGGTGCACATCTGTGACCTAGTAACCAACTAGTGCCGCAGTTCGGCTGCAGCAAAATAACCCGGGAGTGACGAACAACTTGTGTACATTGATGTAGCAGGAGTGGGAGCTGTTTATTGTAGGACAACAGAGGTATTTATACATTCCACACAGCTTATCTTAATTAACATAAACTAGATACAGCAGTCCACCAATAAGGAATCTCCACACTTAATGGCTTGCTGGCACCACCTCACAAACCAATCCCCCTGGCAAAATGCCAGGTGCCATCCTGACTTGTTTACAGACTCTAACCAACTAGGTCCCACCTCCCAGTAATTCATTCAGCTATCAATGCATTACTCCATTGATTAGCCCTCATGATCAGAACCCGAATGATCCACTCATTGCCTAAAAGCTCCACCTCTGAACCTCACTGCTTTAGGGACCATGCTTTCAGCACATGAGCTTCTGGGGGATATTAGAGATCCAAACCATAATACATAGCACACAGGAAAGGAAAGACCTTTCACCTTATTTGTCTGCAGACTGTTGGGGACCGCAAATCAAGTCAAGATGGCGCCTGGCAGTTTGCCAGGAGGAGTGGTTTGTGAGGCAACGCTACGGGAGCCATTAAGATGGTGAGGATTCCTTATTGGCTGACTGCTGTGTCTGGATGATGCTAACTGAGTCAAGCTGTGTGTAATCAGTTAGGTATGTATACCTCTGCTGTTCCGCAATAAAGCGGTTCCCGCTACCTTGCATGCCCGCTACCTTGAGTTCCCGCTCAGTTCCCGCTGAGTTCCCCCGCAATAAAGCAGTTCCCGCTTCAACCTTCAAGTTGCTTGTCACCTCCCAGTTATTTTGCCCAGCCAGACTGCGGCAGCAGACGAACCCTGGTTTACCTGGCAGTTGTAGCCCCAAGACAGGAAACATTCCTCCACAAAACTGGAGACAGCGGGAGTAAAGGTTGGAAGAATGATACAGAGGTGATAGGAAAGTCCCCCAAATAGGGACTAAAAGCAACACTATATTTAGTGTCAAATTGATACTTTCTGCTGGGTGCACACCTGTGATCTTACTGGCTCGGGAGGCTGAGACAGGAGGATCGCAAGTTCAAAGTCAGCCTCAGCAATGGCAAGGTGCTAAGCAACTCAGTGAGATCTTGTCTTAAAATATAAAAATAGGGCTGGGGATGTGACTCAGTGGCCGAGTGCCCCTGAGTTCAATCCCTGGTACAAAAAAAAAAAAAAAAAAGTCGATACTTTCTGCATTTGCCTTCAGCATTCTCCCTAATGACTCTGGCCACCAAGATTTGCAGTTCACTACAGAAGATCATGTATCATTTCATCACTATTTAAGTGTGAATTGTGCACATTGACACTTTGTCTTTAATTTGCATGTGGATCAACCCTTGGGTCTTATATGGGGTTTGTGCTAGTTTTATTTAAGCAGTGTTATAGAGATATAATTCACATATTAAATTCACCCATTCAAAATGGATAGTTCAGCACTTTTTTGTATATTTGTAGAGTTATATGACCATCACTGAAATTTAATTTTGGAATATTTTTATCACCCCCAAAGGAAGCATACTAATTGGAAGCCACATCCCTCCATCCCCAGGCACACCCTAGGCAACCACCAGTCTACTTTCCATCTCTGCAGATTTGCTATTCTGAGCATTTCATGCAAATGGAGTCATACAAAATGTGGTCTTTTAGGATTAGCTTTTTTTGTTTAGCTTATAATCCTGTTATCAAGATTTATTAATTTTATAGCCTTTATAAGTATTTCATTTCTTTTTATACTAAATAATATTCCAATTTATGGATATACCACATTTATTTATCCATTCATCAGCTGATGGACATTGGGTTGTTGCTATTTTTTGACTGTTATGACCAATGCTCTTATGAATTCTATTATTTGTGTATAAATTTTTGTGGGGACATATTTTCTCTTTTGGGGGGGTATATACTAAGAGTAGATTGCTTTATGAGAGTGTTCTGATTTCTTAATATTATTGCTAACAAAGGTTATTTTCTGACTTTTTTTTTTTTTCTGTGTGCCAGGAATTGAGCTCAGGGGTGTTCAACCACTGAATCACATCCCCAGCCCATTTTATTTTTTATTTTGAGAAAGGGCCTCACTAAGTTGCTGAAACTGGTTTTGAACTTTCGATCCTCTTGCCCCAGTCGCCTGAGGCACTAGAATTACTATTTGATCATAACTGCCCTGGTGGATGTGAAGTGGTATCTCATTGTGGTTTGATTTGCCTTTCCTTGATGGCTAATAATGCTAGCATCTTTCCATGTGCTTATTGTCCGTGTGTGTGTGTGTGTGTGTGTGTGTGTCTGTGTGTGTGTGTGTGTTTTCATTGCAGAAATGTTTATTCTGAGTCTTTGTCTATTTTAAGTTGGATTATCTTTTCTTATTAAGTTGTAAGAATTCTTTATATATTTTGCATACAAGTATTGTATCAGTTGTATGATTTGCAAATATTTTGTCTCATTTTATGGATTGTCTTTCTTTTTTCTTTTTTTTTACTTTCTTGATATACTCTTTAAAAAAGTTTTTAATTTTGATGAAGGCAAATTTATCATTTCTTTTTTAATATCATATCTAAGAAACCATTGTCTAACTCAGGTCATGAAAATTTGCTCCTACTTTTATTGTAAGAGTTTCAACTCTTATATTTGAGTCTGTGATCCATTTTGAGAATCCTATACATACTTTTTCATACCTAGAAGATCAATTTCAATATAGAAGGTAAATTTCATTTTTACACATAGATTATGATGGCTTCATTTGTTGAAAAGACTATTCTTTCTTCACTGAATTGACTACCCTTGTTTAAAATCAGTTGATGGGAAATGTAAGAATTTGTTTATGGATTCTCCATTCTGTTCTTTTGATCTGTATGTCTATTCTTCTACCACAACCAATTTGTCTTAATTACCATATGGCATAATTTAAAATCAGAATATGAGTTCTTCAACTTTTTTCTTCCTATTCAAGAATGTTTTGGCTTTTATGAATCCATTGCATTTTTATATGAATCTTAAAAGCTTTCAATTCTGTAAAAAAAAAAAGTCACCTGGGGTTTTGACAGAACACAAATCTGTAGACCAATTTGGCAACTATTACCATATTGACAATATCAAATCCTCTTAAACCACTTCTCTGTTGTCCTCGAATCCTCTCTTTGAATTTGTCTTTCAATAATTTGAATGTTGAGTCTCCTTGAGGTTATCTTACTTGGTGTTCATTGAGCATCTTAAATGTGTAGTTTAAATTTTTTTTTTCAAATTTGGGAAGTTTTTATTCATTTCTTTAAATATTATCATGGTCACTTAAAAGTGGGAATATGTTCTGAGACAGATTGTTAGGTGATTGTGTCACTGTGTAAATATCACAGAGAGCTTACACAAACCTTATACAAACTTACATGGTATAGTCTACTATATATCTACTTTAGATAATACATATTGTCATATATGAAGCCCATCATTCTGAAATGTCATTATGTGGTGCATGGCTATATTCTCTTTATGCCTTTCTCTTTCTCTTCTCCTTCTGAAACTCCCATTATGCAAATATTAGTGTGCTTGCTGGTGTTCCACAGTTCTCTGAGGCTCTGCTCATTTTCTTTTCTTTTTTATTGCTATTTTTAAGACTTTATCAAAAGAATCATTTGTAATTATTTGATATCACAGCTGCCCAAGACAGTGATTTCATTGGGATAAACAATAGCTTTTTCACAAATTAAAAGGAAGATCTAGGGAAAAAGATGTTCATAAGGGGCTTTGAAAATCTCTAACATATACCTAACAATGCATGTCTCAGAAATAGCATAATAATATTTGAATAATATTTGTTGACCCATCTTTAGTTTATTGTTTCTTCTGACAGTTCAATCCTACTTTTGGACCTGATTGTGTTTTTTTCCTCTAAACTATTATGTTTTGATTCTTTTAAAAATGATTTCTGTTCATTTATTGATAGTTTCCCATTTGATGAGTTATTGCTGTTACATTTTTGTCTAATTATTTCAACATAGTTTCTTTAGTTATTTAAACACACATATAATATTGACTTAAAGTCTTTGTCTAGTAAATCTAACATCTGCCTCCTCTCACGAATAATTCTCATTTGCTACCTTGTTCTTTTATAAAGGCCAGACTTTTCTGCTTCTCTATGTGTCTCACAATTTTGACTGAAAATTGGATATTTTAGGTAATAAAATGATGCCACTTTGGAAGTCAGTCTCTTCCCTTCCCAAGGGTTTGTTCTTGTTTGCATTTTTGTTATTGTTGTTGTTGGCTGTATTCTTTGTAGAGTGCAAAGCTCCTGTTCAATTAGCTAGTAATCAGCTAATTTGCAGGGAGAGATTTTCTTAAATACCTTGAGCAAGTATCTTCCAAAATGTGCTGAAGGACTCTGGGTGTAGGGTTATGCCTTTTAATACTCATTTACAACTCTGCTGTAGACTTAACTTCCTACTAGTTCATAGCTTCAAGATCCCACAAGGGACAAATTGAAGCGCTTCAAGCATTTTCTTGGCAGGTACACAACCCTGCCCACGCACACATCCTTTTGGGTTCCCAGGGATATGTTAGAGATTTTCAAGGCCCCTTATGAACACCTTGTTCCCTAGATCTTCTTTTAAATTGTGGGAAAGCTCTTGTTTATCCCCCAAAAATCATAGCCTTGGGCAGCTGTGATACCAAATAATTACAACTGATTTTTTTGATAAACACCCTGAGGATAGGATTTTCCTGTAGAGTGAGCTCTGGGTTAAGTGAGGTAGTAAGTTATGTGAGGGACTCTGCAATTGGGATTTACCCTGGGAGCTATGAGGTAGATCAAATAGTGACAATGCCCAAGGGCAGGGTTCTCTAAGAGCTTCAAGTCCGGTGCCTGGTGACTCTCCATGGATGCCAATTTTCAAGGCCACTTCAGATTTGGGAAGACAGGAATGGAAGTAGGTCAAATTACAATGTTATGAATCCTGCTGTTATTACTGAGATAAGTATTTTTTTCTTAAACAACTGGTCTTCACAATTTTTAAAGGCTTTGGTTAATCTACAGGGTTCCAAAGCCTTAGATTTTAACCTTTTTTAAATAACTGTTTTATCTATTTACTTTTCTGAGGAACACATTTATTTTGGCATCAAGGAGGTCCCACCTAGCTTAATTCCTGACATTATTAATCATATGCCATGCTTTATAATAAAAACAAGAGGAATTATAATTCAAATGTTGGTATAATCTAGGCATCACCAGGAAAAAATACTCATGGACTATGTAATTTGATGACAGATATAAAATCATGTGTAAATGAATTAGGGAGATAGGAATCAGACTGGCATACTACATGATATATAGAATGAATTCTGGATTGGGCCTGTTGGTGAAGAAGAAGTGACAATACAGATAGAGGTTGCATCTCCCAAGTCCAAGATAAGAGAAATAAATTCTTTTAAATCAATGAAATGGTTTTTCATCTCCAAATAATGCAATAAAATTTGCTTGAATATAACTGAATTAACTTGGGCAAACAAACATGCATCATCATGTCATTTCCTCAATTGTTGTTTGAAATTGAGTAAAAGTTTCCTCTCTTGATTAAAATTTCAAATAAAATGTGCTTCAGGCGAGTCCAAGGGGTGATTTTGATAACAGATATGTTGACCCATTACAGTGTAGACAGTTTGTCAGGTCTTACCAATGACCTTATCTTCTACCGTATCAAGTGATTCATCTTATCATAGAAATAGCACAATAACTTAATAGGAATTAGTTTCCAGCTCTTCACAAATGTCCATCCACTCAGTAACTACAGCTTTGTTTTCAGTGAGAAACTAATTCCTGAAGTCTGTCTAAAAACCTGCTTTTTCTTGTACATAAATCCTAAGTTTTCTATGTCAAACACTTTTGTTGAGACTGGAGGGTATATAGAGCTTGATGTTATCATGTCAAACTGATATCAGGAATCACTGTGATTGGCATCTGATAAGAGTAGAACTGCAAGTCAAAGTAACTTCCTCCTGTTTTAGCTTCCTGCACTTTTTTTTACCACTATATAAGAGAAAAGAAAGATGTCCTAAAGGCTGAAGGGATTTCAGAGAGTAATCATCGGGAAAGGAAAACCAAGGGTAAAAATATCCCTCTGTATTATGGGATGAAAAGAAAAATTTCATTATCTTTTATTAAATATAGGTAATATCTGTTTAGTACTATTGTATTTTGTTCTCCTCAAAATATTGCATTTTTAGAACTTAAAAAACACAACAATATATGCTGTAAATTTAAACTTCAATTTAAAAGTTTTTTTAAGTCTAAATAAATTTCTCTATCACAAATCAGAAACATTACAAAAATATTGTATTTTCTCACAGATTTATTTTATTAGTACTATGATTATTCACTTCTAAACTAGCTAGTCCTATTGTTGTTTTGTTTAAATAATAGCATTGCTATAGAAAAATAAATAATACAGAATAATTTATAATTTTAATTAAATATCGACTGTTCATATTTTACAATAAAATAGTAAAACATACATGTATGACTATTCTGGTGATATTTTATTATTTTATTTCAAAATGGCTGTGTTCTGAATTGGTTCTCTACAAAATGGATAATATCCACAAAAATACAATCCCTGTTATTTTAGGGGTTCTAGCTCTCTGGGGACATTGGTGAGAAAGTCAGCTACCCTGCAATTTCTGCCAAGAGCCTGCAGTCTCCATCCAGGTGTTGGGGCAGCAACAAAGCTGGTGGGAAACTCTTGTCTCAGGGAGAGATTGTAAGACTCTATTTTACTACAGGACGCAAGCCCATGTGAGGCTTCCTGGTGACTCTCAGAAACATCATGTGAGAAGGAGTCTTAATAGGGAAAGTTAAGATTGTCCATGAATATTTATGGTCAAGTGCTTGTGAACTGGATAGTAGTGTTAGTGCAGCTGTATTAAATAGCTCAGGCTGCCATAGCAAAATACAATAGACCAGGTGGTTCAAACAACAGCCATTTATTTGCTCATAGCTCTGAAGGCTAAAAGTTCAAGATCCATGTGCCAAAGGGGTTGGTTTCTCCTGAAGTTTCTCTCCTTTGCTTGCATATAGGTGTCTCCTCACTGTGACCTCACATCACCTTCCTTCTCTATTGCACGTGGAGAAAGAGACAGCTCTGGTGTCACTTCCTCTTCTTATAAGGTCATCATCTTGTTGGATTAAATCTACACCCATGTGACTTCACTTACTTTAATTATTTCCCTAAAGAGCCATCTCCAAAGGTTAAGACTTTTGGGGGAAGACAATTCAGTCTACAACAGTGACACTCCTTGGCACCTGTAGGCAGGCAGAGCTCATAGAGCAGAAAATAAAAGTGAGACAAAAAGAGGCTGCTCAGAAATGTCAGTGTTCACACTCTCCTGTTTGATTATGCAAACCCTCAGATGAAGTCCAAAGCAAAACCCAGCTATGCACTATCTACAAGAAAAGATTTATTTTATTTTATTCTTTTTTTTTATTTAAAGAATGGTTATTATATGGCACCTAAGTGCAAATAAAAAGAAATCAGAATTCTCAACACTGGCCTCAGGAAAAATGTAATTATAGATTTAAAAACAAAAACAAAACCAGAAAGGGCCCGAAGAGAATTTGATATTCATTTTAAATAGGAATATATAGTACATAGTATTTTTCTACCACAGAGAATTTCAATAAGTGTGTCCCAGTCTTTGAAAAATTTAGCAAATCATTAATTATGATAGAGAGGAATGGAATAATAAAATCATTAAAGTTTATTTAATAAGTATCCAAAGGTCTTTGTGTGCTCTAAACAGAGAACGTATATTCCTTTTTCTTGCATATAGACCACACACACACACACACACACACACACTCACGATATTTCACACTGTTTACAATGCCACACAACTTGAAAGTAATAACAAAAACCCCTAAACACATGGGATTTTAGAAATGGCATATGAACACAATAAATCTCATTTATATATATAATTATAATGCATCCATTAAAAAAAGTAATGATAATAATAATAATCATAGAAAAGAGATCAGTAGAGCAAGCAGATCAGGGGAAGGGAAGAGGGGAGAAAAATGGAAGGTAGAGGGAAAGAGATTGATCAAATTATGTTACCTGCATATACAAATATGGCATAATGAATCCAACTACTATGCATAATTATAATGCATTAATTAAAAAGAGAGAGAGAGAGAGAGAGAGAAATAAAAAAGGAACAAAAGTCTGTTGGCCAGGTGCAAAAAGGACTCCCAAAGTGCAGAAGCCATTGTTTCATGGGGGGAATAAAAGGTGTCTGTAATAACTCCTAGGTCAATAAAAAATGCAAACTACAATTAGAACAATTGAATTGTTCTAACATAGCATTTGTGAAACGGGCACCAAAGCTTTTTCTTTTTTTTTTTCATACTTAACCAAATGGAAAATCAGTAGCCTTAAATATGTCATTAATAAACAGACAGAATGAAAATAAATGAGCTCCTGATACCATTCAATAAGTTCAATAAAGAACATCAAATGCAGAAAAAAAATTAATGATGATAAAATGCAGAAATTAATTAATTAGAAACCAGAAAAGCGGTAGAACTGATAAATACCTTTAAAACCCGGTCCCTCTGAAAAACAGAAAAACAATAAAATAGAATATATTCTGACCAGTTTAACAAAGATAAAAGAGAAAAAACCCAAATCCACAAAATTGTGAGTGAATAAACCATGTGACCAAAATGGTGCTGGACAAAATGGTTCTAGAAACCCTTTTAAAAAGTTTGTGACTGAAAATCTATATAGAGATGTAGTTCAATCATCTGAACTATAGAACTCTTTTCCAGCATATAAATATATAGCCTACCATGTTTTTCTGTTCTATTGATGGATAACTTTTTTTGGCTGCAACAAATAATACTACAAGAAACATTGTCATGCTATGTGTAAGAGTTTTGCAAAGGTATTCATTCTCAAAGTGTGATCTCTGGACCAGCTGCATCAGTACTGGTTAGCCATAAAAATTTTCCCAGACCTGCAGAATCAGAAAGTCTGGGGTTGGGTCCCAGCACTACGTTTTAAAGACCCCAGATGGTAATGCATGCTTTAGTTTGAAAAATACCACTCTAGAAATAGAAAGGTTGGATTGTAGGGTTAAGAGCAACTTGGAGTTTGTAGGATATTACCAGTTTGCTTTCCTAAGGACTTTGTCAATTTGTACTTTCATCAGCAATGCAATAGAGTTTTTGTTCATCTATAGTGTTTTAAACACTTGGTATTATAAGACTTAAAATGTCACAATGATAGGTGTGAAATGGTACTTTGTTATTTTTGTTTGACTTTCTCTGAGAGCTAATGGAGTCAAACATTTTCTCCTAGTTTTTTTGACCCATTCGCTTTCTTCTAGAGTTATCTGCTCATATTTTTTTTTTTTTTTTTTTTTTTTTGCCCAGTCGTGGGTCTATGATCTTTTTCTGAAGACACCTCTCAGAAGTTCTGCATGTCTATCAGGCAGGTGCACTGCAAATATCTTTTTTTAGTTTGTGGCTTTGGTTTTGTTGATTATAATTATGCAGAAGATTTCCCCTCAATGTGGCAATAAGATTTATCATTCTTTTTTTTTTATATATATAGTTAATGCTTTTTTGGTGGAAGAGTCTTATTCAAGAAATCCTCCCTGACCTCAGTACCATGATGATAACTTTTGTACTTTTCCACGAAACAGGAACAGATTGAGAAAGGGTGGGTAAACATTCAGCAGCGAATACACCAGAGTGGGCCACTGCCCAGTGGCCTCCTTAAGTGCTTTTCCACAAAGTAAGAAGCCCTCCCTTCTGTCTCTACCTTTCATAACCCCATCTGTCCACATCCAGGCAGAGACTCTGAATTCTATAAACTAACTGTTCATGGAGAGTTGATGGTTGAGTTGACGCTGGTGATGAAGTTCATAATGGAAATTATGTAATCTATTCTGAGAGGTGTAAGACCCACTAGAGAAACACCATGGGCTATATGGAGAACAGAAAAATTATCTTAACAGAAATCTACACAAAGAATTGTTGATTTTATGTGATATCTTACTGTATTTGGAATACAGATACACAAACAGATTATGAAAGATTGCTTAACACTGTAAGATGCACTAGCTGGTACATGGATGGATTTACCTTGCTTGAGGATAGAGAGAAAAATACCAGCATGTGGACTTTTGAAAAAAAAAATGTCAAAGAATAAAGAAATAGAATTGCACTGAGAAGTTACCAAGGAGGAACATTTCTCTGAAAATAACCTGTTATAGGATCCAAAAGAGGGGAAAAGTGAAAAATTTCTTAGCATTCTTAATAGAGTGCTTAGTACAGTCTCCAGGAATCAATAGCATGAAGCTTCAGAGAGAACAGGCAGAAGTGATAAAGTGTAGGAAGAGAAGAGAAGAAAATGAAATTTTTAAAATGGTTGAAAAGGAAAATACTACACAGAAACCAATATCTCCAAAAAAAAAAAAAAAATAGAATCTCCACTGACATCAGAAGATATGTTAGATATAAAGAAAAATATAAGAAGTAACATGGAAAATAGACTTGCAATTCTCTTCCAGAAAGCAGGAACTAAAAACTGACATTGAAGTAAAGAAAAACTGATAAATACAGAATAAGAAATATAAAGATAATTGGCTTGCTTGAAGAAGACAGAAGAACTAATGAAACAAAAACATTAGTTCACTGATTCATTTATAATGTATTTATTGAGCAATCTACCCTGTGCACTGTGTCAATGCTGCATGGAGTCTGCTGAATGTATTAAATAAATGTGATTACTTGCTTCATGCAACTTTCTAATTAGACATTTATTAGAGAAATGAATACACAAATAGACAAGTCCTTGCAAATTTTGGTAAATAATATGTAGGAAAGCAAAATGATAATTAAGGACATAAGAGAAGAAAAATTCAATTAGTTAAAGACAGATATCTGCATGGAGCTTAAAAACACAGATTGCTTGTTAGGCACAAACAATAAAGGTGGAACTATACTAGCCAGATGAATACAACACAGTGCTGGAATCAAACCCAGGACTTCTTGCATTCTAGACAAGTACTCTACCATTTAGCTACACTCCCATCCCCGAATACAGCATCTAAATTGTCATTTCCAAATGATAAGATTAAGAAAATAAAAATTCTATAAGGGATCACGTGGAATAACAACACAAAGGAACCATTTCTCTGATGACAATGTCAGAAACTTCTAGAGGATCAAGTCTAGGGGCTTTGAAAAAGGTGATCCACGAATCTCGTAACCAGAAAATTATCTTCCATGTACAAAGTCACATGACTTTGTTAGATAGACTCTTCAAAATATCTCCAATTTCAGTAGAATGACACAGACATTATGTATGATTACATGTATGATTATATACGATTACACTCCTGGTGTGACTCTGTACCATGTTCAGCCAGAGGAATGAGAAGTTGTGCTCCATTTGTGTATGATGTGTCAAAATGCATTCTACGGTCATGTATAATTAGAACAAATAAAAGTCAGTAAAAATAAATACAAAAACAAACAAAAAATATCTCCAATCTATGTGTTCTTCTCAGAGAGACAATTAGTTCAGCCAAACAAGAGAAAATAAAAAAGTAAGAGTTAAGTATGAAATTAAGTATTGAAATAAGGCTAAATTATTGATGTACAAAAATTATAAAACTGCTATATCAATGGAGCTTTTGAGGGACTAGAGGGTTGAGTGAGGAGAGGAAAGAAAACATGGTCAGGAGGGTGTGAAGCCAGATGAGCATACTTGGGCCAGGTCCTATAGCCATCATAGTACATGTTTTTTGACTTCTCCCTCTTTGAGAGAGCTACGTCTATTGTCTTCAAAAGCATATTATATAGGTAATTGAAAAAAGTTCTTTATCCCAAATTATTCAAAATTTTCCCAATTCTGTAAGAAAAAGATGAACATTCTAAAGAGAATTTCTAAAAAGCAAAAAGGTTAACCAAAATTGGAGATAAAAATGTAATTAAAAATGTAAAATAAAAAAAATATTCTTAGTCTATCAAAATAAAGAGGACTAAAAACTAGGATACTATCTAGCCTTGGCAAGAGTGGGATGAAATGCATATGGCTTATGCCAAGTTTGTAAAAATATTAATTGGTAAGATTTTTCTGGAGGGCAATCTGGCAATATGTGCCAAATGCCTTACAAGTTTGCATACATTTTGACTCAGTAATTCCCCTTCTAGATCTTTTTTCATGTTCCTTTCCTTCATAGATAGCATTTCTCTCTATTTTTCTTTCGAATTATTTTTTAATTACTTATTTGTGCGATTATAAGATGAATACCTATTTCCATCAAGTCAGAGGTTAGGCTTTCGTGCTTATTATTATATCCTAGCATGCAGCATATTTTTGAACAAATGAATGGATTAAAATGTGTTGAGAAACATATATGCACACATGCCCATGTTATAAGACAGTTCTTGGTGAACTAAATCATGGGTAGTACTAGCCACAGGTGCTGGCTCACACCAATTTTCTGAATCTTTTTTTTTTTTTTTTTTTAACAATCCTAATTGGCTTCATTTTTAATTTTAAAATCAGGTAACACTTCATTCCATAAAACAGAATCAATTTTCCTATGAGCCAAGCACTCATCAAAGATAATTTGATGAGTTAACATCAGATTATTTATTTTGCTTACACAAAATAAGGACAAGGGAACTTCACTATTTCGCCAGTTGAGAATGGCTGTTCTCCCCCCAATCCAGATTTCTCTTGGAGGACCAGATGTGTCAGCTTGGTTTGATTGATTCCATGTTTGTTTGTTTTTTCCCCCTGGAATATTGTCTCTGTTGAAAAACTGGCTTCACAAAGAAAGTGGCAGCAGGAAAATTTCAGAATCCAAAGCTTAAAAAGTCTTGGGCAGTGTGGTGTTATTTTCTGTCTCCGGGAGGGATCAGCCAGTGTCTGAGGCCTGGAGACAGAGGCAAAGTCCCCAGCCGCCCATCCAGGAGATGTCACTCTCGGTAGCATCTGTTGTCCTGACCTTTGCTTGCCCAGGATGACAGTGGGTAAGGAGCAGCAGGTCACAGGGGCCCCCTGACCCTCTGGGAGACAGAGCTCTCCCTGGGCAGACCCCGGGGCTAAGGGTCAACGGCCAGGGGAGAATCATGTCGACCACTCCCCACCTGTGGTCCCTGAGGTCCTGGGGCAGGGATGCAGGAGGCAGCTAGTGTCATAAGACGTCCCTGTCCCCAGCCAGGCCGGGTGCCTGGCTAAGCGAGGAGAAAGATGGTGTCCCTCCTCAGGGCCTGGCCCCTGCTCCTGGTCTCACTCAGCTCCCCTTCATGGGCCACATCCCTTCTGAGAGTCACGCCCTGCCCTTTATAGACACAAGGACCCAGAAGTTCCAGGGACACGTCCATGTTTAGGCCCCTGGATCCGGAAGTTCCTCAGACATCCATATTTAGGTCCCCGGATCCAGATCCAGAAGTTTCAAAGGTGCACGTCCATGTTTAGGTGCCTGGATCCGTAAGTTCCTCGGGTGAACATCCATGTTTAGGCCATAGCATCCAGAAGTGCCTCAGGTGCACATCCATGTTTAGGCTCTAGGACCCGGAAGTTCCTCAGGTGTCCATGTTTAGGCTCCAGGATCCCGAAGTTCCTCATGGGCACGCCCATGTTTAAGCCCCAGGATGCGGAAGTTTTGTTGGGTGCACGTCCACGTTTAAGCTCCTGGGCCCGGAAGTTCCTCAGGCATCCATGGTTAGGCTCTAGGATCCAGAAGTGCCTCAGGCGTCCATGTTTAGGCCCCAGGATCCGGAAGTTCCTGAGGCATACATCCATATTTAGGCCCCCAGATCTGGAAGTTCCTCAGGTGCACTTCCATCTTTGTGCCCTTGGATCCAGAAGTTCCTCAGTCTTCCATGTTTAGGCCGTAGCATTCGGAAGTTCCTCCAGTTTTCTGAATCT
Organism: Callospermophilus lateralis; assembly: GCF_048772815.1. Lineage (NCBI taxonomy): Eukaryota > Metazoa > Chordata > Mammalia > Rodentia > Sciuridae > Callospermophilus > Callospermophilus lateralis. The sequence continues at coordinate 202,837,294 of NC_135305.1, forward strand.
TGATTGTGATGATGGTTACACAAATCTATGTGTATGTTCAAATCCATAAAACTACTGTTTTTTTTTTTTGTGTGTGTACATTTTTTAAATAAGAAAGGAAATATAAAAAATTCAATCAAAATTCATCATTTCTTACTGATTTTACTACCTTTTGCAATTTCTATGCTGCTGGGGTGATTTATGCACATTGTATCATATGGTAAAAATATTGTATGGTTGTGTGCTGTTGCACATCTTGTTTCAGCTTCATGTCCAGTGACATTATTATAGCAACTTGAAGTTGGCCATACGGGAAGGTTTACGCCTCAGAAAGTGACAAATACCACACATCAGGGCTTTTTGTTTGGGTGAATCGGTTGTTAAAAATCCCCCAGTTTGCATTTCCTATGGATCCAGGCTTTGGAAGCAGATATGCCATGAACATTTGGAGTTTGGACAAGTCTGGGAGAAAGGGCTGGAAGAGCAAGGGGAAGGAGAGCCTCCATCTGTTCGTTTATCCCGTGTCTGAGTGTATACAGGAATAGAGACGCTATTTTGGAGGAAATGTAACAGAAGCTTCATATTTTGCCTTTTTCAGGCAAAATTATTAAAATACGCCTGAAGGGCAAGAATCACTATGATAGAAGCCACCTATTAGGTGAGGGAGTCTGAGGCCTGGAGTGAACACCATTGGTGCACCTGTCCTAGCTGCTGCAAGTGTATTGACTGCTAACAGACTGTGCCATCCCCTTCTCCAAAGAATTTCCCTAAGTTGACAGAGCTCCCTTGTTTCGAAGGTTATACTTACTTTCCACTTTTCCCCTGGGGTTAGTCCATCGCCAGTGACCAGCTGCCAGGAGGTCAGGAGCCCTTTACCTCTAATTCTACGCGGCAACCCATGCTCCACAGCTCTCTGCTTAGGCTCAAGCCAACTTCCACTGAGACTACATCCTTGCTGAGCTCCTTGGCCTGCCCTCTTTCCCTTATTCTCATCCCTTAAGAGTCCTCTTCAATAAATGAATTGAGCAAAATCTCCCCATTTCAAGTTCTTTTTTCTAGGTATAATGATTTCTGATAAAGCGAGAGAAAGATTTCATTAGAAGAAATGGTTAAGTCTTGGCCAAGAACTGGGGCAAGTATTAGTTTCTGGGTCTGTCCTACTCCTGTCCCAACACAGCAGAAGAGTCAGGATCTACTTATGATTATGTAGAATCACTAGGGGGTCTTGTCCAATTTTTTCTGTTAAAATAAAAAGATGCAAGACTGAACTCAAGATCAATGGAACAAAAAAAAAAATTACAGAAAGGAACGTTGCCCAATATAATGCCAGTGACATCCAACAGAGTTTTTGAGGGAATGAACTACTTGGAGTTAGGAAGTCTGTGTTGGCCATGTTCTTGCTCAACCTTTCTCAGATCTGCATAGTGTTAAGAAGTTTAAGCAAGAGACGTATGCTAATATGTGTAAGGATTCTGTAACATGTAGTGAGTACTGAAAAGTAGTCATGGGGATGATTATTACTAGAAATCATTAATATTGACTCTAGGTGTATTCAAGATTTTACATAGGAAACAGGGGGGCACATTCCAGATGAATTAAAGAATTATGTATAAAAAACTATTACCATCTTCCAAATGAGTTTAATAGTTTAAAAAAGCATACATTAATATCCAAGCGTGCCCAAATCAAAAATGCAAAATGATAGTTTAAGTGTAATTTAACAAAAAAAAAATTTTTTTTTTGAAATAAAATTCGAGCAGTATTACAAGTCTCCTCACGAAGGCTGGACTTTTTCCTTGCAGAATCAATTTGCTTCCCTCCACTCTGATATTAGCTGAAACTGTGCCTCACGTTTGGAAATTCCTTCTAAATATCTGTTTAGAATTCTGCACTCGCAGCCTACCATTTTCTCTCCTCCCCTTGCCTGATATTTTATATCACCCAAAGCTCCACTAATAGGAACCATCTCCAGAGACATTATCTGACCTCCTCTACCTTAGATCTAATAGTTCCAAGAGTTTTCAGATGTTTAAAGTGTCAGGCACACCATTATCCAAGGAAATATTTTACCTAGCAATTTACCAAGTTCCACAAAATCATTTTCCCAAACACTGACAATGCTTTGTGAAGGATAAGTAACATAAGTACAGAAAATTGCAGGGACTAACCAAACATCCAGTGATTTCATAGATGGATCATTACCAGATCCTTGTGAAATCTTGTTTATCTTGTTAAAGATAAATTAGTTAGAAATGAGCAAAATGGTTTTGATAAAAATGACTGTATTTGGCATATGTTTATTCTGACCTTCAAAAGCACTCCAAGAATTACATATGTTTTGATGTTCTGTCTTTCACTAGCTCTTCACCAACAAGTAACATTAAAAATAACTTTGCATATGACCGTTTTAATCAATTAATTATTCACTACTTTTTAATAATGATATGTGTGCTTTATAAAAAATTATGAAAATAAAGAAAAGTTCTAAAAACTGGTAAAGTCAATATTAATATTATGGAACACACAGAAGCATTACTAACATTGTAGGGTATTTATTTCATCTTGTTTTCTATGTGCACACAGAGATAGAGTAAAATTTGGATTATACTCTACATAAGGATTTGCTTCCTTTTTTAAATTGAAGATTATATAGTAAGTTTATTTATATATTTTTAAATGATATTCTAGAATCTGATTTAGAGATTATTAAGTATACTCTTATGTTGAATTACTGTAATTCACCCAAGCAATTTCTTGTTTTTGGAACATATCGGTTGTTTTTTAATTTTTCACTATTAGATAGAATACCTTTTGACAGACCTATTCATGAATCTATCATTGGATTTCTTATTTTCTCCAAGGTACATTCCTAGAAATGGAATTTCTGGTCAGAAGATACGAACTTTTGAAGTTTTTTCATGTTAATTTATTCTCTGCACCTCAGTTTGCAGATTGTAAATGGGATGATAATAATACAACCTCGCTGTTGACATTGCTCACTGTCTAGTGAGATAATTTACTGCAAGTGTTTAGCAAACTACAAAGTAGTACACAGTGTGTAGTCTTTAGCCCCTCCACTCCATCCACTTCAATCCACGCCAGGCAGATTGACGAGCTTCATCCCAGCTTGCCCAGCACAGAGGCAGAACATTAGTGAGACTAGCACTTTATTCTCCTGGAAAGTCAACCACGCTTTCCCTCCACTTCCCTATCTGTGGTTATATTTCATAGTGATTTGGGTGGGCTGGAATCAGGCAGTTTTGGGAGTAGAACAAAAACTAGCTTGTTTCCTGCCATCCCCTACCCAAAGGTTCAGCCTCCCACCCCCCACCCCCCAGATGTTTGATCTTCAGGTTTCACTGCTCTAAGCATTTAGGAAGAGGGACTATTAAATATGGTCTTACTTTTTAATGGAAATTTTAACTTTCTGAATATATTCCTAGAATACACATATGTATTCGTGGGTGTACACACACACACACACACACACACACACACACATGTGCCATGCATATCATTACCAGGATCAACACTGGTTTTAGGGAGATGTCTCAGGGCTAAGGCCAGCACAGCCAGGTTCACTCCCAGTGGCCTCCTGAGTCTGCACAGGATTCCTGGGGAAACAGAGCCGCAAAGCCCAGCAGTGTCCCTCCGAGGGCCATCTTCAGGACCAGGGTTCCCTGACCATAAGCTGTCGAAGGGATAATGAGCTCTCAGTCACAAAGTGAAGCAAAATAGGAGACAGACTCAGCCAGTTAAATAAAGTGGAAGTGACTGGTGTGCTGAGGGACAGCGATGGCTCACAAGGAGAATCTCATTTCGTCTTTAATTTGCATATGGTGAAGATTGATTTTCTACGGCTAATCCAAATTTATGACACATCAGGTGATATTTAAAGGACTCAATGGAGCATTTAATAGCCAAACATTTTTCCTGATTAGTACTCACTTGACCTGGTGACCCAGAGATGAATGCTGATCACCCCTCCCCCGTCCTTCCTTCCAAGTGGCTATAAGCTTAATAGCTGCCAAACAGGCAGCAGGAAAACAGAGCCAGACTGTGGTCAGAATGTCCTGTCATTTGGAAGACTGCTGCTCTCCCGGCGCGGGTGGAGGTGGGTGGAGGAGAATTGATGGGTTTGTTTGTCTCAAAAATGACATTTGTCAGACACTTCCCAGATTTCACACTCTGGCCTTGTTTACACAGAATACACTTTTAGAGCATTTGTATGTCTTTGTGTTCCTATACGTAATCTCCACAATCTCCATAGATAGGGATTCTTTTTTTTAAATCTTATTTTTTATTCTAATTTGGTTTATATGATAGCAGAATGCATTACAATTCATATTACACATATTACATTCATATCTCTGGTTGTGTACAAAGTATAGTCACACCATTCGTGTCTTCATACATGTACTCAGGGGAATGATGTCCATCTCATTCCACCATCTTTTTTACACCCGTTGCCCCCCTCCCTTCCTCTCCCTCCCCTTTGCCCTATCTAGAGTTTGTCTAATCTTCACATGCTTCCTCTCCCAACCCCACTAGGAATCAGCCTCCTCATATCAGAGAAAACATTCAGCATTTGTTTTTTGGGGGATTGACTAACTTCACTTAGCATTATGTTCTCCAACTCCATCCATTTACCTGCAAATGCCATGATTTTATTCTCTTTTATTGCTGAGTAGTATTCCATTGTGTATAAATACAACATTTTATTTATCCATTCATCTGTTGATATTGTAAATTGTGCTGCTATAAATATTGATGTGGCTGTGTCCTTGTATGCTGTTTTTAAGTCCTTTGGATATAGATCAAGAGGTGGGATAGCTGGATCAAATGGTGGTTCCATTATAAGTTTTCCATGAAACCTACATACTGCTTTCCATATTGGCTGTACCAATTTGTAGTCCCACCAGTAACATATGAGTGTGCCTTTCCCCCCACATCCTTGACAACAGTAGTTTTGATTTGTATTTCTCTACAAGCTAGATTCTTAATTCCAATTGACAAACAAGAAAAGTCTCAGAGAAGTTTGCTAATTTGCTTAATCACCTAGCTAATCAGTGGTGAAGCTAGGGTTGCAATTCAGTTCAGGATAATCCCAAAGCAAAGATCTTTTCCAGTTTATCAGGGCTTATTGAAGATATAAGGTACACTGCCTAGGGTGATATTTGAAACTGAGCAGACATTATCAGGAGTCTGGGTTAAGGGGGCGGTAGAAAGAACAGGCAGATACAAGTCAGAGGTCTCTGCAGAAACCTGGAAGCCAGGTATCAAAAAATGTTGATCCTGGCATTTATTTCTCCATAGCATTCATCCAGGGATCTCTGAAGAGAATCCATTAGACCTTGAACCAACATTGTTATCAGGTATAGGTGGATCAACAAAGAGCTTCTCCAGGGAATAAACTTGCCCAATGTTTAGTTTAACATCAGTGAAGGTGTTTTTTACCCACCAAGATGGATTTGTTTGTTCTCAAAAAAAAAATCCTAATAGGTCCTGGTTAAAGATTGCAGAAATCTATCATTTAGTGATTCTTTGGCCTCCTACAAAATTTGGTGGTCTAACATAATAATCTACTCCTACCCCATAGTTCTGTGGCCCAGCAGTGTGGGCTGAGGCCAGCTGGGCAGCTCTTCTGTTGGTCTTCCTGAGAACACTAATGTGACTGCTACCATCTGGAGGCTCAGCTAGGCCTGGATGATCTAACTTGACTCATTCACCTGTCTGACCATTGGCTAGGACTCTTTTCTGAGCCTCACTCTTCACAAGCTTTTTTAATCCTCTAGCCAACTGGCCTGGGCTTCTTCACCTAGTATTCTCGGGGTTCCCAGAGTGAAAGAGAAGAAGCTGCAAGCCATGTGAGGGCCAGGCTTGGAATTCCAACACCATCACTTCCACTGCAATCCATTTTTTTCAAAGCAAGATACAAAGCACCTGGGGTTCAGAGAGTGGAAGAAAGACTATACTTCTTGATGGAGGAGCAAAGGGACAGGAAAATAGATGTGGGGGGAATCTGTGGTCTTTTTTTTGCAGTTCTTCACAAGGAGAAAATGATCCTTATAGGACAAAGGAGATGCTACTCCAGTGGTATTCAAACTTTAGTGAGACATGAATCACCTGGGGAGCTTCTGATGATGCAGGTTCTAATTTAATGGATCTGTGTGAGCTCTCAGAGGATCTGCTCATGCAATTGCTCACAGACCTCAGTTGGAGTATCAAGGTTCTAATTATTGACATTCAATAGTACCCACTCCCTTTCCTGTGCTAAACTGAATGAAGAATGTATTGGTTTTTTCCAAGGGTAGAGAGTGAACTCAGTTAATGGATTCTGTACATTACAGGTGTACTGTAATTATGCACCCTTGTGGCCTGGATCACGTGTCTATTGAAAGTACCTGACTCTATCCTTGCCTCTGTTTTCCAGCGTGGTTTTATGATCACTGGGAAAGGTCATCAAATCCTAAGATCCTAAAGATCATCAAATACTAAAAATTTTCATTTTAAAACTTTAAAAATGCTGCTGATCTCTTTGATAGGATTTTCAAAATAGATTTAAAATAGCTTCAGATTTTAAGCATTATTAGAATAGATTGCTTAGGTAAGATGATTTTCTGAGTCCAGAATAGGTGAAGCCTGTCTGATTGTATTCAATCACAATTATATCCCATTATAACTCCTCTGCCCTTGGGGGCTGTACACACCACCATCTCAGACAGACCAATGCTTAGATAACAAAAACCTGGGTTGAAGTCTGGGACTCTGGTAACTGAGAATCTAGAATACATTTCTTTCTGACATGAATGGCTGACGCAATTTGTAATACAATAAAAGTGAATGTTCTGAGAATGTGCTTATTTTTTGAATGATGTGTGAGCAATCAGGCATTTATAAACAAGGGTCATCAATAATTACATCTGTTCTTTATGATGTCACCCTAAACCATTTTATTTTTGTCCTCACTAATAGTGATCCCTGGGGGAAACTAAGGCAATGCATAGAGCTCTTACATGAATAGTGTGGCATTACAAAGTAAAAAAAAGATAATCAGAAACAGACATAAGTGATGGGTCACAGATGTGCTTATCTTTCTCTTTGAATAAAAAACAAATAAAAATCAGGAGTGAAGTCAACAGCAAGAGGCAGTTGCTTATTTTTAATGTTTGCCCAGATTCCTTTCACCCAAAAGGGAGTGCTGAAAATATGCTACAGTTAGATAATGAGGAGAAAAAGTCTTGGTTATACATTAACAGAATGTCAGTATTCAAAAGAACCCCACAGATCAACTGATGCAAGCCCCTTCTTACTTTATAGTTAGGAAATCAGTGGCCCAGAGAGGTGAGGTGACTTCCAAGGCCACAGCCTGCTCCCGGTTGTCCTAATTCACTCTCTTGGGAAATGGGAGGGATTTTTACATTCGGAGATTGGTGTCGTGTTATGGGTCCTTCCTCTAAGACTTCTTGCACCAGCATTGGAAATGTTCTGGTTCCGTATTTGAAAATGTCCTGATCTTTTGTTTGAAATCATAAGCCTGCTACCAGCACTATTTCCCCTTTACAACCATTCCATCCTTCCCTGGGAAGTTTCTCATTTTACACTATCACATTTTTATTAAAGTCACACTGACAAATGAAGGAAATAAAACCTTCTGGGGGTTGTTTTTCACCGGCCTCTCTCCTTCTTTCTCTGGTCTATGCTTTATCAACGATAGAAAAGAGAAATGAGAATTTATATTCTAACCATGGTACCCAGCAATCTTTCTAAAATTAGGCACTGAATTGGCTTCTTCTGTGAGGGTCTGTGGAGGAGGAATGGGAAGTAATTCCACGCACCATGCGGGACACTTTACATGGGCAAGCCTATTTAATCCCCATGAGACTTTCCCCTATTTTACTGAGGAGAAAAATTGAAATTCAGAGAAGTTAAATAGCTCACCAAAGATTTATTGATTAGTGAGGGGAAGAAACCCATCGGTCATTACTCTACCAACTGTTCCCAAACGCTTGTCCAGAAGGGCTTGTCAGAAGCCCTGTGGAGATTTTAAAACATGAATTCTTTGGATTCATCCTCTGGCATTATCTCATAAGTCTGGGTTGGGATCCAGAAACTGTAAATTTTTATTTCTATTCTTTTATTTATATCTGTTAGCATTTTATACATAATAAATTGTTGCCAAATGTAAAAGTTTAATACAAACCTTTATCTAGCTCATGATTCTGTGAGTAGAGAATTTGGGCTGGCCCTGGCTGGCCATGCTGGGCTTATGCATCCCTGGTCAGTTGCCAGGCTGACCAGACACTGTTTGGTTTATGATGGTTGAACAGGTGGTACTTGCTCCATGTGGTCTCTTGGTGCCCTGAAAAGCAGGCCTGTCCAGGTTTTCTTACACAGTGACAGTGTCAGGGGTCCCAAGAGTTTCAAGAGAGCGCTAGCCCTGCTGTTCAAGAATATCTCAAGCATGCCTTGTATCACATTTGCCACTGCCCCATTGGCTATAGTGAGTCAAGTGGACAAACCCAGAGACGGCGTGAGGGGACCACACAAGGCGAGGACTCAGGAAGGATATTTATTAGGGCCATTTTGCAACCAATCTATCTATGGAGATAAATATAGATCTTTACTGAACACACATGGGGAATAAGTTTCAAACAGTCTTTAAGGGTATGGAAATACCTTAAGGATGCCTTTAGATGCCTCTACCATGATTCTGCCCCATGGAAGTGTCCACTTTCAACGTGGTTTTATCTGGGATGTGCTATGATTTGAATATGGTTTGTCTCCTGTGAAAAACTCATGCTTAAGTTTCACCACCATTGTGAGTGAGGAATTAAGACGGTGGAAACTTAATCCAAGACAGTGTTCAGAGATGGAGTCTTTGTAAGGTGATCAGGATACGATAAGGTCATTGAGTGGCCCCCATGATAGAATGCTACTGGCTTTATAAGAAGAGAGAGAAAAGAAAAAGATCTCTGGTTTTCTTTACCAACTCTCTGCTTTGTTAATGTATTGTCTCTGACCAGACTATTGTCATTTAGTGTTAGAGTCTGTAAACAAGTCTGGATGGCGCCTGGCAAAATGCCAGAGGGAGTGGTTTGTGAAGTAACGCCAGTGAGCCATTAAGTGTGGAGATTCCTGATTGGTTGACTGCTGTATCTATTTTATGCTAATTAAGATAAGCTGTGTGTAATGTATAAATACCGCTCCTGTCCTACAATAAACGGCTCCTACTCCTGCTGTATCAATCTATACAAGTTGTTCGTCACCCCCCGGTTATTTTGCCCAGCCAGCCGGACTGCGGCAATTTAGGGTAAATATATCAGATCACTCCACATTTTGAACCTACCCACCAAAAATGTGTATTTTAAAAAACTCCCCAGGTGATTGAAACAGCACACAGCCAAAGTTGAGAACCACAGCACACAGGTTCTCTGGGCATCAGGGAAACTTGGGCTAGTATTTCTTCCATCCTTTAAAAAACTTACCTTAGTGATAGACACGGGCAGAGAGTGAGGTCATCTTCTAAAAAGTCATTATTGCTAGAAGTTGTGTGGACACAAAAGGTTTCAAGCTATGGTTCCTGCTACAAGTTGTGCACAGTTTAAAAACGGGCAGTCACAAAATATGAAGAGGAGAAGAAAAGGACTATAGGAAAGCATCCAAGAAAGAAATCCCTCCTAGCTGATTTGACAAGAAAGTCAAATAGAAGGCAGAGTCTAAGTTGGGCCAAGATGCATCAGTTAGGAATTTTATATGACATGGAATAGAAAACCCAGCTCCAAATGGCTTAAGCAAGAAGATAAGTTATTGACTCAAATAACAAAAGTCCTGAGTCAGGGCAGCCTTCAAAGTTGATGGGTCTGGTGGCTCAGGGATCTTACTGAAGAGTTCCTCTGTTCTCGTCACACTGCCTTCCACAGTGCTGACTTTGTTAGCAGGTGGGTGACTGACAGCAGCAGGTGGTGTCTTGCTTCCCTTTCATGTGCAGCAAGAGAGAGATGCCCTAGCATCCAAGCAAGAGGCCTTGACTTCCACAGAGTGGGTGGCTTACGTCACATGCCCACTCCTGGACCAACGACCGGGACCAAAGGACATATAGTTCCTGGTTAGTCTGAGTCAAACAGGGCCCATCTCTAGGGCTAGATGAGGTGGAGTTAGCTTCCTAAAGTAAGAGGGTGGAAACTAAACCTCCCCGTGGGCATTGATGGGAAGTTCAGGATGGAGACTGGGTGCTGGGAGGGCAAGCAGAAGCATCCACTGCAACAGAAGTTTAGACAAGGTGTGTGTCAGAACAGAGGCCCGATACTGAGAAGTAGAGCCTGACTCTGGGGACTGTGAATATCCCACACATGACTGCAAAAGAGGTATACCTTTGCTTAGAGAACGATTTAGCACTAGGTCTTTGGGATATTTTTCCATTCTGAAGAGTGGAGACTTTCATTTTTGGTTCTAAAGCTCCTTCATGTCATTGGGTAGATTCAGGGGTTCTATAAACCTCACACATTGATATGCAAAGTTGGATGTGTTTGCACATTTTTTTTTCTGGAGCAAGATACCTTAACTTTACTCAGATTTTCAAAAGGGCACACGATTCTGAGCAAGTTAAAAAGTCCAAGTAGGGTCACCTGCATCTGTAAACAATGCAGAAAGCTGGCAATTTGGGTCCTTCTAGATGATCTTCTGATTTGCTCTACCCTGATTCCTGTCCACCTATATCCTAGATGCAAGCCCATGCCTCTGTCTTCCCACTTCTGTGAATTTTCATGGACTTGACCTAGTATATATGTGATCTTTCCACATTATCTTTTAAATCAATGAAGAAAAGATAGGTTGTTAGTAAATGGAGTTGGAACGTCTGACTATACATTTAGAAAAGACAACTCTTGCAATTTCTATACAAAAATAGATCCCATTTGTTTTAAGCAAATAAATGTAAAAAGTTTCAGCATGAATATACCAGAAAAGACATGCCTGAATAAGAACATAATTTTAAAGTATGAAAGGAATTTCTTAAGCTCAAGGGCAGTTATCATAAAAGAAAATTAAGTAAGGATTAAAAACCTCTGAACATCAAAAAGTAACATGAAAGATTAAAAGGCAAATAAATTAAGGAATAATATACAAAACATGTGCGGCCAAGGATTAATATAATTAATCTATGAAAATCCTTGTAAATCAATAACAAAAGATGAATTCTCCAAAAGACAAATGGGCTACAGTCATGAACAGTGGTTTACAAAAGATGAATTACAAAGGGCTAATACAAATGTGAAAAAAACTTCCATTTTACTTTTATAACAAAAGTAAGTAAATTGAAAGCAATGAGACTTAAAATTATATCAGTAAAGCAAAGCCATGAGAAAATCAACCCAGGTGTATCCAGCTTATGGAGTTTAAATTAGCGCTATGCTTTTTGAAGTGACTTGACAGTTTTCAGTTTATAAAATCATCAAACTATCAGGTAAAGAGCCCTAATCTATGTGTGCATTTTTTAAATTTATCAGTTCCACTTTTGGGAATTTAGTCTAATAAAATAGCCACTCACATAGGCAAAGATGTGAATTTCAAGATATCTTCTACAATGCTCTTAGTATACTAAAAACAAAACAAAACAAAAACAAAAACATACCACTATTTAATAATAGGATGTTGGTTGAAGAAATCATGCCTCAGTTTTACAATGCAATTCTGAGGCTCTTCCAAACAATGTTGAAGAAACATGCCTATAATATCTGACCGTGTACAAACCAATGCATTTTTAAGTGGAGAATGTGGGTTATGAAATGATTCCATGTTTTTAAGATCAGAGATGCCCAGAGCTAATCACTCAAGTGATCCTTCCCAGAAGAAATATTATGTATTCTTAAATCCAGTAGCCATGTTAAAAAAGGTGAAAATAAATATAACCTGCAATATGTCTAATCTAATGTGTATTTCCCCTTATAGGACAGCTCAATTTGCCTAATAATAACACATTTCATGTACCTGGGACTAGTGGCTACCAATCAGGACAGGGCAGATCTAGAGTTATATCCACCAAGGCTTTGGTAATAGTTGGAATAATCAGTAATAAATATTCACTTAAATGACCCAACAAACTTTTCTATTTACTGGGAGGAGGGAGTTAAAAAGAATAATTTTAATACCGAATTAAGAGGAAACAGAAGGGAGAATCAAACACACTGACAACAAAGGTAGGAAAAAAAAATTTCTGAGCTCTCCACAGGTAAAAACTCCTAATGTACCAAACCCATGAGGGTACTTAGCTATATTAGGGAAACTGGAATTTTTTTAAAAAAAATGTCTTTATTTATTCTAATTTATTATACATGATAGCAAAATGCATTTCAATTCATAGTACACATATAGAGCTCTATTTTTCATGTCTCTGGTTGTACACAAAGTAGAGTCGCACCATTTGTGTCTTCATACATGTACTTAGGGTAATGATGTCCATTTTATTCATTGTCTTTCTTACCCCCTTCCCTGCCATCTCTTTTCCCCTATATAAGTTTCTCCACTCCTCCCAAGCTCCCCTTGCCATTCCCATTATGCATCAGCATCTTCATATCAGAGAAAACATTCAGCATTTGTTTTTATGTGATTGGCTTACTTCACTTAGCATTATATTCTCCAACTCTGTCCAGTTACCTGCAAATGCTATGATTTTATTCTCTTTTAATGCTGAGTAGTATTCCATTTTATATATATACCATATCTTCTTTATCCATTTATCTACTGATGAGCATCTAGGTTGGTTCCACAATTTAGCTATTGTAAATTGTGCTGCTTTAAACATTGATGTGACTGTGCCCCATGGTATGCTGTTTTTAAGTTTTTTGGGTATAGACTAAGGAGTGGGATAGCTGAGTCAAATGGTGGTTCCATTCCAAGTTTTCCCAAGAATCTCCATATTGCTTTCACCAATTTTCAGTCCCACCAGCAATGTATGAATGTGCCTTTTTTTCCCCACATCCTTGCCAACACTTATTGTTGTTTGTATACTTAATAGCTGGCATTTTGACTGGAGTGAGATGAAATCTTAGAGTAGTTTTGATTTGCATTTCTCTGATTGCTAGAAATGTTGAACACTTTTTCATATATTTGTTGATTGACTGTATAGCATCTTCTGAGAAGTGTCTGTTCAGTTCCTTAGCCAATTTATTGCTTTGTTTTTTTTTTTTTTTTTGAGTTCTTTATATACCCTAAAGATTAGTGCTCTATCTGATGTGCATGTGGTAAAAATTTGCTCCCATTCCGTAGGCTCTCTATTCACCTCACTGATTTCTTTCGCGAAGAAGCATTTTAGTTTGAATCTATCCTACTCATTGGTTCTTGATTTTATTTCTTGGGCTATAGGAGTCTCATTAAGGAAGTCAGGGCCTAATCTGGCATGATGAAAATTTGGGCCTACTTTTTCTTCTGTTAGGCACAGGGTCTCTGGTTTAATTCCTAGGTCCTTGATCCACCTTGAGTTAAGTTTTGTGCATGATGAGAGGTAGGGGCTTAATTTCATTTGCTGCATATGGATTTCCAGATTTCCCAGCACCATTTGTTGAATAGGCTTATAGTGTCTCTACAGGATTCTAATACCTCTCCTTTAAGGGGAAGAACAGTATTAACAGATCCCAATACAAACAATATACAATCTTAAACCACATAGCTGCTATTAAGATGTTTACAGTTTTGTCACATGTACAGAAATGATGAGTTCAATTGTTATCTACAATATAAAAAGGTTTGCAAATGGTTTACAGTTTCTGATGGTGGACAAAGAACTGGGGGTGAGGTGTAGGATGAGATGTTGAGGGGGTAGGAGGTGATGATATAGAGTTATTAGATCTTAGAAAGCATGAAAGAGAAATCTAAAGAAGTTGGTTAGTAGCAGGAGAAGAGACAGAAAGTGATTTGGGGGAGACAAGTACGTGGGAAGACCACAGAGTACAAAAAAAAACCACAACAACACAGAAATGTTAAGAAAAATTAAAAAATTAAAAATAGGAATAAAAGAATATATAACATAACTGTAATAAAATACTCAGACATCCAAGTCCTCAGTATCCTAATTCATGAAAAGTACTTGGTTTCACAAATGTTGGGGATGTGAGAGCAGGAGGAGAGAGAGAAAAAAATCTTGAAGGAAGATACAAGGATTGTTTTTGTTGGAGATCAGTGTCTTTCCTGCTTCCCTTCTTGTCCAATAGGTGGGGTTGTCTGTTGTTTGCTGGTATCTCCACCCTCAGGATGGTGAAGGTTATTAAGGTGGGAGGGGTGGTCTTGGGGGCAGGACTCCTGGAAGTGGGGTATAGCACTTGCCAGTCCCCAATGGGAGACTGCATCCCAAGGATCTCCTTTGGGACCTGCTCATGTGATGGGGGTGCCTGGTCTTATCTCCTTCTGTTGCCTGTAGACCTCATAATTCCTGGTCTCTAATTTAGTCTCTAAACTGTATCTCACTCACCTCCATCCTTTCTACTTCCCAATCAGGAACCTCTCTCTCCAAAGGTCTTGTGGGCTGCACACCTGTCACAGACAGCTGTTTTGTATTGGGCAGTCAGGACCAAGTTTTGCGAGCTTCAGATTGGCTTAGCCACAGGCACTTAGGTTAGCGGCTGCCGACAAGAGCAAGGAGCTGGAGCTATAGGTACCTTGATACTGCTTCTAAGCCCCAGCCAGTGTTTGAAGCTGGGAGTTGCCCCAAACTAAAGATGGCGACGAAGGTGTCCCAAGGTGGAGGTGCTGCTTTCAGCAATGGAGTGTCAGGTCAGGTGAGGCTGAGCGGTGGCGGTGGGCAGCATGCTCAGAGAAGCAGCTCTGTGGCATGCCATGTGGTGGCTGGCGGCTGTTTCCAGATCTTGTGGCAGTATCCCCAGGTGCAGGCTACGGTGTGTAGTGGACTATGGCAGTGGTTGCAGTGGCCCAAGATGGAGGCGACTAGGAGAGCTCCACTTTGGTAGATGGGGGTCCACACGGGAGTGGTGGCAAGAGTTCTTGCGTGGGAGTGGCGGCAGGGATTCCTGCAGAGGTGAGCAGTCTGGAGTCCTGTGTGTGTGCTGATGCTGGTGGTCCTGCTCAGGCACCTAGAGGTCCTGTGTGAGCGAGTGGCTGGGAGTTTTACTCTGATGCTAAGACCTGAGACCTGCGTAGGCATGGCAGTGTGATTCCTGCACAGGTGGGGGTCCTCTAATCACTCACAGAAAATCAGTATTCCCACTACTTGAGTCTCAGGTCATGGAGTGACACAGAATGCAGCCTCCCTACAGCCCACTATCTTCGAACTGGAATTTTGCTCAAGTAAAAAATACTGATTTAAAAAAAAGTGACTAACACCTAGTTTTTAGAAATCAGATCATTTCCTTTTAGAGATATCCTAAGTAATTCTACAGAGACGTGATGAGAAAAACATTTAAAGTTTTTCTATGTGTAGATGTTAATCTTAAATGAAGAGTAGGAGAATCCTGCAGTACACCTGCTGATTAAGCCAGATTGGTGGGTGGAAGTATTCCAGAAGAGATAACATAAAAATAGAATCATTAATCACAATTTAAATTATTCAAGTCTCTTCACATCAAGTAGAATTTAAATGAAGAGATAGAAATAGCTTATTCTAGTCACTAGAATACATATGTAACATAGGTAGTGATACTCAGGCAAGGAAGCCACATGAAAAAAAGTAGGTGAGCTGAGGAACTAACAGAATTCTTGTAAGTAAACATGTTTTAACACATTTTAACCTATCGATCAATTTTATTTAACCTTTCCTCTGAACTGCAAATTCTAAATCCTATTTGCTGGTGCCTCCACAAGGACTAACACAGAACCTGGTAGATGATAGGAGATTGATACTAACATACTTGACAACAGACTTAGTGGGTGTTTATTATGTGCCAGCTGCTGTTCTGCTTGAGAGACATGAGGAAACAAAAATTTCTATTTTCATAGAGCTTCCCTCCTAGTGAAAGAAAGCAGACCGAAACAATAAGCATAATAAATAAGTGATTATAAAAATTATAAAGTGATATATGAAAAAATAAAGTATGATACACTCCAATGTTCAAAGCAGCCAAGAATTGAAAGCAACCTAGGTATCCCCAGATGAATGGATATACAAAATGTTGTGTATGTGTATACAATGTGTATTAGTCCATTCCTGCTGCTATAATAAAATACCTCAAACTGGGTAATTTATACACAGCAGAAATATATTGCTCACAGTTCTGGAGGCTGGGAAATCCAAGACCAAGGTGCCAGCATATTCAGTGTCTAGTGGGAGTTTGCATTCTGCTTCCAAGATGACAAGGTAGTGCTCTCCTTTGTAAAGACTGTAATCCTAGTCATGAGGGTTCTGAGACTTAGTCACTTCCCCAAAGGATCTTTTAATATCATCACAATTGGTATTAAGTTCCAACATATGGATTTGGGGCCACAGGAACATTCAGACCATAGCACAATGGAATATTATTCAACCTTATAAAACAACCTTGAGGACATTATGCTAAGTGCAAACAATCAGTTACAAAAGAAAAGTCAGTTGCAAAAATCCAGTTACAAAAGAACAAATACTTTTGACCCCACTTACATAAAGTGCTTGATGTAGAGTTTGGGTTGTGTTTGGGGGAGGATAAAAAGGGGGAGATGCTGTTTAATAGGTACAGAGTTTCAGTTTCGCAACATGATAAAATTCTGGAGGATTGGTTGTATAACAAAGCGAGTCTACTTCACAATACTGAAGTGTACCCTTAGAAATATTTTAAGATGGTACATTTTGTGTTAGACAGTTTTACCTCAACAACAACAACAACAAAAAATAATAAAAATAGAGCAAAGACACCCAGGAATGCCTACGGGTGGGAGCTCAAGGAAGCCTCAGTTTGAGTGGATGGTGATAATAGGCCTCCGTGAGAAAGTGGGATTTCAGCAAGGATTTGAAGGAGGGATGGGCACTATGGACATCCAGAGGATACTTGCATTCTGAGTAGAGAGAGCAGCCAGTGCAAAGGGCAGGCCTGGTGTGAGGGAAGGACACAGGAGGTTGATGTGCCCAAAGTGGAGTGAGAGAGGAGAGGAGAGGATGGGGTGGTGGTGGTCAGACCATCAAGGGCCTTTTACCCACCACTATAAGGACCTTCTCGTCTGAGGTGAGAGCCACTGAGAGCCCTCAGCAGAAGAGTCTCTCAATCCGACTTAGTTTAGAGGGAATCACTCAGGTGGGGGCGGGTGATGGAAGCATGGACACCAGGTAGGAACCTGTTAGAATGGTACAATGTGCTTAATAAGAAATGAACGAAGAAATGCATGGATGGAAACCACAAAATGAAGGCATTTTCAAGCGATATATTATTGTGTAACGAAGACCTGACTTTGCCCAAAGCCAGTTCTGACCAGGGCCCTCACTCTGGGAAGATATCCTCTAGGCCCCAGAATGTTTGATGGAAGGGTCTTTGCCTGGGGGTTGTGATCACTGGGATGGCCTCATAATGTGACTTATACATGGGGCTTTGGGACATGCCATCTCAGATATCCATTTCCGTTCAGAAACTGGAAATTAAGGAGCTAGAAACCAAAGGTCAGCCAACATGGGCAGTATGTGACCAGACTTCTGTAAAAATCATGGACAATGAGCCTCGGGTGCCCTTTCTTGGTTGACAATACTCCTGAGTACTGTCATAAAGCATAACATCATTGGGGAGTCCCTGGAGAAGTGGACTAAACAGTTTGTATCTGGCATCCTCCCAGAGCTCATCCTATATGTCTCTTCCTTTAGCTGCTTCTATTTTATATCCTTTTGTTATTTCTTTTTTAAAAGCCTTGTAATCATAAATATAGCACTTTCCTGGGTTTGTGAATTGTTGTAAGAAATTATCAAAATCTGAGGCAGCGCATGGGAACTCTTGAATTTATAGCCAATTGGTCAGACGTGAAGGTGGCCCCACAGACCCCCAAGTTTACAGCTGGTATCTGAATTTTGGGCAGATGCGGCAGTCTTGTGCAAAACTGTGCCCTTAACCTTGAGTTTGGCAAACTCATTGCAGCTATGTATTTCATTACAGTGGTTATTGAACTGTATCACATACATTTTATCATAAATTGTCAATTCCCGAACTAGAGGTTTGCAAATTATACCCCATGGGCCCGCGGTGGCCCACTGTCTGTTTTCACAGATGAAGTTTTACTGAAGAATGGCTCTGCTTATTCCTCTGTGCCTGCTTAATGGCTGCTTTTATGCTGCATCAGCAGAGGTAAGTAGATGTGACAGGGGTGGTATGGCTGGCAAAGCCTAAAATACTTGCTACCTGGCTCTTTACAGAAAAAGTTTGCCCGTCCCTGACCTGGGTCTGACTTTGACCTAGAAATTGGCCCTCAGAGGGCAACTTCCTATGGGCTAACTCCCATTGTCTTTCATAGGAAAACAGATTAGTAGGATAGCTTGTTTAGGATAAGGAAAGTGAGATGCAGGAATGGATCCCACATAAGAAAGGGCAAGTTTCTAGCTGGTGTGGCCCTATTGTTCCATTAATGTGACTTAACCTTTTGTCAACAAAATAGATTTTATATATATATATATATATATATATATATATATATATGTGTGTGTGTGTGTGTGTGTGTGTGTGTGTGTGTGTGTGTGTGTATACACTCACATATAATTTTTTGGTCCCCATGATATACATCCAATATTAGTATAAGCAATGATAGCAATTTATATTAAATACTTTAAACTGATGTTCAACTCTTTAAAAATATGTCACTGGAGTCATTCTGTCTGAAGATTGTTTCAAATTTCATTCCAAATCTTATGGAAAGTGAAATACCAACATAAGATTTCTCCCAAGACTCCAGAGGTCACGTCCACAGGGCTGCCTCTCACCCTGAGTTACTGCCTCTGCTGAACTGTTCTATTGATTGCTCCTCTTCTTATGTGTGAATGCCATCCCCATCCCCGCTTATTGAACCATCTTTGACAGTTATGCACTCTTAGACACTCACAAAAGTCCTTACAGGTTTATCAGAAATTTTTTCTGAAAGTCATGGAAAACAGAAGAACTTGATGTAGCCATCATCACCAGCAACTTAAAAGTGAATAATTATATTAACAGGATTCCCAAATGGGACAATGAGGCACTCCATGGTACCACAGCAAATTTACCAGGGGAACTACAGGATATTTTATGTTTTGAAGGGAAACAGCGACATTCAATATCTACTTGGCATTACACAAGTTTTTAGATCAAAGTAATTCACTGTTTCAACAATAAGATTGTGTTCTATCTACTCAATGAGATCTTCTCTGTGAATCTGGATGTTTAGGATTGCTCAGATAAAAAGCATGTACCAGGAGAAGATGAATACAGAACAGAACTTGTGGGTGGGGGACAAGATTCCAAGATTTGGAAGTTGTGTGCCTTCAATGTGTGCACCTCTGATTGATAAAATATCATAATCATTTCTATTTGCATTTATATTATGATTTGAAGCTGTCACTAAGTTATCAGGACTTATTAAGCTATTTGAGCTTACTACCTAATAAAGGAACAGTGAGGTATTTCTTTGGCCTAGGGGGTGTCATGGAAAAAATTCCAGGGACACTAAGGGTGCTGTGAACCAAGTAAGTTTGGGAACTAGTGTTGCAGTAACTAAAAGTATTTAAAAAAGTACTTGGTCATTTCTGCCATCATAGGTGCAGCTCCTGGCAAGGGGCCGGGCATTTATCTGCTCTGCAGTGTCCCTGCCCCAGGCCCCGTGGGTTGCCAGTGCAGAGCACCTCAGTGATGGCTCATTTCCTCACGGCTTTCCAGACCACATTCTTGGGCTGCTCCCTTCTGCCCTGCAGCAAACTTATCCAGGTGTCCCCTAAACAAAGACAGTTTTCTCATTAAAAGAAATTCTTTGCCCATGTACATTTTTAAAATGTTACTCTTCTAGTATAAACCTTTGTGATATGGGAGAAGAGGTCCTGCATCGTAATCTGAACTCAAGAAGATGGGGAGGGAAAGGCCAGGTCAAAGGCATGACTGGTAATAAAGGAAGAGAAAAGGTCAGCGGCTTCACAATTTTACTGTGACCACAAGCCATGTCCCCAGACATATTTAAATCTCTCCAGGGTCCAAACACAGAGCATGTACCACTCACAAAAGGCAAGCTTTTATATCATCTTGTTGCTTTATTTTCTCCTGCAATTAAATATACTGGTAAAAGCTGGGGAGCAAAACATGGAAATTCAGTCCAGTAGATATGTCTGTTTTCCCAATTTACTTAAAATTAATAACATTTTTCTTGATCATCATCTTGAGCTCTGAGCATACACACCAACCAGCCCCTTTCCTGCATTAGCCTTTATTGCATTGTGATTGAATAAGAACATTATACAACTTTGCCGACCTTGAGTTGGGGTTGGGGAAAGAAACTGATTCTTTTATGAGAGCAGATCTGATCAGGACTTTATGAAGCTCTGCTGGCCCCGTTGGCTCTGAAGTCTGATTAATGAAAATATCCAAGCACTCTCCACCTCTGGCTTGCTGCAGCAATTCCTTTTCTCTATCCATCACTGTCTAGCACCTGAGAGAATGATAGACACACAAAATCATTTCTTATTGTAGCAGAAATATCTCTCTCTCTCTCTCTCTCTCTCTCTCTCTCTCTCTCTCTCTCTCTCGTAGTTATTCTGACACATCTTTACCTGTAAGACTCATTTAAAGGGGTTCTATGTTCTATACTGAGTTGCAAGAGCTACCTGTTCCCAGGTTTCTTTGTGCTCATTTGCATTCATCATCCATGGCCAGCAGGACCCCTGAACTGTTCACAACTCTAAGACAACCCACATAAGCCCAGTGTATCAATGTCATAGGTAAAGATGGACACTGCATTTTTTGGTGCATCTGTTGGAAATACTTGCTTGGAATTATTTTTTTTATCAGTCCCAGATCACCTGAAATTTTGGGTGTGGAATCTTATACTTCATTTTCTAATGTGTCTAGAAATCTCAATTTGATCTCAACCAAGCATTTGTTTTTAACTGACTCCGACGGTTCCAGGCACTGGAGTGAATATTTATGGTAACTGGTCTCCAAACGTGTTCACCACCAATGCCTGTATGCACTTACTGCTCCTCACTTGAAGAGGCAGTGCATTTACCTACCACTTGAATCTGGGCTGGTGCTTTGAACTGCTTTGACCAACACAATTCCAAGACAACCTGCAATTCTAGATATAACCTTTACAGGGCCTGGGAGTTTCTGTATTTTCTTTTTTGGAAGCCAACTGCCAAGTAAAAAGTCTAACTACCCTGAGACTATCGTGTTGTAAGAAAACCCAAGTTACCACATGGACAAGAGATGTGGGGGTGGGGCATCCAGGTTTTGTAGTCATCCTAAGTAAGATTTGAGTCATATGGGAAGATAAGTCATCTTGGGTGTTTCAGCCCCAATAGACACCACACAGGGGAGAAGAATCACCCAGCTGAGCCCAGCAGAGAATGATGCATTGCGAGAAATTATAAACTTTTGTTTTAAGTCACTAAGTTTTAGGATAGTTGGTCAGACAGGAGCAGACAGTACTTAAAAAGCATCATTTAACTTAACAAATAAAACGACCCAACTGTGAGGTACAATCTACTGCCTACATTTCACAAATGAGGAAATTGAGGTTTGAGAATCACATCATCTGCCCTATGCCATGTAACTCATAACTGGCTGAGCTGGCACGGGATCCCAGGCTGCCTGATTCCAGATTATCATCATCATTTAACCAAAATGTACTCATGCCTCACCACAGAGAATGAAGCTCCCGTGTGTACGGGGTATACAGTGGTGCCCTTTGTTCAAGGAAACCCACCAGGATGCTTGGATTAGTAGAGGCTAATCCCTTGCCTTCATGTTTCCCTGAAAGAAGCCCCCAGGTCAGGGATTTTATAAGCATAGTGGCCATGTGAACCATGTCTGGCCATGACAGCTGCTGACAGGGACACAAGTGACAAGAGAACAGCTGGGAAAGGAAGTAGCATTTGTTGAGTAGCTGCCATGTGAGGCTTGCTGTACACTAGTGGCTGATTTAATCCTTGAGTGGCCTAATAAGGGTGGCATCATTATCTCTACTTCAGATAAGAAAACTGAGGCACAGAGAGGTTAAGGAACTGGCCTAGAGTAACCAGATGGTAAATAGCAAAGGTGGGATTTAACTTCAAGTCCGTCCAGCTTCAAAGCCTTCAGTCTTTCTCAGCCAATTTAAACCAAAGACCTGGGCTGAGATCAAGTGCACAAGTTTTGAGATTTTTTAAATGTTGGAGGCAAGGGTTGTTTCCAGTTTTTAATGAGCTTTACTTAATCTACTAAAAGTCAACCTGGGGGTGAAAACAGGAAAAGCAACATTAAAAAAAAAAAAAAAAAAAGAAAGAAAAGAAAAGAAAAAAGAAAAGACCACACATGGGAACTAGTTAAAATACAAACCTATACAGGAAAGCAACACACAACAAAAAACTCTTTTGAGAGTAGCCTCCTGCAATAACCAAGGGCTGGGAGGACCCCTGCAGAGGGGTCCCAGACCTCTCTCCGACACACAGACATGCTGTTCATTTCTTCATATCAAACACCTGGAGCTGAGACCACTGGCTGCTAGAGTGGGTTTCTAAGGAACTTTAAAACGTTTTGAGAAATCAAAACAACTTCTAATAATTGCCCTGAATGCATTATGGTCCCTACGAGGTACATTAGCAGAAATTGCAGAATCCCCAGAACTCCTGAGGCCCTGTGGAGTCACTAGTAATTTCTGCCCACTTAGACAAGGCCTGGCTTGGCAGTCTGCAACCTGAACAGTCTGCTTATCTTTGTGAAGATATTCACGGGACACACAAACTTGCACACATACCTACGAGTATGTGCTTGCATGCGTGCACCAGACATGTGCAAACACACATGCATCAAGAGTCACAGCTTTCCACCTGAGCCAGCATGCCAAGCACTGTCTTATTTTCCCCTGGGTTTCCTAAGTTACTTAGGAGTCAATTTAGATCATATTCTCCCTGCCCCCATTCTCCCTCTGCCTCTCAGAATGGAGGCCTTAGGTGCGGCTGAGGGTTGTCTGTGTTCCCTGTGGGAAGCACTAGAGACATATGCAGCCTAGCCCCTCTGTTCCTGTATTGTTTGCTCCTGCTTCATCCCCAGGCATCTTGGGAATGCCCCCATTACTCAGGCCACAGCAGATGCAGAGGCTCTGGAGGTCTGGGGCTAGTGCCCCCTTGGTGGGCTTGTCGTGGGGGAGAAAGCATGACTAGCCCCAAGGCAGGCTGTGTCCCTGACTTTTGGGAGCCACTCTCTGGCCTCTGATTTTCCCTAGCTACAACAAGGAGGCTGCAGCAGTGATTTGTGAGGGCCTCCCACCTCTGATATTCTAAGACCAGAGAGTCTTGCTGTCTGCAGACCATAGTTATGAAAAAGATGAGCCTTTTCTTCTAGCCCTAACAGGCCTGGCCCTCCTCAGAAAGTCCTGGGAAGGGTGATGCATGGGTATGTCAGTGAGCTTGTGACATACATAAGACTCTCCATCCCTTTACTTATGAGGAGGAAAGCAGACACACATGTGGGACTAGCTTAGTAATTAGATAACAGAGTTGATCCCCTCGTTTTTGCTAAGTAATTGCAGCATCTGGTTCACCCCAAGAATAACTCTCCTATTAAAAGGAGAGGAGAGGAAAGAAAGACCTGATTAATTCTCATACATGTGTTGGTGGAGCTGCTGGAGAAGCAGGCAAATTAAGAGTCTCATTTTGTAATTTTGTTTAAAGCAAAGCAGTAATAAGCACCGTTCCTGCCATCCCTCTCCCCATCTCATAAATGCTTCCGGAAGCTTTAGACAACTGGAGCTTATGAAAAACTCACAATATTTTTGGAGCTATGAAGTCATCTGTCATACCACCAGGAGGATTGGATCGGGGGCTCCCAGCTCCATGACCATATATAATTCCACATCTTGCTTGCTCTTCTGCACACTGAGCTGTAAGATTATGTTTATTGTTCTCTCACAGCTGCATGAAAATGATCTGTGACTCTGTCTGAGGAGGTTCTTTGGTCATCGCTGCAAAGCTAGACTTGGGCTTATGGCTAACAGGCAGGCAGACACTCAGATAAAAATGATAAAGTATGGAAGAGAGAGGACACAAACCTGGAATTGGAGGGTCCGAGAATGACCTTGGCAAGTCATGCAATATTCCTGAGCCTCAGTTTTCTCATCAGAAAAAGAGAATAAGAATAGATAGCTGGGAGTAAGCAAAAGCAAGGTGGTTTTGAATGGCTACAGAAATAAGAGATGCTGATACGGGCCCAGTCGTATGACAAGGAGAGTTCTCAAGGCAGACGTGGAAAAGAGCCTGCCTGAATCTGGTCTGGTTACAGTTATTCTTAAGGACCCTGGTCTTTATAATATTCCCCAAGGTCTAGTTTAATTTTATTTTCTTCATCTTTAAGGAGGAGAATGCATTCCTAGGAAGGCTCATACAATTCCCAGCCCTGGTTCTATGAAAGGCAGAGCAGGGGAGAGGCACCTGGAAGTTCCAGCCTCTTTGGGGTGGTTGTCAGATAGCAGTTTAGGTAGAATTTCTCACCTCCTTCTCAAGGTCATTCTTCCTATTTGCCAATATGTAATAGGTATTTGTTGAATTGATTTGATGAGACTCTAATCAAAGCAACACAAGTAAAATGTCACTGGAAAAGGATAATGCTAGTTAAATGACACTAGTGATCTCATTTATAGCCAAAGATCACATAGGATAATCGGCTCCCTCCCCTTCCTCTCATGAGTTTTACAGGGACTCCATACATCCCTGAAAGCACAACATCCCCCGACCATAGAAGATAAGGCGCTCCAGAGTTGGAAGGGTCTTTGGGGATTATCTCTTTCTTCAACTTTCACTTCACACGTAATTAAGACCCACTGGAGGAATGGATTTGGCCAGAGTGACTCAGAAGATTAGAGGTAGAGCTAAGAACTTGAGTCTTAGTCTTGTAACTATTGTATTTCTTCTGTAACTATCGTATTTCTTATAACTATTCTATTTTCAATACCCAGGATAGTATCTTCAGTTAGAAAGTGGCCAAAGTTCCAGGCCCATATTTTCAATTTTTCCTCCAGAGCATCAAGCTCTGCACTAAGCTTTTGGTTAATTCCTTGATGCTCCATCATAGTCTCTCATTCAACTGGATGCAAGGATTTTGCAGGACAGACTATTGAGGTATCTCAAGTCCTTATGATGTATCTTACATCATAAGGCTGGCAGTGACCTAGAAAGTTCCCAAAAGATGCAACACATCATCTGCAAGGACCTAGAAGAACAGAGTATCCAGGTATAGGGTGAATGAAAGGAAGATGTTTTGGCAGGTGGCTGAGTGGGAGAGATGTAGGACAACAGGAGATGGGAGTATTGGGTGGTACAGGGGGAGCAAGAGCAAGAAAGGTCTGGTAGGCACTCAGGCAGGTGAAGAAAGAAAACTAAACCAACCTGCTGGAAGTAGAGTGTAAAACGGCAGCTTGCTTTCTCCCCACCCAAAAAATAAATAAACAAATAAAGGTACAAGACATAGGACATAACACCAATACAGGTCTTATGTGGGTAGAACAGAACTATTATTCTAGGATCCTACTAATTACCTTGGATCCAGAAAAGCTTGATCCCAGAGTCTGGAACGGGTAGTAAATTGTTTCAGTCACTGCAGGAGATAGATAGGAAGACAGATGGGTCCTTCTCTTCTGTGCACTGCACCCAGAATATATTTCATACAGAAGGAAGAGAAAAGAGGCACCTGAATTGATGTATGAACATTTGCTTCCAAGTTTGTTTTTTTTTTTTTTTTTAAGAATTAAGAAATAGTCAAAAAATCTAAGGGCTAGAGCCCATTTTATTGGAGTGATATTGCTCAGATAGTCTTAGAATGGAAACAAGGAGAGGAAGTTAAGGTTCTCTAGTAGCTCTGGTTGGTATCTGGAGGAAAACCAAAGCTTTTAAAGTTCTCCTCCAGCTTCCAGTTTTCAGATATTTTTGGAAACACAGGGTGTAGTTAAATGTCCCATTCTCATAAAGATTTAAGCCTTGAAATTTTTGACTTTATTCTCAGCTGGACCTGGGTCCAGGGTGACCATCACTCAAGTGATTTCATGCCTTGGGGAGCCTAAGTTAGGGCTTTTATGTTCAAAGGACATGGTCCATTGAAGACTTGGAATATGGACTTGCTCTGATCTTCATAGTCTTCAGTTCTCCCAGCCAAAGCAGGCTAACTTAAAAAGGATACTGTATTCCCTTCCTCTCTTTCCCCAACCTCCATATTATCAACTGTTCAAGGGCAGAGGAAGATGGGAACATAATGCAATACAGAAGTGGAGGAATTGTGGCCACACCAACAGAATAACTCTCAGGCTTCCCAGAACTTTTCTTCTCAATTAGCAAACACCTCCTTAGACACCCTTTCATCATGAAAGGCAAGCATGCATGTCAGCCAAGCATTTCAACAATTCTTAGGGCTTGGACTTGAGATTTACAAAAAATGGTTTTGGAACCTGTGTTCTTCCAGCATAGTCTTAAATTTGCAAAAATTCAGAGAAGGGTACAAATTCTTTTCTTTCCTTGACAGAGAAATAGGGGGTGATATTAATCATTGTACCAGCTAGAGACATCAAGATGGACTGGTTTAGTTCAGCCCAAGACAAAGGTGTAGCATCTCAGGCAGTAAACCTGAACAAGGAGGGACCCTGTATCGCTGATGACTGGCATATTCTGCAGGGTGCGTAGAAGTCACACTCACAGTGATGGCTAGGAAATCCATTAAAGCAGCGCTGCTTATTCATTCATATTAGAGACCCTGTGTGTTGGGTGGGTGTAGTCAGTGAGGACTAGAACCTTGATGGACCCCAAGAGAACCTGGGTGGATCACACCTGCTCTACGCTTCCCACTGGCTGAACCCAGTAGGAAGTGAGTGGACAAAAGTACCTGGGAAATGTAGTCTTCAGGGGACTGGATGTCGCACAGAGTAGAACAGAAGGGCAGGAAATAAGCCAATGGCCAAATAAGCAAATGAGGTAAGGGAAAAACCTATAAATAACATGCATAACCAACCATGGTGAACCTGTGAACTCATCCTCCCTCCATGGGTCACTAGGGAAGCTGTCAACAGGAGGGAGACTGGGCAAAGTCTCCTTCTTACAATTCAGCTTTGGATACTTTTCTTGTGGTCCATGCTAGTTGATCTCTGAGCTGGTCACTTCTTGTAGCAAGTTTGGTCTTTGATATACTGAAGACAGTGAATTTTGAAGTCTCCTTTTCTGAAACTCCTCACTCCAGGATTTGCAGTAGAGCATCTCCATTAATTCTGTGCTTGTATGTCTTCATTTTTCAGATGCCATTTGCCACTACACTATCCAGTGCAAATGCTGGAGTAGGGACTTTGAGTAGGATTGCAAATAGCTCAGGAATGCCACCTACCCTCAGTCTTATGGTCATAGGAGTTGATAGACCTCTTGGGCTTGGGAAAGAGACATCTAATTCTGGTGCCAATGGGAAAAGTGTGCCCTTATCCAATTGTTGTTCTTCTGTGGTTGACTCTGCATAACTATTCCCCCTGAGAAGCAAAGTTGCTCCCCCGGGGACACTAAGATGCACAAGCAGATCACTGATGGGAGAAAAGGTCATGGGAACTGACCATGCCACCTGGTTTCCCGTGTCAGCAACTTTTCTTCGTCTCATTGCTGGGTCACCAACATTTTGAGAGCAGAAGGCACTTCCCACCCACTAGAATGGGATGTGAGTGTGTCCCCTCATTTGTTGGTAGAGTTTGAAGAGCAAGCCCTTCCTGTCCCCAAGGAAAGGGAAATCAGTTTTGTTGTCGTTGTTTTTTGATTACCAGGGATTGAACTCAGGGGCACTCAACCACTGAGCCACATCCCCAGTCCCATCTTGTATTTGTTTAGAGACAGGGTCTCACTGAGTTGTTTAGCACCTTGCTTTTGCTGAGGCTGGCTTTGAACTTGCGATCCTCCTGCCTCAGCCTCTGGAGCTACTGGGATTATAGGCATGCTCCACCGTGCCCAGCGGAACCAGTTTTTTTTTTTTTTTGGGTTGCTAAATATTTGAGCTTTGGACTTTTGTGTGAAAGAGGAAGGGTGTATCAGTCATATCCTGAAGGAAGAATGCGTCATGGGAGAAACAAAGGGGGTCTGGGGTGAGTCCGGAAGCTGGAGCTACATCATTTGAAGGGAAGAAGAGGGAGCAAGACTCCTAATTTGGGGTAGTGCTTAGCAATGCTTTTCTTAATTCAGAGCCATTATAGAATTAGTCAGAAAGTTTCCAGAGAGTAGTTTTTATAGTGGAAGCAGACATCTCATTAGCCATTCTGGATTTGGAGTAGGATGGCCATGATACCAGGGGAGACAATGCATTCCTCCAGAGCAGGCTGCTGATGATATCTGCTGCTAACCTAGCATGGACAGGCCTGTCTGGAGGGTGCGTCCAAAGAGCAGGCATTAATCCACTTATGACTCTACCTCCAGAGAAACAAAGCTCAGTGCATCCAATTCTGTAAAACAACAATGACCCAAGTAGAGTCCCACCATATGCATCCACCACAGGCCTCTTGCACTTGCTCTTCCCCCTCCAGGACTTTTTCTGCAGATGATTTTGAGGGTCTCTCCCTCATTTCATTCCAGTTTGCTGCAAAGTCACCCTATCAGAAATAGCACTATCCTCAAGTATAGCTCTATTTAATTTTTCTACAGGGCACATATTATTTCTGGCATCTTTCTGCATATATTTGTTTATTTTATGTTTCTCCTTCTAGGATGTACTTCAAAAGGGCCTGGAATTTGTCTGTTTTATTCACTGCTATATTCCTCGTATAGAGAACAATGGCAGGTAGAGGGTTGACGCTGTTAACATCCGTGAGTGAATGGGCCATCAAAATAGAAAAATTAGCCCCTCCATAAATATTTCAAAGAGGTTTCATTTCAAGACACTGAGGTGTCATTCTGAAAACCAAATTGTCTAACTAGCCCCCTCTGCTACTAAAAAGGAAAAAGTTGTCAGGATCCTGAATTATGTGTTGGGCTGTTCCATCAATTGATTTCTCAGCCATTAATTTATCTTTGTGTAGTTGTCAGAGCTCACAAATATCCATCAGCTAAAGCCTATCACTGATCGACGACAGGGACTGTCCTGTCACGTCCCCTCTTGCCTTCTTATTTTTTTTTTCCTCTTTTAATTTCAATTTTATTAAATTTCCTTCTTTACATTTAGAGAAATACAAAGAGCATGTAAAATTAATTCAAGACAAAGGATATACAATAAGCCATAAATTTTCTCTGAACCTCCAGGACCCTTGGCTTTCCTCATTGGGAACAGCCCTGGGATCTTACTGTGGTTTCAATTTACATTTCCCTCACTACAGTGAAGCTCGTCACCTTTTCATGCATTGTTTGGCCATTGGGATGTCTGGTTCTCTATGGGATCTGTTCAGGCTTCTTGCCTATTTTTCATTGGGTTCTATGCATTTCTCTTATTAATTTGTGGTTCCTTGTACTTCAGATATGAATCCTCTGTCTGCAATGAATCTCACATATTTCCTCCCATGCAGTGGTTTGCATTTTCATGCTCCTAAAGGTGATTTTTAATGACAGAAATTCTTAATTTCAAGTTCAAACTTTTGTGATCTGTATCTATATTGTCAGTCAACATTTTTGTTCCTTTTAAAGCACAAGATAATGATGATTTTTTTCTATATATTTTAAAAAATAATTTGGTATTCTGCCTTTCATATTTATGTTGAAAACTCATCTGAAATTGATTTTTGCATATACTGTGAAGGGGTGACCTGATTAATTTTTTTCACAACGAGATCCCATTGCTCCAGCACTATTTATTGAAACATCTCCTTTCACTCTTCTGCAGTACTGCTTTTGTTATAATTAAATATATACACATGTGTAGGTTAGTTTCTTGGCTCTCTATTCTTTATCACTGATGTATTTGTCTAGATTTTTAACTTAGTTATCTGAACCTTAATTATAGAGCTTAGTAATAATTATTTTGTCTGGCAGAGCAAATTATCCTGCTTTAGTTTTCCTCTTTAAAAATTTCTTGGTTATTTCTTGGCCCTTTGCACTTCCATATAAATTCTAGAAAGAACTTATTAATTTTCATAAAAAGAAAAGCTTATTCATGTTTTGTTTGGGACATTTACTAACAAGAATTAACATTTTATGGTATCATGCCTTCTGGTTTATGAACATGGTATGCCTGTGTGTGTGTGTGTGTGTGTGTGTGTATGTGCGTGTGTATGTATCATTGTATGTTTGTGTATAAATGATTTTATGATTTAATGAAAAAAAATGTAGAATCATTTACCATATAGTAATGTCTGGTGAATAATGAACCACATATATAACACCAGTCCCATAAGATTATATCACCTATGAAATGATAGTCATTTTAGTTTGTAAATACACTTCATGGTGTTCATACAATGATGTAATCATCTCATGATCCATTTCTCAGAATGTATTCCCATCACTAATTGATTCATGACTGTATATGTAATTTTTTTTCTGGAAAGTTTTCCTAGTTATATAGTATTATATGTTATTATGACAGGAATTTATTTTATTTATAAGTTTTTTTTGTTGATGTACAGAGATAAGACTGATACAAGTGTAAATTGATTCTCCATCTTACAATACTGCTATTAAATTTAATTTATCTGTTGATGGTCTTGGATTTTCTATGTATATGTCATAGCATGTTTAAGTAAAGGCAGTTTTGTTTCTTCCCTTCTGGTCACAATTCCTTTTATTTATGATTCTTGCCTTAATGTATTGGTTAGGAATGCCAGGACAATGTTGAACATAAGTGGTGATAACTGGCATCTGTCCCTTGTTTTACTATTTCATATTAAACATGATATTTCTTTAGGTTTTTACAAGTAGAAAACCAAATAAGGAATTATTCTTTTCTGAGTTCATCTTTACTTTTAAAATCATGAATAAATGTCAGAATTTTATTAGGTACTTCTGCATTTATTGAAAAACATGTTTTTTTCCTCTTATTTCCTAATGTGGCAAAATTATATAGCCTGTATATAAGATATATATCATATTATATAAACACATACATACATATATATATTTTATATACACACATATATAATGTATATGTAATAAATGTATCAATGAGGGGTTCTGGCTGCAAGCAACAGACACTCATCTCTCTCTAACCTTAGCAGAAAATGATCCCTTTCAGAGTGGAAGGAAGGGCTAAAAAAAACAAAAACAAAAACAAAAACAAAACAAAACAAAACAGGTTTCAAAGAGAATAGAAGCTAGAGCCCTCCAGGAATCCAGGGACAGGAACTCAAGTATTTTTGCCTTCTCCTGTTCAAAAGTCAGTTTCCCAGGAGCAAGCATCTGGTTTGTGTGAAGCATCCACTTCCTGGCCAGGGGCAGGCAGGGCAGAGTGGAGGGAGGAAGACTGGATCATCCAAAGCCAATTCAGAGGGTGTTATCAGAAGATTTGAGAATGGATGTTGAGCAGATGAAATAATAGATATCTACTCTAGATAAGAAAAGAAAAATGTAACGGGAGAGCCAATGAACAAGGAAGTCAAAGAAAAATGAAGAAAAGAAGACAAAATGGTGAGGTTGTTTGAACCCTTGTGAATCCTCTGCCATAAGAAAAAAGCCCCACAACCAAGCGACTCTCTTGTCCAGAGAGAGTATGACTTCTGTGGTTCTTCCTGGGTCTCTTCTTCCATTAAAAATATTGAAAATTTTATGACTGTTATAAAGGCAAATACAATCCAGACTGGATTTATTATTACTTTATTTGTTATTACTGTGTTCATTTTTCCTTCTGATCTTAATTAAAATTAAATGTTTCCACAGGCCCCCTGAAGTATCACAGGCTCCAGATGCTGTGCTCACTGTATCTGGGGCTGTGCCAGCCCTGCTCCTGCCATTTGCTCCTCCTGCTTCACTGTGCCCCTCCTTCACGGGCCCGGTGCAATGGAATTTACCATTCCCATGTCTGTTGGCCCATCTTCCAGCTGTTCACTCTCTGGCTACTGGAGCTGGCTTCCACCAAGGGAAGACCAGAATTACTAGTGATTCAACGCCATTATCTAGTAGCTCTTAACTGGTAAGTGATGGGAGCTAGTGTTGAAATACCCCCAGCATCTTACCCCTCAGAGATAGGCATTCTTCACAAACTCCCATAGGACCTGAGAGTTAACTTTCAGTTCCTCTATGTGGTGACTTATTTGATAATATACATTTCACTGGCTGCCTTCCCACCCCTGTTTCTCTTACTCCCCGACCAAGTGTTTCCTGGGATCCTCTCTAAAATAAAAGATCCACACTCAAATCCATGCTTCACAGTCTGCCACTGGAAGAACTCACATTGAGACTACCCCTGTGGTTCCCTTGTATTTGAGGATGAGGAAAATAAGTTCTAAAATAAGAGAATTATAACCAGGGCTTAAGGGATGGCACCTCTACTCTACAGACAGGGGAAGAACATAACTACTTTGGCCATAATTATTTCCTTATAGAGATGCTACTAAGTTGAAAGGAGTGATCAGTCTTGAATATCTTCACTGTTATAAGAATATAATTTAATGTAACAGAATATCTCACTATTGTAAGAATATTGTTCCAGAGGTGTCTCTAGTCACTAGGCTTTTTCGGCATGGGTATTTTCTTTTGTTTCAATATCAAATGAAAACATTAACATTGGTCATAGAATGATGAACTGTTTAATTCCATCAAAGCTGGTGAAATCTTTCTTCCTGGTGTTTTGGTTGACTGAGTCACTTGATTTATACAATCCAACAGTGGCCGAGCAAAGCACCCTGACAACATAAAGGGTTATGGAAAGACTAATTCATATTAATCATATGAGTTATGTTTTCAATTGCTTTAATGTGGTGGATTTGGCCAAAGGGGTAATAGGCCTCATGACTGCCACTCAGAATGAACATTTAAATGAATGTGTATTTTTGGGAAAATCACTTTTTTTTTTTTTTTTGTAACGCACCCAAAGTTCTTTTCAAGATGTTTGACTTTTTAGAACTTCAAGTGCAGAGCCATTATTTACTTTACAACACAAGACAGAGTACCTGGGCAATCTGGAGAAGAAGAATCCAGAAAAATTACCCATATTTTCATAGGATATTTATCAGTGGAGAGCATAACAGACTCTCCCAAGATTCCCAAGACAAGCAAGGAAACACGTCAAAGACAAGGGTAGACCTTGTTCAGGGGTGGCTAGAGGACAACTAGAAGAGGTGACTGTTATAGGTGACTGTGAACTTTGGCAACCCCAAGAGCTTGAGGCAACAACCACAGAAATAGCAACACATCCTGTAGATTCTTTACCATTTGCAAAGTATTTTTATACCTATTGCCTCCATACCTGGGACAGGACACACCAGTGATTCTTTTATATGATAGTGACCAGAATCCCTCACTGTTTCCCAAGTGGAGATACCAAGGCAGAGCCAGCAGTCAGCAGTCAGCAGTGAGAAGACCTGGGAGGAGCTCTTCAGACCCAACTTTCCATTACCCGCTGAGTGATAAGGACAAGCCACAGAGCCTCCGAACCTCAATATATTCACCCAAAGTGAGGACTTAATCACGACTCCCACAGGGCTGTTGGGAGAGTGAAGCTGGGTGTGTGAACTGCTGCTGAGGTTTATAAGGCTGTGTAAATATTATACCAGTTATGGTGCTTAACTCAGAGCCCTGCACCTGTAACAAGGTGTTGATACTGCAATTCCTGGAGACAGTGAGGCACAGTATGTGAAATGCCAAAGCCAGATCCCTATGTAAAAAAAAATGACAAAGAAAATGGCCAGGAAGCAGTTTCAGAACTCCTAAGTCCACTCTGAGAATACAAAACTAATGGAGAGCGAGAGCGAGAGAGAGTGAGATTGGAACAGGTTTATGTGTGTGTATATCATATATATTTATATATATATTTCTTTTTTTTTTTTTTTTAAGAAAGCTATTCCTGAACCATGAAGCTTCCCACTCTACCCAAGGGGAAGTAGGGGAATACTATCTTTGCCTCAAATTTAGCAAGGGGGTTTCCATGGTCCACCCAGAAAACTATGGGAGGCATTCCCTGCATTTGGAAATGTTGAGGGAGACCTGCATCTTACTTCTCAGCGATTGACAGCAGAACATGGCTGCAAAGTCAAGAGGATGCGTTAGGAGGAGGTTTGTCCTGCAGATAAGAGGAATAGAGTGGGGTCTGTAGGAACTGGGACAGAGTACTGGGTCTCCAGGGGCTGTTGACAGGGCTTCAGTTGATCCTGGAGCAGAGAAGCATCTGTCTTCATGGAGGGACTCCCAGCAAAGGGGGTTCTTCCAGAAGCCCTCAGGAGCTCTCTTAGAAAAGTGGACAGCTCCAAACTCCTGCCAGACTGTTCACTACCACACAGGACTTTTCCTGTCTCTACTCATTCTCTGTTCTCCTGCTGCTGGAAAGGGACGGGCCCCTTTTCAGTCTGATGGCTCTCTAACTATGACCACACCTTGCCTAGTGACACCATCTAGCTGCAGACATCTGCCATGGTGCCTACAGAATTCACCAACGTCCTGGGATGAAAGAGAGCTCCCCACCCCCAAATTTCACCTCTCCCTCTGCTTCTTGGGAGGCAACCCTGAACAGCCTTTGATGCATGACCTTAAACAGGACTAGCTACATACTCTGGAAGAGAAGGCATAAACTCCTGTTTTGAATTTACTAAGAATTTCAGAATAGCAACAGCAGAACATTAAACCAAGTGTGGGGCTTCTTCTAAGTGCGGAGCCCTGTGTAGCTGCAACTGCATAGCATGCCTGCCCTGGCCCCAAATTATCTCCTCCATTAACAAGCACTAATAGAGGAATCTGGAATCTGGTTGCCTTTCAGGGTGGTCTTCCTTAGACTGCATTCTTCTGAGTAACTTGAACAAGCATCAGCCAACTTCTCCTACCTTCTCCAGGCAGGAGACTGAGGCAATGGGAGTGCCAGCTGAACAGGGGAATGTTATGGACACATGAAAGCATCCACATAGTACTGTAGCTGTGGGTCCCAGAGCAAGAAGAATTACTGCAGGCAGCTTCCATATGAGAGCTCAGAACAGCCAGCACGTTGACCTTCCAGCATGAGAGCTACAGACTGACTCTGCTCCCAGTAGACTGGGCTGGCTCTGGGTTGTTGAGGCATTTGGGTGCTGAGTGATTTAAATCCTAGCCAGATCTTGCAGGAAGCAATTACAGCCCCTAGGGAATGGCCTTCTAAACAAGCAATCCACTATCACACAGAAGACCAGTGTACCCCAGTGAATGCCTTCAGCGGTTCACATGTCCCTCTCTCCCTGCTTGGTAAGCTCAGTGAGGGCATGGACTGTGCCCATCTGATTTCTTGTGTGCTAGAGTGTACAAAACATGTCTCAACATGTTTGCTGAGTGGATGAATAAACAGATGGATCAATTCCAAAAAGAAAAGCGAATGAAATTTTCACAGAACTTGTCAGGGCTCATTAAAAAGACTAATTCTGTCTCCATGTGTCAACTTTTTGGAGTTGTGATCAACATACCTGGGAAGAACAACTTAGAGAAGGAAAGTTCTATTTGGGCTCATAGTTTCAGAGATCTCAGTCCATGGTTGGCCAACTCCATTGCTCTGGGCCTGAGGTGAGCTGAGAATCATGGCGGAGAGGCATGACTGATGAAAGCTGCTCAGCTCATGGCAGCCAGGAAGTAGGAAGAGAGACAGGAACAAGACGTAGTTCCCAAGGGCATGCTCCCATTGATCTGCTTCTGCCAGTCACACCCCACCTGCTTATAGCTACACCCAGTGGTCCATTCAAAGTGATAACTCATCGGACGGATTAATCCACTAATGCAGTTACAGACCTCACAATCTAATCTTTTCACTTCTGAACGTCACCGTATTTCCTAACTTAGAGTTTGAGGTAGGTGCATATCAGATCCCAACCACAACACTGGGCTTCTTTTAGGTTGCACTCCCTAGCAGTCGACCCCCAGAAGGTAGTTATGTACATGAGGTTTATTGAGGCTGTGCTATTATAAGAAGGGGAGCCAGGAGGGAGCAGGAGACAGATCAAGGATGGATTGCACCTGGCGCTATTTTGGACTGATCCTGCAGTGAGCTCTGGAGCAATAATTGCACCATAGCATTTCCCGTCCTTCATAGCCCATTGTCAGTCAGAGGCTGCCTCTGCTCCAGGAGGGGAGGTGCCTGACCTTTCAGGGCAGGGAGATGGGGCAGCTGTGATCCCTGAGCAGACAACTCTCTCAGCAGGTGGGAGGGGGAGGTGGCAACCAGTCTGTTAGGCCACCCACTCTCTCCCTCCCACAGTGGGCATGCCTCAACGGGTTGGTACAAAGATTTATTTGCAGAAAATGAGGAAGCTAAGCTTTGATGCATTAGCCTAAGCCACCTTCTCAACCTTAGGAGTACCTGGTATTTTCTTATCAATCACAAAAGGGGTGCTTTGTTTTCTGTTTGAACACAGAGGATTCTGCTAGGGACCCCAGAGGGGAGAAAGGGGCAACGGGAAAATTTCCAAAACCTTGCCCTCATTTCCCGTAGACACTACCTGTGCGGAAGGAGAGGAAGAGAGGAGGGAAGTGACTTAAAGACTCAGATGTGGGATGCCAGTAATAAACATCAGCTCCTCTAGGTTTCTGCTGAAAACCTTTCCCAGCTTTGGGCAGCACTTGGATTAGAATCCAAACTCTATACCCTCACCTCATCCCTGCCCACCTCTTCCAGCTCCTCTCCTTCTACTCACCCTCTTATTCTGCTTCAACAGCCCACCATCTTTTTGATTACACAAACAGGCCAACCTCACCGCGGCCTCAGGGACTTGGTGCTTGCTGTTCCCTGCTCCAGAAACCTCTTCTCCCAGATCGCCTCCCTAGAGAAGCCAATGTGAATCACTCTATCCAAGCAGGCCCAACACCCCTGTCTTACCACCACCTACCGTCTCACTCCCCAGCATTCCTCCTCTCCAGTTGCTACTGGTTTATGTCTTTTCCCACTCCATCTCTAAAACGCAAACAAGAACAAAGATCTTGACTCCCTTACTCATGGCTGTAAGTTCCCATAAGCAGGCAAGTCAGGGAAGGCAGCTATTTGAGAGTGGAGGAGGAGAAAGAATCACACATTACATTTAGAAGAAGCTGAGTTTGATATTCCTGGTGAAATATGTGGTTGGAAATGCCCAGGAGACAGCTGGAGATGTCTCTCTAACCTCTAGGGAGTGTTTGAGCCTGGGATATGTGCTTCAGAGACCTTCCCATAAAGCTAATAGCTGAAGTCCTCGGTGTGGATGAGAAGGCAGAGGAGAGCCTTAGGCGATACCTGCATTCTGGAGGTTTGCTTTATCACGCTGTCTAGAATGTTCCTCGGCTTCCTCCATTTTTCCATTTCTCCCTCAAAAGTAAGGCTGCAGCTTAAGGATTACTCCCCCTCTCCCTCTAGTTTATAATATCTTCCCTGTTGCAAATGCATAACAGCAAACCAAGTCCTTTCTGAAGCAGCTCTCTTCCTCCTGGCAGTCGGTGGGAGGCTGCCGGCCAGGCTGCTGGCCTTGGCTACTCTGCATATGGAAGTTCAATTACCGGCAATGGGAGGCCCATCTGCAGGGTAAGGGCAGAATACACAATGGAGATTGGTGTACCAGATAGGAGCCTAGATCAAAGAGGAATCCAGAGTTTGTGAAGTCCTTTCATCCTCCCTGATGAAAGGTGATCCATGAAGGCAAAATTATCATGATTATTTCATTGGGTTCCAATTGGAGATGGGCTACCACTTACCCGTATGGACAATAGCTAGCAGCCTGTGCGGATGTCTCTATAATGAACACAGACAGGTTGTGCACAAATTCTAATGCACGTGTATGTGTGTGTGTGTATGTGTGTGTGTGTGTGTGTGTGTGCGCACGCTCACATTTGTGCATTTCTACGTAGGTATTGATCAACAACATCACCTGGGTGCTCTTTTATCGTCAAAGGAAGCCCTAAAGAGAATCACAGACTTGAATTCCCCAAGTCCTATCGATTCATAGGTACCATGAAATATACACATTTTGTAAATGTGTATAGAAAAGGCATAAAGTAGAGGGCAACAGCAGGAAACAGGAAGGACGTTCGGATTTGTCAGTGTCTCTCTAGAGAGAGCCCTGAGGATATACCATTCTTAGAATAAAGCTTCCATTTCACAGTGCATCAGTAGGAAAATTAACAAGTCCCCTCATCCTGTTCCATAATTCATTCTCTTTGTTTTAGATATTGAGCTAAGCTGGTGACTTAAAACCATGCGAAACAGCTTTGAAATACAGATCTGGGCCTGGCAGTTTTGCCCTGCCACTGACGGATGACCAACTTGCCCCATCGTTAGGGAGATGGACATCATGTCACGTTGTCATTCAAATTCCTGTTCGATTTAACTCTGTGTCCTTCACTGGTGCTGGTTGCTGTGCAGCAGAGGATGTGGTTTCCCAGCAGAACATTTTCCTGCCATCCCAGGATTACCGTCGTGGCTGGATTTAGAGGTCCTTGGCTTGGGGCGAGGATAAGCTGCTTCTGTGGGCTGGGGGAGGGGACGGTGTTTTCCTGACCCCGCGCACATGGCTTTTCTTTCTCAGGGAGAAGGTGACTTCTGTTTCCTGTGGTCTGTGTGCCTGGGGAAAGTGGAAGGCCACAGGAAGGTGACAGCTGAGGAAGGGCTACTGCAGCAGTTCCTCAGGGTGGGTCACTCACTGGGCTGACAATTCAGGTAATGCTCACCTGGGTTGGGGCCTTGGGCTAATTTGGATGCTGACATCCCAGTGCCAGGAGCAAGGGGAAAATGAGCTGGGAGCGGAGGGGAACCTTGAAGTGACTCCTCTAAATGTTGGTTGGCTTGTTCTGTGACATGGAACCCTCAAGGCACAGCTCTTCTCCCCTTTGGAGGATGCTGAGATGTCAAGTAGGTGAGCTGGGTATATTTCCTTTGGGGCGAGGTGGTAGCAGTGTCCTCCAGAATCAGATTGGTGACTTCAACATCACAGGGCTTTGTCCTTCTGGGTCTGCTAGAATCCATTTTCCCTGTCCTGGTCTCTCATCCCAGCAGAAATAGAGGGCTTTCTCCCCACAGTCTTGCAAAAGAAATTGAACTCAGAGGAGATTCCTCTCAAAGGAGGTATCAGATTATTGAAGAGTGTATAACAGGTTTAAGGGGGTGCCGCAGTCTGGCTGGGCACAATTCAGGAGCCACTTGTCAAAAGAAACGAACTTTATTTTTAGAACCACACACACTGCACCACACAGCTCCTCAGGAAAAAACCTTCAGAGCCCAACTGCCACCACCGGCTTCCCACAAGCCTCTCCACCTCCCCCACTCCTCCTGCTCTTGAGGCTGATTGGCTGGGTCGCGTGGGCAGAGCCAAAAAAAGTCCTCCAATAGCAGCTCCGTGGTCTGAAAGGGTGGGGAAACAGCCCAATGAGCATCACCGCAGAGGAGCCAATCAGTTGGCAGCTAGAAGTTTGCTGGGGCTGCTGTGAGCCAATCATCAGCTGGCAGCTAGAAGTTTGCTGGGGCCCCTTTCGGCTGTGGCTCTCAACAAGGGGGTCAGGTGGCACAAGTCAACAGCTTCTCCTTGATCCTTTCACCTCACATCTGAAGCTCAAGACCTATCCAGGTTACCTGGGACGACCCTGCCATGGGACCACCAGGGCTTCTTTTTCCTTAAGGTTGAATAAGCCCTCTGCCACACACTTTATACTCTAGTTCAGTTTGAGACTCTAAACATATTTTGTCAGTGTGAGCCATCATTTTGAGATCAACCAGGATCACGTTAGGAATACTCTGACCTCTGGACGGGGACCTGCAATGACTACTACCAAGACCCACGAATACTCAACACCTTCAAGAAGAAAGACTGATCTCTAAGTTGAAGGGAGCAAAGACCAAAGAACACTGTGGGTCTGGCCCAAACAGCATCAGGCCTTGGACTGAAGCTTCTCTATTCCAGTGGAGTGAGTTTTACCCCCATTGCCAGCAACTGCCAAACACATAGTCCCTTCCCCAAATGCCCTGTAGCCTCAAAGAAGAGACAGCTGCCTCCCCAGCCCTCATTTAGCACCTGCTTTCTGGGCTAGGGCTGATAAGACAAATCCAGATCAAATTAGCTGGCAGCTGGGAGAGCAATGAGATAAGGAGAGGTGAGCGCAGTAGGAGTTCAGTGGAGGAGCAAAGCTCACGTGGTGTATTACATTTTCCAGGAATGAAACCCTTGCTCCCTCTGCGATCATAGGGGAGGCACCTCCAATCAGTCAGCACCGAGTAGGGTGCCTCAGAGAAAGACCATGCCTTGGGTTTCTCCTAGGGAAGTAAGAAGACAGGGTACTAAGGGACCCATCTATTCTCAGCCAGATGGTAGGAAAATGGAACAAAGGGCAGAGGTGAACATTATAGAAGAGGTGAGTGGCCAAAGGCCAGAGAAGTTTTAAGCCACAGGAAGAGCACTGAACTGAACAGGAGACTTGAGTTCTTGTTCTAGCCCCTTCCTCTGTCCCTTTGAAAATGCATCCAAACCCTCAAGGCTTTAGTTTGTTGTTGTTTGTTTGTTTGTTTTTGTGAAATGGTGGGAGTGAGGATTTCTCCAAGCTAA
Source organism: Callospermophilus lateralis (assembly GCF_048772815.1). NCBI lineage: Eukaryota > Metazoa > Chordata > Mammalia > Rodentia > Sciuridae > Callospermophilus > Callospermophilus lateralis. The sequence continues at coordinate 202,877,968 of NC_135305.1, forward strand.
GATCCCCCCTGGCTTGAAGCTATTTCAATTTCTTATTACTGAAGTTTTCACAAGGCATTCCTTCTATTGGCTTTCTCTCTTTTATTTTTTCCCCTCAAATTTGATATGCTTTTATTAGTGCATTATAGTTATACATAATAGTTGGGTTCATTTTGACATAATCATACATGCATGGAATTTTTTTATTGGATCTTTTTAGTTACATATGACAATAGGATTCATTTTGATATCATTATAAAAGCATGGAATATAATTTGTTCTAATTTGGTGCCCAGTATCTTGCCTTCACTTCCTGGCCTCCCCTTCCCTGTTCTCTTCCTTCTGCTCTACTGATCTTTCTGCTATTTACATACAGGTTTTTTCTTTTTTTAAAATTAATATCTTGTGGATATGCATGATGGTAGATTTGTACCGCGTAACAGAGCAAACATTCTACCTTTGACTTTTAGAGACTGGCTTATTTCACTTAGCATGATAGCCTCCGGATCCCATCCATTTACCAGCAAATGGCATAAAGTCATTCTTCTTTATGGCTGAGCAATACTCCGTTGTGTGTGTGTGTGTGTGTATATATATATATATATATATATATATATATATATATATATATATCACATTTTCTTTATTCGTTCATCTGTTGAAGGGTACCTAGGTTGACTCCATAGCTTGACCATTGTGAATTGTGTTGCTATAAACATTGATGAGGCTGTGTCCCTGTGGTATGCTGATTTTAAATCCTTTGAATAGATACTAAGGAGTGGGATAGCTCCATAAATCAATTGCGTTTTTATATTCCAATGATGAACCTACTGAAAAAGAAATTAGGACAACTATCCCATTCATAATAGCCTAAAAAATAATAAAATACTTGGAAATTAATCTAACAAAAGAGGTAAAGGATCTCTACAATGAAAACTATATAGAACACTAAAGAAAGAAACCAAAGAAGACCTTAGAAGGAGGAAAGCCCTCCCATGTTCTTGGATAGGCAGACTTAATATTGGCCATACTACCAAATGAACTACACAGATTCAATGCAATTGCATCAGAATTCCAATGATGTTCTTCACAGGACTAAAAAAAAAAGCAGTTATGAAATTCATTTGGAAAAATAAGAGATGCAGAATAGCCAGAACAATCCTTTGCAAGAAAAGTACAGCAGGAAGCATCACAATACTGGACCTCAAATTATACTACAAAACTATAGTAGCAAAAATAGCACAGGCATGAAGACCAATGGAATAGAATAGAAGACACAGAGATAAGCCCACATAAATACAGCTATCTGATTCTAAACCAAGGTGCCAAAGACACACATTGGAGAAAAGATATCCTCTTTAACCACTGGTACTGAGAAAACTGACTTTCTCTTTGATTTTTCCATTTTAGTCAACTAAAACTCAAAGTGTTGGATACAGGATACTTTGAAGGTACTGTTAAAGCTTTAGCTTTTTCACCAAAACCACTAGCATTGCTTGGGAATAGCATCCAGACATGAGCTCTCAAAATATCAGGGAACTAAAGGGATCTAGGGGTGGGTGGGTGATGGAACAGTTCAGTATCTTGCTTGTGGTAGTGATTATACAAATCTACATATAATCTGAAATAAAACTCAGAAACCTACTTCAAAAACTGTGAACTTTATTTATGTCCATTTAAAAAATAAAGAAAATTTGCCACTAATTCTTCAATATTGAAGCCAAAGTCCCTCCTTCACCCAGGAAGCAAAATGAAGAAGAAGAAGGAGGAGGAGAATGGGAAGGGGAGAATTAGAAGAGGAGGAGGAGGAGGAGGAGGAGGAGGAGGAGGAAGGGGAGATAGATATCACAAAGTGGCCATATCAGTGGTCTCAATTTGTCACCCCTTCCTGTAGTCACACCTGTTGCTGTGACCTCTTCTGGCCTCCTGCTCTCTTTGCATCCAGCCACGTGAATTGCTTTATCTAATGGGAGGTTAGTGGATGTGATGCAAATGATTAAAAGAACCCTTGCATTTCTGCCCTTACCTCTGTCATCACCATAACAACCTGCCCAGTCTAGCTTGCTGGAGTATAGGACACACAACAGCCACGAGAGTCATTGCAGCCAAAATCAGTCAAAGGTTAGATAATTATTAGGTATGGGAGTAAGTTCTGATACAAAGATTGCTAAGGCAACTCAGCCTACATCATCAACACACAGCACATAAGGGAAGTAGAGGCTTATTATTCAAAGTCATTTTCTATTTTGAGGTTGGGCATTATGCAGCATTATTATGTAGATAACTGATACAAAAAAGTAAGGAACTATAATAAAAAGACAGATGGCTAAGGAAAACATAGCTTAGAAACTATGAGAATTGGGTGTACTTTCCTGAAATGATCTTATCTGACTTTTTTTTTTAAAGGAAGGCCACCTGAATAATGCTTTACAGGAAGAAAAAAGAATCTAGAGATGTGCCACTTTGTGATTAGTCCAAGAAACTACCCAGTAATGAGGGTCTCTCCACACCTTTAAATTTGAATCCATACATAATCTGACCTCAGATACTAACTACAATAATCACAATAATGGGGTAGTGCCATTGTAGACTTATATGCCAACGTGTGGATCAATGTATACCCCTGCACGTGCACATGTATGGGCAAGAGTCAGCCTGTATAGACAAATGTTCCTAGTCATATTCATTGCATAATGCTCCCATTGTTGTAACTAAGGTGAGGCAAGGATCTCATCCCACAGAAAGAACTTTGGTCTGACCTTCCTGTCAGTAGCTCTATCTGCTACCCAATGCAGAAGGACCTAGCACTTCAAAAGGATACAGCAGGTTGGTTTCAGTTCAAGTCAGTAGTACCATCAAAAGGGAATAGGTTATCCCATTCCTCAGTTTATACCCAAAGGACTTAAAATCAGGATACTACAATGATGCTGCCACATCAGTGTTTATAGGTGCTCAATCCACAATAGCTAAACTAAGGAATCAGCCTACGTGCCCTCTAACAGATGAATGGATAAAGAAATTGCGATACATTTACACAATGGAATACTATTCAGGCCATAAATAGAAATGAAATCATGGCATTTTCTGGTAAATAGATGGAACTGTAGACTATCATGCTAAGTGAAATAAGCCAATCCCCAAAGAACCAAAGGTGAATGTTTTCTTGGTTATAAGGATGCTAAATCACAATAAGGTGGCAAAGTGCATAGGAAAGATTAGAAGTACTTTGGATTAGACAAAGAGGAATGAAGGGAAATGAGGGGGGATGGGAATAGGAAAGATAGTAGAATGAATCCAACATTGCTTTCCTATGTGTGTATATGAATACACGACCTATGTAATTCCACATCATGTAAAACCAGAAGAATGGGAAGTTATACTTCTTATATGTATAACATGTCAAGATACATCCTACTGTCATGTATAAATAATAAAAAATTTTTAAAAAAGAAAGGGAATAGGAAGAGAGTATCTAATCCAGTCCATGAGACGGGGCAAGAGTTCTCAGAGAGGAAAGATGCTCAGGAATAGGAGGCCAGTATCAACCTGGTGTAAAGAGGTAGATCCAGGAACAGGCCTAGTTGATGGTTAGGAGTATGATGTCACAATAAAGGGGACATTTATGGAAAGCAGGGCAGCATATCAGGGCTAAGAAAAACTGGTAAGGGGCAGTCCCAGTGAGTTAGGGCTATAGATGCTGGGGCAGGGCGAAGGCCCCCAGTGTAGGGCCTCAGGGTAAACAGAGCCACAGTCTGAATCAACCCGGAACAGATGTCAGGGTAAAGCTTGATATGAAAGATCCAGGCACAGAATGGTAACCAGGGGAATAGAGAATACAAGTGTTGTGCCTCAAAACCTCAATAAAGATGAGAAGGGGGCATATCAGATGTACAAAGTGCAACGTGATCTGGATTAACCTAGGAACTGGGGACAGATGCCTGGGTCAACTTCTGTGTTCCCCTGGAGGAGCCTATACAGGCACTGAGGCTGGGACCGAGCAGAACGTGGTGTCCTGGGGACATATCCAGCCCATGATCAAATCCAGGCAACTGAACTTCTAAAATGTCTCTGAGATCTTTCTGGGGATCTCATCATGCTGCCTGTCTTGACTTTAGACTCAAGACTTCTTGTCTTGACGTATGCAGTGGTCCTTGTCTTTCTGCACAGCTGTCAGAGTGGACTTTTAAAGATACAGTTTAAGTTGCATTGTTCACCCTATCTGAAACCTTCCAAACCTTTCTGGATTCTTTCCCAAGGTTTTCAGAATCTTTACTGTGGCCTGCTTTGCCCCATCTACACGACTCTCTCCCTCTTTACTGCTCTAGGCACAGTGGCCTTGCTTTGGTCCTGAGATGCCTCAGCTCTCTCCTGATTCAAGGGCCTCGCACATGCCTGAATGCTCTGCCTCCCAGTCCTGCTGAGGCCGACTCCTCTTCATTCAGGGCTCAGCTTACATTCTACTCCATCCAGGAGGTCTTCCTGGATTAACCAATCTGAATTGGTTGATTTTCTTTCTCAAAGCATCCTAATCTTTGCCTTCAAAACTGTGGTCATAATTGGTAATATTCTGTAATTATTTTCATTTGCCTCCTTAATGGGTGAAATCCTCTTTAGACAGTAGGACCATAAGGATAGGAACTCGTTCTATCTCCTTCTACTATATACCCTGTGCCTAACATGGTGAAAGACCTAGAATCATTGTTTAATAATGATTTGTTGAATAAGTGAATGAAGTTTGGACACAAGGCAGAGGAAGAACAAGGTAGACTCTGGTTGGGGGACTATCCTCTGAGCACCCATGGGCACCCAGGTATGCCAATGGCTGAATTCCTGTCACATTTACAGCCAATCTTTAGCTGGTTTAGGGATAGGCCTGGGCCAAGAGTCACTGTATATGTGGCTGTTAAAAACAGGGGCATATGCTCCTAAAAAAGCTGTAAAGGGCAAAAATGTTAGGCTTTAACTTTTTGTCCACTTATAAAATATTACCTGAAACCCTCTTCCGTTCCCTGTTCCATCAAAGACACCGTGGTTGTTTTCTCCCTATTCCAACCCAACCGTCTGTCCCAACCTCTTACCAGCCCGTTTAGGCAGCTGGTGACTGATATGGAGACACTTCCTACAACCACCTCTGGTGTCCGCTGCTGGCATACTCCTGGTCATGTTTCCACTCCAGCTTCCAATCCCCTAGCTCTGTCTCACTCTGCCATTTTGTCCTCTCCATCTTCCCTTGGGATTTGTGCCCACAGTATGAAGCTTAACTTGAACTTGATCACTCCCAGAGGTCCTACAGGTGAAACTGGCTGGAGCTGCCAACACGCTCCACCAAACCTGGCCTCTGGCCAGTACAAATGACTTCCAACTCTGCTTCTGCCAGACCATTAGCACCCAGGGTTCTGGTCTTCTCTGGCATTATTCTCCATTTATTTCCCCTTTCCTTTGGTATACCTTAGATCCTTCCCTTCCCTATCCCTTCTTCAATTAAAAAATAAAAGTAAAAAGAAAATCAATGAAGAATGTTAAACTTCCTAGTAAATAGGAGTCTTTTTATATTCCCAGTCAATAGGTCAAAAATTTTTTTATTCCTGTTTTACATATTTACCCAGAGGTAGGAATGGCTAACAATTCTGGGCCATCGTGCCTGTATTGATCACCAAGCTCTAGGTCTCCCATATTACTCAGGTCAGGCTTGAGAAAACCTGGAGATACCAAGATAATATGTGTGACCTAGACTTAATAAAATTGAAATAATTAAACACCAAGCATTAGAGCCGCCACAGTTTGTGGTCAGAAAAACAATTTGTTAGAACCAGAGGGCATTTAGTAGTGGGAGACCTGAAATGACCACAGGGTTAAGGGCCTCAATGATCAGAATCCTCTGGCAACCAGCAGCCTGGATGAAATCCCTCATCAAGGCCAAATCCCTCACCTCCCCTCCTCGGAAGGGCTGAACACAGGCACTTTGTAGGAGGCTTTCAAAGACTTTTTTTTTTTTGCAAGAAGCAACACCACAGAGCACTTATATTTCAAAAAAAAAAAAAAAAAGAGCTTCTCTTGAATTTTCAACATTTCACAGATCTTTGCAATCACTTAGGTACCAAAATAACAGAGCAATAGAAATAGAGTTGCTGAGCTTCAGTTGAGACAGAAAAGTCTCCATACTTGAAGTACTAGACATTGAAGCACTGAGCACCCTCACTCAGGCACATGACTATGGTCCATCCAAGTTCTGGAAAAAGAAGCTCTTCATGGATTGTTGAAGGAATTGAGATAAAGATGGATCCAGGACCATGTGAGAAGAGGGGGTTCCACAGCAGACACTTTGGTCTCCCCCAACAAAGAGATGCAGGAGGGGTAGGGGTAGGGGAACCACTAGGCCCCCAGAGGTTAAGCCTACATAGATTTTGTAATTTGTTGACTGGGTATTTGTACATTTTAATTGTAAATTTAAAATATGCATATTTAAATAGAATTTTCTGGAGACAATACTTCAATGAGTCCTAATTAGCAGTTTCTACTGTAGGAGGCTCAAGCACAGTGGAAGGGCAGTTCAGGGAAAGACTTTGGATGGGGACAGTATCTCATGTGATTCTTGATGCCATCTCAAGGTAGCAGCCTTCTAGATAGCTTCTGGGTGGGGCCAGTTCTGCTCAGAATACTGTATATTCCAAATGGGATTAGTGGGCTCAAAATGCTAACCCCATGTTCCAGAGAATTTGACTTTCAGTCACAAAGGATGCTAAGATCAGGCCCAGAGCCAGGGTGATTATGGCCTGAGTGCCAGGCATTTGCCTGAGGGGCAAGGTCCCTGGAGGCTGCTGTACATTCCATAGGGCAGAATCAGACCCCGACCCTTTGCTTGAGAAGGGGACTCCTGAGTCATAACCTTGGCTGGGATTTGGACTTCCCACTCCCCATTCAGCTTGTGCCTTCCCTCCCCCATCTCTTAGTCACAAGGTCAGGCTTCTAGAAAAGCTCTCTCCTTGTTTTATCTGGCAGAACATTGGGACAATAATTGGACTGGGTTCAACTGGCCAGGAAACCAAAGCCCTACAGAAAAATGCCTCATGAGTCCTGCCAACCTCCCTCTCCCTTGCCAGTTCCAGTGCCGGACAAACAGCCTGCCAGCATTTGGATTTGCGAGGGGAAGTAAATTCCGTATGTACTTTTTGGGGACTGCATAAGCAAGTACAACCGCCGCTCCCATTATGTGGTTCATGAAAGGGTTTTCACCTCCTGGGTTGGGAGGGAGCTGGTCTGTCTGTAACACAAGCGTTTGCCTCTGTGGCTTTCTGAAAAAAGAATGTGTGTGCTTGTCAAAACAGAACTTTCCTGCGTACTTGGAAGAGTGGGTCTGTCCTCCTGCCAGAAGGGAGCAAGGCCCAGTCTGGATAAAAAGGGAAAAAAAAAATTCCACTAAGCAGCCCTTCGAGCCACTGCACAGGGCAGCCTCCATCTCTTTGCAAAGACATTTGTTCACTGTTGCAAAGCCAGTTCCCCTAACGATTTCCCATCACCAGTTTGACTCTGTCTGGAAGGTAGAGAGCTGTTGTGAGGAGTGTTTTCTCATCACGGAAAAGTAAACAAAACTTTTCTCTGAGGTGGGCTGGAGCCCCAGGGAATTGTGAGTCTTGTGTTGGTAAACACTCCCACTTTACTTTTGCAATCATTACTCCCCACCTCCTCCAAAGTAGGCTGCTGTTATTCTGTGATTGTAGTGGGAAAATCCAGATACAAAGATAACCCACCCTGGTACCTGGAGCAGGGCTTTGAAAACCTGCTTGGGGATGAATCACCTGATGATGAAAACATGGCCCTCTCTGCTCGGGAGTTCAACCTCCCCATGTGGCCACGAGAGCATGTTCAACCAAAGCAAAATCTAGGGCTTAAGTCAGGCATGACTCTCTGGCTACAGTAAACAGTACCGATTTCTTCTACAAAGATGATCTTCAGTGTGACTGGCTCACACCTCCTTCCACTAATCTGATGGCTGCATTTCCTTGGTGGCTTCAGATTCCCAACAAAATCTTCATAAAACTCCAAATTTGCACCTAGAAGAGGCCATGCCATCCTCCTCTGTGAATGGATCATGTTTATATAAGACAGATCTGAACAACAGATGTTTAAAGCTTCACGTGGATTCTAAGCTCATGCTTGTGAGAGTTGCATCCAAATAATTTGAGGGGTTGAGGTAACTTTTCCTAACCAATGAAAAGTCCCTGCTTGGCTCCTGAATAGGAAGACAGAAGACAGCAGAATCTAGGGCTAATCTTGCAACTGCCTTGTTCTTGGCAATTACAGAAGCATCATGCTTTGAATTGCCACCACCCTCAAGCGACTACCTACATTTTACCAACGACAGAATGGAAGACATATTTGGATCTGATTCTTAAAACTCTAGTTGTAAGTTCCAGGACAATGATTATTATTATAGCTGGGAATTGTCAGTTGATTCATGCAAACTTGTTTAGATGTAGATGGGACTTTTTGTTAACTAATATGTGACACCTTACAAATTGTTCATTGGCATCAATAACTTACATCTGTGAAAGTGGTTGTATTGTTTATAAGAACATTCCTAACTCCTTGGAGCTCTGAGGACTGGTGTATAAGGCAAGCAGCTGGTTCCATGCTATACAATACTGCATTATGAGCAAAACCTTCTCTGTTTACGAGGTTAAAAATCAACAAACAGGCTGGGTATGACTGGGGAGGATCGAGAGTTCAAAGCCAGCCTAAGCAACAGCAAGACACTAAGCAACTCAGTGAGACCCTGTCTCTAAATAAAATACAAAATAGGGCTGGGGATGTGGCTCAGTGGTTGAGTGCCCCTGAGTTCATTCCTCAGTTCCCCTCCCAGCCCCCCCCCCCCGAATCAACAAACAGATATTGTGATAAGTAGAAATTACCAGTGGGACTTCAGGAATAGTGTCTTGTGTTGCACCTGCTAATCTCTAAGAGGAATCAGCTACTGGAAGCATCCTTTGGTTTGTGACTGTTGTAGGCTGGAACATATGGACGATAGTAAGAACCTACAAGAGGGGCCACACTGGGAGAACACAAGACTCCCTAAGAAGTTCTATTGCCAGGAATGATTAATTCTACATTTATTCAAGCATCTCAATCTACTCCCAGTTTATAGGAAATTTAGGGGAGAGAAGAACATTCTAACATTGTAAGGAAGAAAGAAGGGAGCCAAAGCCAGAATATGGGAAGTTTTATGGCACAGAGGACTTGATTCTTTAATATATAAATGACATGGAAAACACAGGAGGGAAGAAAGTTGTTATAGATTAAAAGACATTTAAGAGATATGTTTAAAGCTGAGTGTAGCGGCTCACCCCTATAATCCCAGCAACCCAGCAACTCAGGAGGCTGAGATACGAGAAGTGGGAGTTCAAATCCAGCCTCAGCAACTTAGGGAGGGAGGCCCTGAGGAACTCAGCGAGACCCCAGGGCTGGGGACGTGGCTCAGTGGTTAAGTGCCCCTGGATTCAATTCCTGGTACCAAAAATAAATAAATAAATAAATAATAAAAAAAAAATATATATATATATATATATACAATAAAACAATGTGTGGACCTTGTTTGGGTCCTGATTCAATCAAGAATTTTTTTTTTTTTTTAGATAATTTAGGAAGTTTGAACAAAGGCTGGTCATTAACTAATCTTTGTAGTAATATATTATGGATATTAGAAATTAAAGCTTAATCTGTTTTTCAAAAGGAAATCTCTGAGATTTGCTTTTAAATGTTTCATCAAAAAATGAGATATAGATAAAATTAGATTAACAAAATGTTGATGTTTGGGTAATGTGTGCATGAGATATTATACTAGGTCTCTCTCTTTTGTGTCTATTGAAAATCTCCAGAATGTGGTTCTGAATAAACAGAAAGAAAGTGGGAGTTGTGGCAAAGAAATCTTGAGAACTTGCTTCTACCTTCCTTTGGAGCAGTGAGGTTGGCAGAAGCCACAAGGTGAGCTCACTATAGGAAATTACAGTAAGTATGAATCTCTAGTGGTCGGGGGATGCTGGCCTGTGGGACATGGGCAGGCGATACTCAAGGCAGCCCATTAGGCTGGTTATTTGTTAGACTAGAATCACAAAAATTGCTGCCTCTGCCTGCCTTCCTTGTCTTGCTTCTCATCCTCCTTCTATTCATCCTCCAGCATACATTGAGCACCCAACACAATGTTTCTTGGGGAAACAAGGAATAAGGCAGATGTCCCATTCTTGAAAAGATGACCCAGTAACACATAGACATTGGTAGAACTAATTAAAGAATTAGTTAAATAACAAATGCCTAAGCATCCTTGAGCGTTTGGTCCGCCAGTCTCCCAGGGTCTGTCAGGAGTAAATCATGGTGGCCACATGGAGGTGTGAGGGTGGGCAGGTCAGTACTCTTCCAATGCTCTGGAGACTTTGGTCACAGATGATGCTTGGGAACACCGATCAGTTTTCCTGTTATGGTGGCCTTCATGATCTAGATCAGAGACACTAGACCCTTTTCTTTGTTGCTGCTATTCCAGCTCATATGGCTGATCTAGCATGAGTGTGCATGGGTGTTGCTTGGCTGGGGGCATTTCCTTGCTGACTTCAATTCTCTGGCCCTAGGACCATGTCATCTCTAACCGCCCCAGGAGGCACATGGCACAGGAATACTGGCAGCTGCCATTCCTGGCAAAACTGCCCCACACTCCTGGTTGGTTGAGTGCACTTGAGAGTGCATTCATGTTAGCTCCTGGGAATAGCCATTTCTCACGCCCCGTAACTCCACGACCTCCTCTCCCCACCCTACCTTCTATCCTGACATGGATGCAGATCTTTGACTTAGCTGCTCTTGTTCAGGAAACTGTGATCACCTGCAGCCCAGCTTATTTTTGTCTCTCCCACTCTTTTCTTCTACCTGTTTCATTTGAAAAGCTCCAAAAGATTGTTTGGGCTAATTGAAAAGAATATTTGAATGAGAACAAGTCTCTGGTGAATGAAAAGCCTTAGAGAATGTCTTGTTCAGAAACAATCTTGTGTCTGCAAAGCACGTACAGTGCCTCTAGTTGCTTATCAAACAGCTCCAAATACAGGTCTTACTGTCAAGTTGGTGGCTTTTAAACTGGCCTCTCTGACACCCCATGTCTCCACAGAGGAACTTGAGGGGCTAACACCGGCAATGGAAAAGGAATGAGAAGGTAAGAAGGCATCTAAGTCTGCAGAATCCCACCCCTTCCCCACCTCAAAGAGCTCCCATTTTTTTTTTTTTTTGGCTTCAGCTATTAAAGTATAAGATTGAGAGGAAGGAAGGAAAGCAGGGATGCAGGGAGGGAAGGAGGGAGGGAGGGAGGAAGAGAAGGAAGGTAGTTTTCCTGTCTAAAAAATATCAAAGTTAAAAACCAACTGCTTTAATAGATATTCTACCGCATTGTGGGTTAACATTGAGCTTTGTCAAAGGGTTTGAAAAATGACACTCCGGGATATCCAAACATCCCACCTACCTTTTTATTTATTTGTTTCGTTAGCAAATCTTTCCTTCCTAGCTATCGCAAAGGCAAACTAGCCCAGGGTTCTTACACAAATTCACAGAGCTGATAGATTCAAGAGCAATCAATCACATTTTCTGTAGTCATTTATTTCTCAATCAAGCAACAACATTCCAGTATGGTGTCCCCGTGGGGCTCACGGTGCCTGGCCACGTCCTCCATGGATACTCAGGAAGCCACTGGAACACCGCAGGAGCAGTACGGGTGACGCTGCGGAGGGGTCAGAGTCTCTCATTCATCAGGAAACCTGACCAGTTCTCTGCTGGCAAAGCAGGTTGATAAATCCAAGTGACCTGGGACAGGCTCCTCCTCATTCCTTCTCCTTCAGTCATTTCCACAGCAAAAGGCCAAGCAACACGGGACAGTGACAGAAAAGTGGCTGCGCCATCAATCAGAAAGGAAATCCTAGAGCAGCTAGGAGAGCAGATCACTGCCTTCTTGTCATCATTTCCAGCATAAATGATGACAAAGTTATCACCTTATGACCACAGACTGTCTTCGTGTTTCAGATAAACAAGCGTGGACGCCACCTTCTCTTTCTACGAACTCATCAAGACTTGAGGAATGCAGGAAAGGGAGAAGAGGGCATAAATTGGGGAACAGAAGGAGAGATTCTGACAGCTGTATTCCCAGTTAGGAAGCAGACAACCTTATTCCCTGGCCGACAATGGGGATGGGACATTCTATTTATGTTAACAACATTTATGGAGCACATACCCCCAAGGAACGCCCTGTGATCTCACTACAGGACTCACAATGATGGGAGACACCCGATCCTTCCCTCCAGGAGCTTGTAACCTAGTCAGAGAGCAAAGGGATATTCAACTAGCTATAACATATAAAGCACAAAGAACAAATGCCATAAGAGAAAATGACACCGAGGAAGGGTCAAGGGTGACACACAACCCGAAAGCCTGGACTGGGAGGCACCAACTACTCTGTCCCTGCCTCTGACCCACACTGTTGTCTTGGGATGCTCCTAACACTCCTGCAGCCACTTCTATGCAAACAACATTTATGCAGGATGGAGAGACATTTCCGCGATCACTGTGGGGACCCCAAGAGAATTCCCAGATGCTGGTTTATGGGTGCCAGGGACTAGCAACAAGATAAATGTCATTCATACAAAGGAAGAAAGGCCAGTGGTCTACCTGGCTTGATTTGGAGACAAGAGAGACACCATATTCCCAAATACCTCTCTGATTTTCCTCCTGTGCCATGAAGGATTTATCCTGTACAAACAATACCTTTGTAAGCAGTAGCATCCTGGGTAGATAATGGGCCATTGGCATATTCGTGTGCCCAGATGGCAGGGCTGGCAGGTTGGATAAGGAGAGAGAATGTGTCATTCCGTGGCTCGGACTCTTCTTGTTCTTCAACCTCATCAGGAACTTCAGGTCCTTGATTTCTTCCTGAAATCATTTTTTTTTTTCCTTCCCATTCTTCTTGCCTAGTTCAGGAATAGTTACCCACTGAAGGAAAAGTGACTACAGAGTTAAGGAGAGGTCCTTCCATCTCCTGCCGTCTACCTGTATCTGCTCCCATCCTCGCCATCTTCCTCCGGGAATGCCGAAGGAGGAGCTAGTCTCCTGCCTGAGGTCGATCCCAACCCCCTGAGTTCTGAATGTCTTCTCTCCTAACTTCCCAGGGCCTCCTCTACCCCATCCCACTGGTTCCTTCCCATCGGGAAGGATATAACACGATCTATTTATAACACGATCTATTCTTCTCAATCTGAGAAAACCAAAGCCTCTAGTAACCCATGTTCTCTTCAGCCAATCCTCAGAGCTGAGCATTGAGAAAGGCCCTCCACTTTCCCACTTTCTCGCCTCCCATCTTTCCTCCACTCTATCAGGGTGGCTTCTGTGCCAGTCACTTTTCTGAATGTTGATCACTTCCCCTGCCTCCCTACCATAATCCTTACTGGAAAACAGTGGCTCATTTTTCAGGCCCAGCTTAGGGATCACATCTGGAATGTCATTGCTGCCCTAGACCCTGGGCTGCACACCTTTCATCTCGGTTCCTATAGCATTTGACCTTTATCATAAAACTGATTGCACTGATTTCCAATAATTCGTGCTTCTCTGAATATAAGCTGGAAGAGAGGGCTGTTTCTTGCTTACTAAGACATCCCCTATGGATGTGGCACAGTGCCTGGGACAAAGAAAGGCATTCAAGGTTATGGAGTTAGTGACAGGCAGTACTGAGACTCAACCCCTGCCGAGTATGGGCTGGGCTGCTCAAATGCCAGTGTGTCTGCTCATCACCTGAGCACCTTGCAAAAAAGGAAGATTCTGACTCAGGACGGGAGGTCCAAGGACCTCTGTGTTTCTAACAAGCTTCCGGGTGATGCTGATGCTGTTGATTCACGGGTCATACTTAAAGCAAAGGTCTAGCTAAAAAGCAAAGCAGTTTGTAGACTATAGCAGAGAAAGAGGATCACCCAGGATTAAGTTCGAATCCCCAAGACAATATGGAAGGGATTGTGGAGGGGGGGTTCCTTTGCTTTCTGCCCTCTCACCTCTTTTTTTCTCTAACTCGGAACACCTGCTCCCCAAGAGCCAATGAGAAATTCCAAAGGAGGTGCATGCTTTAATTCACAGTTCAATTCTTGACTGCATTTCTCACTCTAGGAAAGATTCCAATTTGACAGTGGAAGATGAGATAAACCCTGAGTTATCAAATTGTGTTTCCTGGATCTGTCTAAACAAATTCCCTTAAAGTCTGCTGAGGAAATGGTTCTGCTATTTCCCCGGTAATCTGGGTAGAGCGCTGATGTCATTCAAAACTCAAAGATCAGTCAGGACAACTTCCTTTTTCTTCTTCTTCTTCTTCTTCTTTTTTTTTTTTTTTTTAAGGTGTCTCACTCAAAGAACTTCGTACTTAAAGATGTTTCTCTGTAAGAAATTAAAGAGACAGTGCTCATGAGTCAACCAAACAAGGGAATACCACTCCACAGCTGGATAAGGAAACCAGAGGTTCAGAGGGTTGCAATGTGCCCAGAATTACAGACCCTGTCTATTGACCATTTCCTGCACCAAGCACACCTGACTCTCCATTTCTTATGAAATTAAATAATCACTTCTTTTGCACTTCACAGCCACCATTACCTTACTCTATCATTCCTATATAACACAATACCCAGGGCTAGGTACTTTATAAAGAAAAGAGGTTTATTTAGCTCAAAGTTCTAGTGGGTAGAAGGTTCAAAGAGTGCAGTGAGCTGAGTACACAGTAAGCCTTCTGCATGGGTAGGATCAACAGATATGTCTCTCCCACTTGTCTTACAGGAAATGGAAATGCCCTTCAATAATCTGCCAGGCCGAAATCAACTCCCAGTAAGATTCATCCTCCTCAGACCCTGTGGGACAGATCAGGAAGGAAATGTCCATTCTGCTGCCCCCAAAGCCAGGAGCTCTCAACTTCTTTCGCTGCTTCAGCATCCCCAAGGACTCGCGCTGTCTTAGACGATCGTGCTACACAGCAGAATTGGGCACGACACCTCTTCCTGCGGAGGTGGGAGAAGGTACTTGTCAGACTAAGAATAAGTGGGTCACTTCAAAAGCCCCCCACGCAATGAGATTCAGACATTACCCTCTCCAGTTGGAGAAGCACCAGGCCTAATATCCCAGGGTGGATGACCTGTTTCCTAGTCCTCTCCAACTGGCCAGCTTCTCCAACCGTGCTGTCCAATGTGGCCTCTACCCAGACAGAGGCATTGAATCCTCAGCACCACTGGTATGGTTTAAAGGTGGACGGACTCATAGGCTCATGTGTTGGAAGCCTTGGGCCCTGTGCTCCATGAAGGAGCATCTTGACATCTTTCTACCTTTGGGAGACTTCATCTCTAAGCACAAACCTGCCAATTCTGAGAGTGGGTTTAGTAATCTAGGAAACTTGGAGCGGTGGGGGTAAAGTTGATATTACTCCAGAAGTTAACCCTGAAACTAGGATCTTAGCCCAAGAAGTTCATGTGGGAGGTGATTCTGGGAAGCACCAGTTTAGAGTGAGGTGAGAGAAGGGAGAAACCCAGTTCAGAGGAAGTTAATGAGCATGTTACAGATAAAGTCAAGTGTGGCTCCATCCACCAGGGTCCTCTGGGAGACAGTGCCCACCGTGCATTTTGGGTTGAGTGTAGTTTA
Organism: Callospermophilus lateralis; assembly: GCF_048772815.1. NCBI lineage: Eukaryota > Metazoa > Chordata > Mammalia > Rodentia > Sciuridae > Callospermophilus > Callospermophilus lateralis. The sequence goes on from NC_135305.1 coordinate 202,893,625, forward strand.
GTTATTTAATTATAACCCTGGATCCTCAGGGTGGTGGTGTTGGTCATACTATGGACCCTTAAGGGATGGGACCTCATGGGAGGTCCTGGGAGTGCATCCTCAAAGGAGATTGTGGGACTGCACGCATTTTTTTCTCAGTCTCTTTCCCCATTCAAGAGGTGATCATTTACTCCTACATGTGCTCTTACCATGAAGTGCTGCCATCCATTGCCCTCAACAGAGGCCAAATAAATAGGGTCACCCAATGTTGGGCTTTGAACCTCCCAAACTATGAGCTAAATAAACACCTCTTGACTTCATAATCGCATGTGCCAGGTGTTTCGTTATAGTGATGAAAAGCTGACTTGGACATCAGGCTTCTGTGTTGTTGGGATGAGAGGACTGGTGTATTTATCCTCCAAATTCAAAGGATCATTTGTTGATGGATGTTCCTGAGGATATTAACTACTCACAACCCGGATCTATCGCATGAATAAGTCAAAGACCCTCAGTGAGAGAAAGTCTTCAGAGTAGTTACAAGTGCTATCAGCATATGGGAATGATAATCCCAAGGGGCTACAGGTGGGGCACTGATAGCTCTGTCACACCTCTCTTCTTACTAGATTGAAAAATCATCACTTATATCATTACCCCAATCAAGATGTACAGACAGATTACAACCCCCGACCCCTGCCACAGACACACAGGGAAGTACAGTCAGCCTGGACCCTGGGGGTGTACTCCGCTGCATTGGCCTGCTCAGATTTCTTCCTTCCGCTGTTCTGATAGGAGAAACTTGTCTGTCTGCTGGCTGCATGGTCCAGGCCAGGTCTATGAGAGCTCCCACATAATGATTACTTCAAGAGGAAGAATGGATCTCAAGCAGATTCCCCTGAAGTCCTTTGAGAGATCTTAGATATGGATGCTGGGAGAAAAAAGGGTCCCTGGGACCACTGGTATGGTTTGGATGTGGTTTTGCCCACATTACGTGTTGGAAGCTTTGTCCCAGGGTCATGGTACTAAAAGGTAGTGGACCTTTAAGACGTTGTCCTCGTGGACTTTTAAGAGGCGACTGTGTCACGACTCCATGACCACTCTCTTGATGGAATTAATTTCTACTAGTCTCTCTAAGTGGGTTGGTCTTGCAGGAGTAGATCAGCTGGAGTGGGTTGTGATAAAGGAGCTATCCTGGCCTCTCTCTGGTTTCTTGCTCCCTCTTTTCTTCTTGGCATGCATTGCTCACCTCTAAGCTATCCCACCATGATACCACCCATGACATTGTGAATCAGCCAGGGCGCCAACACCAGACACCAGGGGCATGCTGTTTCGACTTTCCAACTGGATGCTGAGCCAAATAAATCTATCTTCTTGATATATTATCTGACATCAGGCATTTTGTCATAGCAACACCAAACAGACTAAGACAATCATGCAAATCTGGAGCTACTACGTGCCGCCTCTCCATCCACAGGGAAGAGCCTCTGGAAATTGAAGCCAAACCGAAGAAAGTAGGGTCAGGGAATAAGGGAGACAGAAATAATCCTGGTGAAAATATGTGAACCCCTAGGCCCAACCTTGTCTGAAGTCAGTCCATTCTTGACTTTTAAGGCATATAAACGAATGTTCTGATCTGCTACCTTGATTGGGTCCCTATAAGTTAATTGAAAGGGTCCTATCTAAACAACGCATTTGAGAATACAATGTGAATGCTCTTTGTTGTTTTGAGGGCTGCTTCTTCAGTCATCAAACTCTAAAGAGAGAAGAGCAGCGGCTGTATTCACCGCTGGAATGTCAATGTCAACAGGGTGTGCAATGCCTTTGCTCTGAGGGCCTTGGGGAAAAGTTACATTTTCCAGAACAACAGCTTTGCTTTTGTTTCTTGGACACTGACTTGTATAATTAATTGGGTTTCCTCTTTGCATCGGCTGCTAGGAAGCCCAGAGGGAAATTTTGTTCTATTCTTTGCTCCCTTCATTGCTCAATTTCTTCACATCTTTTATCTCGTGTTCTGTAGATATTTGTGTATACCACTGCAAATCTGTTATTTTCATTCCTTCTTTCTGTTTCTCTTAAATAAGGGGAATTGTAGCAGATGCATTTGTACCCTTCAACTTGGGCTTACAGCTGAGATGGATTAATCCTTGCAATGACAGTAGTGTAGCTCTGAGCTTCTCTCCATTTTTCTGCCTCAGGGTTTTTCCTAAAGCTTCCAGGAATCGCTAATCCACACAGTATAGCACAGCAGGGTGGAGAGTTGACATCCTCAAGAGATACCTTGACTCAAAGGGTATGGAACAGGTGCACCAATGACCCATCCTCCTTGGGGATGGCATGGGATGACTCTCCACCCCTGTCGGTCAGAGGTGCAGTTTTTAGGAACACTCTATGAAGTTCCTTAGAGGGCTCCCAGAGAGACCAAGCTCCAACTGGCAATGACAGATTTTGAATTGCTTTAACAACTCACTTTTTGTTGATTTTTTTCCCCTTACTTCTTTTATCTCTGTCTTTCTATTTCCTCACTTTTTTAGAATCACCTTTCAAAAAACTGCCTGCACCTAAGTCCTTTATTTCAGGATCTGTTTGGGGGAGGATCCAAACCAAGACAGAAGAAATTAAATAAACGAATAAAATTAACAGCCAAAACTTTTCTCACCCCATCTTAGAAATGGCTACATGAGACAAAATTATAAAAGGGGAAATAGTGGGTAATGATATTGGCCAAATTATATTGTGGATATGCAACGGTGGATATGTAACAATGAATCCCACCATTATGTACATCTATGGTGCGCCCATAAAAATATGGGAAAAAAAGATACAGAGTTATGTTTTCTAACAATGCAAACTCAATGTGTTTGGCTATGAAAATGGCAGATAGGGGCTCCCAAAAGGTCTCCATGTAAAGGCAGGCATCACATCCCACAGCAGTGAGGCTGTGATAAAGCTCTGGAGTGGGGACAATCACTGGACACATTGCAACCTCCTTGATTGCAGAAGAAAAGAAAAACCAGAAAGGAAGGATCCCAGGATTTCAGATGCCTTTATGCAGACAATATCACACCATTCTACTAAAGAGAAATTACATTCAAAGAAGTGGGAAAACAAGCAAACCCAAAACTACATACTTAAAAGGAATTAGCTCATTATTTCCACATCTAACCCATTTGGTACAAATGCCTGGCAGGATGTAACCTTCTCCCTCCCTATTTTGTGAGGAAACTTTCCACAGCGACTGGTTCCCAAGAGTGTGAAGGATTTCCTGTTGTGATTTGGGAGCTGTTCACACTAACTTGATGGTTTGCTTCCATTAAAGCTTCCCTTACACCAGGCAGGAATGATTACCCTTGGGGATGTGGGATGGGATGGGATGGGATGGGTGACTCCCCACCACCTGGGAGTGGTGCTTCCCTCCTCTGAGATGGTCACAGGTCTCTTCTCTCTGGTTCGGTCAGGTCCTTCCAGGCTCCAGAGAATTCGGTAAACATCACCAAGGGACTTGTGGCAGACATTCACAGTCTGCTAACAGGAGTGGAACTAGAGCAGGACCAAACCCCAAATTCTTTGTTAGGATACACAGCCAGGGCAGTGTTCTGCAGGAAGGGAACACCTATTAAATGTAGCTTGATGGAGTTTGGCTTCACATATAGAAAAATAAAAGAAGGGAAATTGGAGTGGAGTTAGCAGGTGATGGTGCAGGAAAATACCAGACTTCCTCAAAGGGTCCTGGGAGGCAGGAACGAGAGCTCTGACCAGGGGAGACCTGGGCTCTGCCATCGCCTCTGTGTCTTCACCTGTCACAGCAGGGAGCTCCGCCACAGAAGGAGCCCCACCCACAAGAGGACCTCCAGAATTAGGAACTTGCGTGTTGGTGAGTGAGCCATGATCCTCCAGGCTCTGGCATGTGGGTTTAGCTGGTTTGAAGGTCACGGGAGGAGCAGGGTTTTAGGACTGGCCTTGGCAGTTCCCAGGACTACCCTCTCCATGAAACATGGAGGAAGAGCAGGCAGGTGACCACAGGGTTCATGAAAAAGCTCTCCCACCAGTAGTCATGCTACAGTTCCAGGCCAGCACTGCCTAGCCAGCTTTCCCTGGATTGCCCTGGGTCTACCTGACTCAGCAAGCTCTGGGGAAAGTCTGGCCTTGAAGAGATCTGATGCAAGGATTGTAAAAAACAGAGCCAAGAGGCCAGTAGTGATTACAGAGGGATTGTTTCAGTCCCTCAAAGACCCTGGGTTCAAATGCCTGACATGGAGCTTCAGGCTCAGGGCCTGTTCCTGCTCTGTGACTGGAGCCGGGCAGAGACCCCAGGACTCTCCAACCCACCTGAGCTGCTGTCATATCCCCAGCTGAGATTGCTACACCTCCCTGTGGTGGAGGCAGGGAAGGGGTCTCAACTCAGAGAGGCCAAAGAGTAGCAGGTTCAGGAACTGGAGAACCCACTTGCTTCCAAGAAGCCAGGATGAGCCTTCTAAACCCAAGGGCAGAGTAAGGGCAGGGGGAGCAGAAGGGAGGCTGTGGATGTACCGGGGTGGAGGCACGTAACAAGGTAACAAGGCACCATCAGGCTCGGGGTGAGTAGTCTCCAATGGAAGGAAGAGACACAGTGCTCTCAGTTTACCTGGAAACAAGAAAGAGAAATAGTAAAATCCCGGGCTGCTCTCAGAGGTCAGACTGTGTGACCTTGGAAAAACCTGTTATTTCTCTGGACCCCTGAGATTTTTTCACCTCTTGAGGCAGCTCATTGAGTGCTCCAGAAGAAAAGAAAATGGCAATGGGTCACCTGTGTGCAAAGTCTCAAGGAGGTTGTTGGTGCTCAAAAGAGTCAGGACAGCTGGCAGGAGGAGCAGGGGATGGGTAAGTGTTGTCACTCTGCATGCACACGCGCGGGCCCGCGCGCACACACACACACACACACACACACACACCCTATGGATGCTCCCCAACCAGCCGAGGTCAACCCTGGTCACACAGCTCCAAAGGGAAGGAGCCAGGCTGAGGAATAAGGAGCACAGGGAGGCTGCCCTGCAGCTGTGGCTGAACTATGGTTCAGGAGCAGACTCCTCCTTCTCTCCCAGCAAGTGCTTGGAAATATCGGTACCACTGCTCAGAAACACTGGCAAAGCCAAGAAGGAACTTGGAAGAGGGACCACCCCATCCAAGAAAGAACAGTTCAGGTTTTTCCCCCCCTCAGGGTAGCAGGGTTTGTGTGCTTGAGGGCTTGGGTGCTTAGGGTCTATGCAAGTTCAAGTTCAGGCTCTGGGAGACTCGGAGAGATCTTGAGCGTCTTACATTTCACTTCCTTGAGCTTCGTTTCCTGGTTTGAAAACCCAGGAGGTAAAAGTGACACTCTGTTTCATAAACTTGAGATTCCTTTTGGATGAAGAATAGCTCCGTGAAATCTCTGTCCCTTTCTCTGTCCGTCGTTTATCATATTTGCTTGCACCTCCGTATTGATCAGTTACTAAGCTTCTAAAGCAAGGATCCTGTTATACCCTCTGTTGAATCCTATGCTGCCCCAATCTCTCACACACATGCATTTAAAAAAAAAATTATTTAAATGAAAATTTTACTTCTCATAACCAAACATACTTCAGCAGGAATAAAGTTTCCAGCAATTGATAAAAATTGCAAATTAAATTCCAGTGTTCCCCTCCTCCTCCTTTCCTCTCTCCTAGTACCTGAGCTCCCTAATTGGATTCAGAGGCTTTCTGCCCAGAATTTGGATTCAAAAGGATGAATCAGTCCCTAGGAGGCTGCTGCTCTGCCGATCTCCCCTGTGCAGTCCCAGATGCATTCCCATGGAAAACATCAAGGGTGACTGGCAGAGTCACAAGTAACATCTTCTGGATGGAGGATGGGAATCAACCCCCAGGATTTCAGTTGTTTGGACCTCTTAGATTGCGGTTCAGATGCATAATGCAAGAGTCTACCTCTAATTCCCATTTCAGGGAATAACCAGGTAGTCACACAAAGCAATGCACAGACAGCCCTACTTGGCTCAGCCCCACACACATCTATCTATCATTCATTCAACAAACACTTGATGGAGTAGCACCAGGCAAATGAGCCCTGCCGTTCTGTCCTGCCTCCTTTCCATTCCCATGGCTACCACTCAAGCTCAGATCATCATCATTGCATGTTGATCCATGACCACAGCTTCCTAATAGATTACTTCCACATATAGATTCATTGACCCTGCACAATATTAAGGTAGCTTGTGTTCAAGCTTTGTTTCCAGGGCCTCTATTCATATACACATGTTCTAGAGAAACTAAATTTCTTGTAGCTTCCTATTTTCTCTGGATAGACTATCCTTCTACCCTCCCTACCCTTCTGCCACTTGCCTGGAGAACCTCCTTTTGGAACCTCCCTAATAACCCCAACAGAATGAATCCTACTCTCTTAGAGGTTGTTGTACCTTGATCATATTATAGTGCAAACAAATCCTACCCATACTTGTCTTCTCCACCTGGCTGTCAGTTTCTTGAGGCCCGAAACTCTGCCCTAGTCATCTTTGTGGATCTGTGTCTAGCACTGAGGAAGGTCCACAAAATAGTCCCCCAGGATGTGTTAGCCATCTAATGCTGCATTAAAAAAAAAAAAATCATTCCCAAACATAGGGGCCTAAAGAGAGAACAAACGTTTAATAAACCCTTATATTTTCTGGGACAACTATTTATCATCCCTCATATTTTTCTCCCAGGAATATGAGCATTTCCAGCCCGTGGCCTTTGGAGAGCTTGCAGTCAAGGTATCGGCCACAGCTGGAGTCTTCTGAAGGCTTGACTGAGAACAGAGGTTTCTGCTTCCAAGATGACTCGCTCACACACATGCCTGGTGAGTTGGGGCTGGCTTTTAGTGGGAGGTCTCAGTTCATTTCCATGAGATATGGTTGCAGATAAATACAGGACACTCCATTAAATTTGAATTTTAGATAAACAAAGAAAAAAATGTTTATTATAACCATGTCTCAAATTATATCTTTATTTGCAGTCTGGCAATCCTAACAATGAAGATCATTCTACAGAACTTCTGGAGAATCCTTGCAGCGTGGTGGTTGGCCTTCCTTGGAGTATGTACTCCCAGACAGCAGCTGCAATACCGTCTGTGACCTAGCTTCAGAAGTCACACACAGTCACTCTTCCCATGATAGGCCAGTCCTGATGCAGTGTGGGAAGGAAATGCATGAAGACATGAATACAAGGAGGTGGCTCAGTCGGGGCCATCTTGGAGTTGGCTTCCACAGGGAATAAATTCCCCAGTAGCTGAGTTCTATTTCTAATGTGTCTAGTTATTCTCAGAATGCTGGTAGAACATCATAGTCATTCCCTCTGGTTACTTCTCTTAGATCAGATCTTTGAAAATATGGAACAACCATTCTCAAGCGCCTGCTTTAGTGGAAGGGAACGGAAGTTTGAGTAACTAAAACACCAAGTGGGTAATCTAGAAATGTCCAGCTGTTTGTACTGGAATTATAAATTCAGATGTACACAATACCTTTCTTGGTTTTTCAATGTCATACATTACTTGATCATTCAAGCTCCCTTCCCTTTTATGTCAAAAGCCGTAGTCACACGTGGTTCAAAATAGCTGATTATTTTGAAATGTGTTGCAAAGTACGTGCAAAACAGGATGGCACTTGCCAAATTCCAGAAAAAATAATCTAGAATTGAGTTCACCTTGTTACAGACTCAAACTGCAAGACTCATCCTTAGTCCCACTTCTGGGCATTTACATTTGGTATTCCCTCTGTCCCAAAAATTCTTCCTACAGAAAACCTAGCTCCCTCTTATTCAGGTATCTGCTCAAATGTCACCTCTTAAGAGAATGGCATCGACCAGCCTAATACAGCATCTACTTCCCCTCAAACCTGGGTGATTTCTCTCTCAACTTTTCCTAGTTTTCTTTACATCCCTATAATTACATGAAATCTTTTTATTTCTTATCTGTTGACTTGTGAATGTCTGTTTTCTCCTCTTAGAATATAAGCTCCAAAAAAAAAAAAAAAAAAAAAGATTTTAGTCTTCTCCCTGTGCATGGAAATTTAGGGATCCAAAGATATGTCTACACTTTGAATACTCCCAGTTCAAGTTGGTGGCATTATTTTTTCCCCAAAAGCTTTATGAGCTTTCTATGTATCTGATTTGAGTACATTCTGTAGGCCAAAGCCACATCCATAATCCTTTTCAAGACAAGTCTCTCTGGGTCAGTTCTGGGCATCTGACATGCTGTAGAGCATAAAATCCCTGGAACCTCTTCTATCTTGCTGAACAGATTTACCTTGATCATTTCATCTGTCCTCACAACTATATTCTTCATTTTGATCTTACCTTAAGGTCATGTCTTAATTTGATTCTTTTCCTCACTCAAGCAGCTGGTGATGAGAAAGTTTTTATTTTTCAGTTCAAGTCATTCTATCTTCCCTCTAAATTTGGCTTTCACAGTGGCTGGTTCTCTTTGAGTCCATCTCTTTCTTGTGCATCTTGATTATTTATACTTAGTAAGAGCCAGAGGACACTTCCCCAGTGGTCTGTCTGGAGATTCTTTTAGATTTGTACCCCACCCCCCCAAAAAAAATCACTTGGTCCATTTTCATCATCCAGGTTAACATAGGAAAATGGCCAGTTGGCTGCTCTAGGATGGTCTTGAATGGGACAACTTTCAACTGCTTAACTTTAAATCACTTTTAAAGTGGTTTACAACAACAATGTATTATTATCATCTCTCATAAGTGTGGTATTGATGGGATGAACTGGGAAGTTCTTACTTGGGCTTCTCAAGTAGCAACAGTCCAGTGGAGCTGAAGTCATCTGAAGAGTCTACTGGGCCATGTGTCCAAGATGATTTCTTCACTCATGTGTCTGGAGATCAGCTAGGATAAACAGAACAGGCAGGTCTGCTAATCATCTCTCCATATAGCTAACTCAGGCTTTTTCACAACATACCATTCATAGAGCAGTTGGAATTCTCACGTGGTATCTGGCTTCTCCTGCTTTGTGCATTGCTTTTTAAAAGGGTATTTCTTAGACCACTAAGAAATATCCATTTCTTAATCCACCTACTCCCTGGATTTTTTTAGTCTATGACTTCTTCACTTCTCACTGCACTGGCCATGATGAGTGGAATTGCACTCACCTTCTAAAGCAGAGGAACTCATCCACCTACTGGTAAGCAGCGATTACAAGGTACTCACTAACACACCCAAGAGAGTTGGAGTAATCTCAGAATTGATTGTGTCCTCTGATGCATTCATGGAGTTTAAAGTGGGGATTTTCAATTTGCAGGATTTCTGGGGCATACTTAACTTGATATTCTCATCTGACATCAGAACATATGATACCTTGCATCTTCATCAGATATCAGAACCAAATCCACTTGTCTCTCATCTCACCCACAATAGCATTGTATGTCTTATCTAGACTTTTCCTGAAAGCAGAGCCTGAGTAAAGGACTGGGGAGGATGTAGTTGGTTTGGAATGTAGAGTGGGGGTGGGAGAAGGGTACAGAGAGCCAAAAAGAGGTGAATTACTAAGTTGTGAGGTACTTCTGTATACAACTGGGGCTCAATTCCAAAGGGACCCCCTAAGGGTCAGAGAGCTATCACCTAGAACCATCTGTACAAAAGGTTGGAAGTTGGGCATTTACTTTCTAGCTTCCTACTCCTTGGGGGTTGCCCTTAAGGGTCAACCATGCACTCAAGTTCATGGAGAGAGCCTAACCTTGGAGAGGTCTTGGGATAGAAAGCTTCAGCACTTGGCAGTGGCCAAATGCTGTCAGCTCAGGTGAGCCTGAGCTTGCCCAGAACCGTCTTCTGTAGCTGTGACTGAAGAGGTCATCTGGCATGTGGGCCACTATTGACATCTGGAACCATTTCCATCAACCTCCTCTTTCTGATCCAAGGCAAAATTTTTATCTCAACTCCTGTTTTTCTTCGGCACACATGAGGCCATTTAGTCAAATCACTGCTAAATGCTAAGGAAAGAACAAGGATTTCTCTTGAGGTTTTCCCTGATTCACACTCACTTTCATTTCTAAGAAGAATCAAGTATGGAAGGGTTTACCTTTTGTTTATCTTGAGGAACAGAAACTGTCTCAGAAAGGTTTCTGTTTCTGCACCCCATTTTTCTCGGAAGAGGCTACTTGATGAACCAGGAAAAGGAAGACATAACCACATACTACAGTGGATGAGACTGAGATTTGTCTGTTTAGATGTGCCATTTTTATCCAAATCCCATCCCTGGTGGCATTGGGGCTCCTCCTTATTTCTTCATGTCTAGGGGAAATTGCTTTAGACCTGCCCTCCCACCTCCCCCAGTCCAAGCCTACATCCAGCAGGAATGAAAACCCTCTTCCAAACCTCTGCCAAGTCTTGGGGATTTATGTTCTCTTGGGTCCACTACTTCGTAGGCTCCAGCTTCCTTGAATGTTTTATGACACGTCAATCCCAACAAGAAACTCAAGCTTGTGTTTATTTCCAAGAGCAAACGACTATTCACATATTCACACGAAACACTTGTAAATTTGGCCAGTTTTACTCAAGGTTGGGGGATGGGAAGAACTCAAGAAGGGGGTCTCACCCAACTACTCACAGAATTCAAACCTCCCTGGTTTCTTCTTTCTCCCCCTCTCATTTTTTATCACCATGAGTAATTTTAAGAATACTCTAAGAATCCCCAAAACTCCTCCGTTATATAGCCATTCTCTCAGAAAATGTGTCTAGTGGACACTTTCATGGGTTTTTAACATTTTACCTACTCTCCTATGAAGGTTTTCTTTTTCAGAAAAAAAATTAATTAAAAAACTTTTTTAGACAAAGATAGTGCTCTACTTAAGAGGGATTTTGGTGCCAGCTACTAAGATAATCCAATCATCACCTATCTTCCCCCCACAGGTCGCCTGATATTTGCTTTGTGCCAGCAACTTAGATTATATCCCATCTTCTCCACTTCATTACTGATGCTCAGCTGGTGCACTGCCTGGCTTGTGTACTAGTTGTCCCTCAAGGCACACCCTTTGCCTAGTCATAGAGGTCATCCATACAACTCATGTCTTGGATATGACCCAAAAGTCACTATGCTATGGTACAAGCAATCGAAACCACTGATTAAAAAAATTACAAGAATTTTTTTTTGAAGCATAAGTGATAAGATAGCTCATGGAATTCAGGAAATAGGAAAAGCCCCACAGCTCAGGAAGCCTGCATGGAGCCTAGAGAAGTGCAGGTCTAGAGTTTTGGAATTATCTCTTAAGTGTCTACCATTGATGTGATACTTCTGGAAAGATCACCAACCCGTATTTGTAGATGTCTAACATTTCTATTCCCAGGACAAATAATCGAATTGGCTCATTTTGGAAAAGGCACCTCTCTGTGGGCCTATGAATGATAGTAAAGGGCAGAGGAAAGTGCTAGAGATATGGTCTATTGCTGCAGGTGAGCTCACAGGAGTTCACCAGGTGGGCAGGCTCATTGAAGTAGGAAGCCACTCTGAACAGGTCTGCTGCAGCCATTTATCAATAGTCTGTGCCACACTCATAGTGGGTTGACCCTCTGTTTTAATATTGCCATCCAGAGAAGCCAAGACTTCCAAATCCTCATATTGATTGTGTTGATTTTTAGAAGTATGCTGTGACATAGGTGCTGGTGAACGCTTAGCCTTGTTTTAAGGTTTGAGATACATTTTGGTTTTTCCATCACTGCCATGGTAAGCTGTGGTGCAATTTTGGGGGGTTGTGTTTCATGTCACAGGTCCTCTGTATATTCTATGTACTTTGCAGCTTCAGTTGTTGGTTCCCTTCTAGAAACACTTCCCCCAGTTTCTCAGACATTACTTTTCCACCTGCCAGTTTTCTAATTTACCTGGACTCTTCTCCTTCTCTAACCACTTGATACAGGCATTCACCCAAGTTGTTTCTTCCACTGTCTTCTCTTTTCTCAGGGCTAGGAAGACATTTCATAAGGAAATCTGGGAATCAATATCGGAGTTAGCTTGAGCCATTTAACTACTTATGACTTACAGTTGGAAATATTGTCCAAACTGAATCTGGATACCTATTTATTAGAAATGTTTATGGGCTGTGGATTTTTTTTAAAAAATATATAGTTTCAGTTTTCATGGTTAAATTTAGTTGTTTAAATAAAGTTTACTTTTGTTTTTAGTGGTGAGAGTATAGAGCTGGCTAGCAAAAAAGTAGAAAAAAGGCATACAAATTCTTCATTAATAAAATCAGTGATCCTAGCCTTAATCTTCCTAGACTCTGGAAACATGACTTCTGTCACTGCACAGTACCCTGGTTGCTGGTGGAACATTATTAAGTGTGAATAATAATTATTAGCATTAGCAATTATTATCTATGTGATAAACAACCTATTAAGCCCTTGGCACAGCATATTAGTTTCCTTACGTTGCCATAACAAATTATCACAAATGTAATGGTTCAAAACAACAGGATTTAATTCATTCATGATTCTGGAGAAATTCAAAATCAAGGTATTGGCAAGACCATAATTCTCTCTAAAGGCCCTAAGGGGATCATTCCTGTCCTCTTCTGGTGATTCCTGTCACTTCTTGGCTTCTAGCAGTATAAACCCAATTTCAGACTCCACCTTTCCATGGTCTTCTCTGTATCTCCATGTCCTCTCTTCTACTTTTAAAAACACCAGACATTGAATTTATGGTTTACCTTAATCCATTAAGATCTCCTCGTGATCATTAACTAATTGTATCTGCAAAGACCCTCTTTCCAAATGAGATCACATTCTCAGGTTCTGCGTAGACATGAATCTGAGACAGGAATATTCAACCTGCTACACATAGAAATTATTAGATGTCACTATTTCCATGTCATCAATAAATCAGCTGAGGCTCAGGAGAGGAGGAACTTGTTCTGTCATTCAACTGCCCACTGGAAGAGCTAGGTTATAGAATCAGCTCTGTGTCTTGTGTCAAACTCATCTTCCTGAAGGAAGGTGTTATTATCTTCCTTATCTTAAAGGGAAATCCAGTCTGCAAATCCAAACCTAGAAAGTAAAGGCATCAGCACCCCTTTGCCCATTAGCTTCCAGACCATGCCACCTGGGGGCAAAATATCAGAGAGAGAGACTGTGAGACTTTGTTTTCTATTTCAGATATGGTATTGAATCTATGATGAGCTCATCTCTTTTGTATAAATGGAAGCAGTCATGCTATGCACTATAATTCTATCAAACTAAAACAAAACTATCCAACCATGACAAAATGGCAGGAGTTCTGGGTACCACTCTCCTGTGGAATTTCAAATCTAACTCCCTAGGTGACTTTAAGCAAGAAACTTCTGTGCCTGTATACCAGAAGGGCCTAGCATTGGGAAAAAAAACCTTCATTGCTAATGTTTTGCAAGAATATACAACATACTTGTACAGTTTACAGGAAAGTGCCCTTGCCCATACATGCTAATATTTACCAGAGTGTGGGCAGGGTAGTACAAAGAATGTGCTCACTGTTGACTTTTCACCCCCAAGTTAATGGTTAACTTGGTCTCCTCATTCAACTATGTTTTTCCTAGCTTTGGTCAGAATGAAAAATTCTCAAACACCAAATAGAATTGTGTTAACATTTGTCCTCCCTCAACTTTACTTGATGTGGTTTATGTATGTTAAGTTAGGTCAGGATAGTTTTTTGAAGATATAATATTTCAAAAATACCATTTACTAACACACTATTTACCATCTAAATCTCTGAACAGATGTTAAATGTTCAAAATTGGAGTTTTTTTCTTTATATACTCATGGTGTTTTTAAAGGTTAGAGACGTCTATTGAAGCAATTTGGAAAATCATTCTTTGCAGATGGCTCAGTTAAAGTAAAGGTCTATGGCAGCACTATTTGGAGGGGAACAGCATGAACTTTGGGGTCACACAGACCTTGTTTCAAATTTTAGTTTTGTGATCCTCTACCCATGTACCTTGGAGAGTCACATAACCTTAGAGTCTCAGTCTCATTCCTAAATGCACCTCAGATAGTTACTTCATCAAGTATCGTGACTTTTAAAGGAACACACAAGAATATGGCTCATAGTAGGAACACATTAAATTCACTCACCCTCTTCCTGACTTTAGTCAGCTATTTTGTTGAGTCAAGATCCAACATTTTGAAAATGTGGTTAAGAATTTACAATTAAATTCCCTATTCTTCCAAGTCTACTAGTGAGATGGAAAAGATGAATTATTTATATATACATATATATAATTTACATAATAGTAATATAATAATTTAATATGTATATTTTGATGAGGCTTCAGGGCAATATTCTGGAAGGAACCCAAGCAGTATGGAATATTTCTTCTCCATTTAGAAAGTGCACCCAAATCTGCAAATTTAATCTGCTATTCTGCCTCACCAGTGGATTCTACCTATTGTGCCTCTGAAATGATATAGGAAGGTTTGAAGGAACACAGTGAAACTGGCAGTGAGCTCACATGATAAATCATTGTTGGAACTGGAGGGATTTTTGCTTTGGAGGTAACAAGCAACCACAGCTTGCTTTGGTGCCCAGCCCAGATAAAGTGGAGCTAAGACCAGGGCCTATGCCTGGTTCCAAATTGTTTACTGTTCAGCACTGTAGGCACATTTCCTGTTGGCCCTGCACAGAAATGACAGATGCCTGTGGTCATGCACCGGGGCTTTCTCTGTCAGAGAAGCTTGTTTAGAAAGGATTCAAACTACTGAGGGAAAACCACCGTGAGGGTGAGGAGGGGGTAGGCACAGTGTCTGTGTGCAGAATCCCAGACAATGAAGGCAGGAGAATGGACCAGGTCACCCTGGCAGTCCCAGCAGCAAATATGTAAAAAAAAAAAAAAACTCAGTGTGCTGCTCCCCTGCACCAGCTTCTGTTCTCCCAGCAGAGGAATGAAGACAATGAAAAATAGCTCCCGCCTCCCAGGTCAGCATTTCATGCCGGAGATAGTCTGTTAACCATTCAATGCAGCAAGACAGAACAGTCGCCTCTCTTCCCCATAGAAGGAGGAATGCACAGTTAAGAGCAGGTCCTGTGTAGCCTGGCAGCCTGCATTCAGATCCTGTCTGAGTTGCTCCCTAGCTATGTGAACTTGGGCCTCAGTAGTCTCACCTGTAAAATACAGACAATAGTAGTGCCATCTTCATGGGCTTGTTAGAGGGTTAAAGGCATATTTATAAGGTGCCTGGTACATTGCAGGCTCTTTTGCTGTTAAGTTGAATATAATCCTCAGGGAATCTATTTTTCATGATGAGCAGAGACAGACCACATTTTCCAAACAGAAAAATCAAGGCACCTAAGTACATCAGCAGAATTTTTAATATTTATAAGTATACATTTGTGAAAAGTCTTACAGAGGGTGAAAATATTAAAGCATGTTTGGGTTTAGTAGAGAAAAATCCAATAGTTTGATATTAGTGCCTTGTTTGCTTTTTGCCACTGATTCTTTCTAGAAAAGGCTTATAGAGCTCTTTCTATCTTGCAATCCCAGGTGTTCGGCAAATCTCCTTAGTTACAAGTAAGAGCGGTGCCAGGTAGAACTTCTATGTGATGACTCTTGGGAACAAAGCTGAAAACTCCAGTGGTGCAGAGACAGTCTGTGTGGCTTGGTAAAAACAAGTGTTTCCCAGGCTACAGTCCCTCTAAGTTTACTTACGAATGTTCCTCTGCTTCCATTTTACTCAGTCCCAACCTCACACTACCTTGGAACATGCCTTGAGCTTGTATATATATGTGCATGTAAATATATAGATGAGCATGAATGAATGCTCAGGGGTGTACACATGTGCATCTGTGCACACACACACACACACACACACACACAAACACATACACACCAGAATTATCTGCATAATCTCTCCTGGCTCTGAGGAAATGGCACTGTTTCTAACTGGATCTAGACGGGGCTCCAATAGTGCACCCTCACAGGCCCTGAGGTCTGTGAACCAGGCTGTGTCTCACACACACCACCGTTCTGTGCCTCACCCACGTTCGTCTTCTCAGCATGTCCTCATTCCCAGTCCAACACCCTCCTCCCTAACTTGGAGACAGAATATAGCCCTCAGGGCCCCATGAGACAAAGCCTGTAGTCCACTTCTCATTCCACCCTGGAACCCCAGCAAGCCAGTTCCAACCACCAGGACCCACTTAGGGTGGGTGCCCAGGCAAGCTTGAGCACCTATCCATGTGCAGTGGCACTCCACTCTTCAGATGCAGCCTCTCCTTGCTCGATCCCCACATCCAACCGATTTTCTCCTAACCCATTTATAAATAGCATTTCCTGTTCCTGGGAAGCATCATGGCGGCATGCAGTGATGGGGAAAAAAGGAAAAAGACCTTGAGTCAAAAGACTGCTAATCACGACACCTTAGGGGAGATGCCATAATCAACCTGGACCTGATGTCTCCCTCTCACATTTTAAGAGCCCCATAAAGTTGCTTTTTTAAAAAAAATATTTAAGGGAAATAATCCTTTCTTGTCCTTTCTGTTTCTATCTGCTCCCTTTGCACCCTTGTACCTCACGCCATCCTCCTTCCTCTCCATTTGAGGGACATTTTCATTAATCACCAATTCCTCTGGCTACTTATTTCTGGCTAATGATTCCTTTATTGTAGGATTATATGAGCAATTGAAGACTAAGCGTAGAATTTTCCAAGAGCAAGCCTATGTGATAACCTTCTAGTCCCTGGCCAGTATCTAGTTGAATGAATGCATGAACAAATGTGTGAGGCAAATAGCAAATACATGCAAACAGCAAATACATGTAAAGGCAAATAGCATGATGAGTTTTCTACTTACTATGAAAAGCTGCTCCATGCCAATCAGACTAAAGACCCACATTTGGTAATGTGGATCCCATAAAGATCAGCTGTACAGCAAAGACTGACAAGACAAAAGATGGCATCCCACAGAAATGTCCCTGTTTCCACCCAGGTCATTCTGTATCATTGTCACCCTCCTCCTCTGCCTTAGGATTCTTTCAAGAGCTTTCCATCTTGGCATTTGGGTGCTTTCTGAAATCAGCGTCTCTCTCTGCTTTACCTACCATCATTGAGTCCTCGTCATTCCACATACCAAATCCTCTTGTCTTGAACTGTTACCATTCTATTTTTAGCCATCGCCTTTTTTGTTTGTTTGTTTGTTTACTATAGGATCCTAGATTCCTCCAACTTTTCCCCCAATTTATTTATCCAGCGTGACCATTGTATAGTGCATATCAGGTCTTAATGCTCTTCAGTGACTGCCCACTACACTTAGAATAAAATAGAGCTTAAATTTTAAAATCAAAGACAACTTAGCACGACATGTAAGTTAGAATGAAGCTACCCGCTATGATGAATAAAACAAAAATATAAAATGGTTGAAGCACAATATAAAATTATTTCTCAGTAACTCAACAGTCCAAGGTGAGCAGTTCAGATAAGCAGTGATCCCAAAGTTTGATTTAGGAACCAAAGTCCCTTGTATCTTGCAACTCCATTATCTTTGAGGGCTTCATGAACATCCAAGTTTAGTTGGGAAAATGAGAAAGAAAGCCATGGAGAAGTTTTGTTGGAAGTTTTGACCTAAAAATAATATGGGTCCTTTTGATCAGCATCTGACCCCATCTAAATGCAAAAGTGTATGAATATGGTCATTGATTGGACAGCACTTCCAGGTAGCAACTCTATTCTGGAAGGGACAGCATGATGTTTGGTGGGAGCTGGTCATCTTCACAACAAACTGTGGCACACAAGGCCACACTTTGTCTGGCTTGCTTTTTCTCCTTCAATGGCGGCCACTGGCATGCTGCTGGTTCTTAGTGAGTCACTCTGCTTTTCTCGCAGGGTACTACTTTCCACTTCTATCACATCAAGCCTGCCATCAGTTCCCTAGGCACACCACTGTCATCTTGCCTCAGGGTCTTTGTACATCTTCTACTTCTACTCCAAAACTCTCCTCTTCTGCCTTCCTCCATCCTTCTGGTTTTGTTGGGCTACCTCTAACAATTTCTTTCTTTTTACTTACACATATCTTCTTCCAAGAGTCTCCTGCTGACCTCCTCCACTTACAGACTAGTACCTGCCTATTTAGCTTTCTTATAGAGCTCTATTCTTTTTCTTCCTAATGCTCATTAATGTTCATGTATCTAAACATTTCTTTGTGTATAGCTCTGCTAATGTCTTTCTCCCACCAGACTCCAGGAGGGCAAGAATCATCTGAAGAATCATAATGAGATTCTTAATAGTTCTAAGTGTTTATCTGTAAATAAAGTTTGTTCCTCACCACATATTCAGGGCCCAATTCAATGCCAAGTGTGTTCAGTGAGTGAGTACATGCAGAATAAATGCCTTGTTTCCCATGTATAATTAAATTACACTAACTAAGGTGATCTTATATTCATTTTGCATTTCTTAGATACCATCACTTGTCTAAAACCTTTACATGCATTATCTAATTTCATCCTCATATTAGCTTTTCAAAGTAAGTATCTATTTCCACTTTCTCTGTGGGGAATCTGAAGCTCAGGGTTCCTAGGCATTTTGCCACAGTTCAAACATACAGAAAGTGGTAGAAGTGGGATTCATACTTGTAATACCTGTTTCCAAAGGGCCAGGCTCACTAGGGTTTTAGAGACAGTGTCCTGCAGGGAAATTTGACCATCAGGAAGGACAGATGGAGCAAAAATGCTTGGGACCAGAATTCTTAGTCTACTCTCTGCCCACTTATCTCCAATTTTTTTTTTTTTTTTTTTTGCTTTCTGTGTAGGTGGATTCAGTGATGTGGAGAACAGGCAGTGTCCTTCTGAGTTACTCCATGATATATACAGCAGTAGTTTTCAGGCTGTGCCTAACCTTAAATGACTCTATTTTGTAAAGCAGTAGTTTTTCATGAGTTACTCCATTCGGAGTAGAAGCGATAAGGTGGAATGACTCTACACCTTGTTTGTATACGTAAACAACCACCATCTGTACAGCATAACCATAAGGCACAAGCTGATAAATAAATTAATTGTGCTTTTAAAAAGTGAATACCTATGAACTTATGGAATTAAATCAGAAGCATATGGATGCATGGGCACATTAAGCCCATATCAGAAAAAAACAGGCCCATGAGCAATCTCACCAGAGGTAACCCCCTTACCTGAAACCCATAAAAGTAGTACACCAAATCATTTCAAAATAGCCTGTTGTCCAGACCCTGGCCTAGAATAAGTTCCCTTCTCTGAAAGTTCCGTGCCCTGAACAAGTTCCTCAGCTGCTTCTTAATTTTATTCAACCATCTAGTGACTCTTTTGCATTTATCTACCCTCTGCCTTGATTCAGAAATCCCTATAGCCACCTTGCCCCTTTCTAAGCCTTTCGGTAACTTATATATCATTTTGTAAAGTGATATGTGTGATTTGAGTGTTATAGACATTAGTAATTAAGACTGGAGTAAAAGCCACCTTGTCAAAATACAGAAAATTTTGCACTTTGTATTTAGATAGAGGGAGGTTAATTCTCAGCTCATTTTCTGGCTCTGTAACCTTGGCAAATTACCTAACTTCTCTGAGTCTCTCTCTCTCTCTCTCTCTCTCTCTCTTTTTTTCATGTGCAAAATGGTAACATGCCATAATGATTAAACGTACATTTATAGAAAGCATTCAACCCAAAACCTGGCATATAATTAATACCCTAAAAATGGAGATTATTTTTCATTATCTAGATTAATGTTTTACATCAGATGACCTTTGCTGGAGACTCCAGATCTAAAATTTTAGGATTTGAATTTAATTCTTATAATTACATAGTATTTAAAAAAAGGAAGTCAAAGAACCTGTAATTGTCCAGCTTATGACTACCAGGTGATGCATGAGTACTCGGTGAATAGCAACCAATGAAATCGATGTAACTTGTGAATTCATTGTGATTCAATAAATTCTGATATTGTAGAAAGACACAAACGTGTTTGGTTTATGTGAATGACATAAACCTTGCTCACAGAAAGTGGAATATTTGCTTTTTTAATTTTCTCTTTATTTAAATATGTTTTCATAAAATTGAAGTGCTTCTATATTTCCAGGCACTTCATCCACAAAATTCTCCCATCCATCTTTCGTATTCCAGTATATATAAATTCTAGCAGGGCCTTTAAGAAGTGTGTTGGGTTCAGAAAACCAAGTGATAAACAAGCACAGGCTTAGTCATTGATGCCTGAGGGCTGAGAGGCCCAGCAAATCCTGTTCTCTGTCAGGATTTTCTGGGGCCCCACAGGGAGAGCACAAAAGGGACCAGCTGAGGGACAGAAAACTATCACCCAACCTGAAAAGGAAGAAAGAAGAAACTTAGGTATAAAAGCCATGTCGATGGCTGGGATTCCACTTTAGAAGTCTCTGCAAGGTGACTCCAAGCTCATCCTTGGCTTTCTTAGCCCCAGTACCACTGATTCTGTGCTAAATTACACATTTCATCTTGAAGCTGAAGGAGAAGAGGAGGAGGAAACAGGGACTCAACATGGAAATATGATTAGCGGAGCAGGTTAGGGTCTTTTAGTGTAAAATTAGCAAAGTCCTGGACAGTTGGCCACCCCAATCCCTGCTGACAACTGTGAAAGGCATGTGCTCTTATTTTGTACTTGTATTTTCTAACTCCTGGCCCTTAAAATTCAGGTAAAATGTAATAAAGAAATTTGTTAGAAACATCGTTTTATATTTGAGTAAGAAAACTGTAGTCTAATTCTTCTGGTGTTTTAAGATATACTGGAATAATTCACAACCCAGACATCGTTCAAAATTAAATGTTAACATATAAACCAAGATTCATTGAGCTAAATACTCAAGACTTATGATTTTTTTTCCTGTATTATGTTACATTTTAATATAGATTTTACTTAAAAAATAAAATTTCTGATTTTTGAAGGTTGTTATTACTGTTTCATTAATAATAACTGTCATGACTTCATAGGTTAAATATTTAATTTGAACTCAGGTTATCTGTTTACACGTAATTATACAATGCAGGTAAGCAGAGGAAAGTTTGTCATCAAAAAATTTTGGCATTTGGGGATGGGGCTATAGCTCAGTGGTAGAGTGCCTGCCTAGCACGTGTGAGGCACTGGGTTCAATCCTCAGCACCACATAAAAATAAATAAAAGTACTGTGTCCATCTACAACTAAAAGAATATTTAAAAAATGATGACATTTGACAATAACATAATTGAATACTTTAAATTTTAATCTTACACGTTGCAGCATTATCTTATAAAACAAAAATTACAATAACCTATTCAAATTATTATATAAATACCTATATTACTTGGTCTAACATGATCGAATCAAAGCTTTAATTTTATTTAAAAAGTAAAAAAGTGTAAAAATTATAATATTAATAGGAATGACATTTTATAAAATACCACTGATTGAAGCACTCAAAATTAAAAATTAAATAATAAAACAGAGCCCCATATTTAAAATACATGGATATTATGGGTTGGCCTATATGATGGGACTTTAATAAACTTCAGGGTTTATTAAAAATATAAAAAATGCTAATGTTCATTATGTAGATCCACAGCTGGCTAATCTAAATGGTTTTGCCTATGTTGGTTCTAAGTAGAAAATTTAAGAATAATCCAGGGAAGAAAATGTGTAATTTACCTAATATCATGTCCTTTTCCTGGGAGGAGAAAGAGAAGAGAAGAGCAAGGACACAACAGAGGAGGGGACTCCTGTGCTTCCAGGGGTACTGCCCATCATAGCACATGAGAAAACACAACAGGTAATGGTGCCTCTCCACTCTCACTGTGGTTAAGAGAAAGAAAGAAAGCACTGACCCTCAGATCATGCTCAAATGTCCAGTGTCTCTCCTCATTCTTCTTTGCGTGTCTTAGTATATCTTGGGATTGCTATTTTACCCCAAGGAGACAAGATCCATTCCAATGTTTGCTAATTTATTGATAGTGACCTATGTTAATAATTTTTTATTATTTATTCATGTGTCAGCTTGGATTGGCTATGGTTCCCAGTTGTCTCGTCAAATGTTGGTCTGGATGTTGCTATGAAGGTATTTATTTAGATACTAACAACCAGTTGACTTTGAGTCAAGATTAACATTAAATCATCAGACTTTAAGCAGATTACCCTCCATATTGTGAGTAGGTTTCATTTAATCAATTGCAGGCTTAAGAGCTAAGTTTTCCCAGCACACAAGATATTACCCTGTAGATTGCATTATCAGCTCTGGCCTGTTTTGTCACAAATTTCAAACTTGATAACCCCCACAATTCTTAAAATCTCCCCTCTATAGATCTATACCTATATTTCATTCTGTTGCTTCTGTTTCTTCAGAGAACCTTAATACAAGATACTTCTGAACATGTCTAGGACATTATTACCAACCACTGTCACATAAGGATCCTAGTACCATTGAGTTTGCAAGTGTGATACCTGACTGGTAAGTTCCTATACATATTCTAGCAAACCAAAGAAAATGGGAGGCTAGGATTCTGCTTTCTCCAGGTTTGTTCTACTGTAATACAGTGACTATGTAAGTCTTGCTATAAAAGTACCCACAAACCGAAACATTTCGGCTAGAAAGGGAAGGGAGTCAGGGCTGCAGAGTTTCAGATACTCAACAGTAATATCCTGTTTATTCTGCAGGAATTTTGATCATGATGATAATTTTTAATAGCTGCAAGTGTTTATCTGTAAGACTCAAACATCACTGAGCAGGATTGAACCACATTTTTTTTTTTTTTTTTTTTTTTTTTGCATTCTTCTCTCTACCAGCAGTTCTATTAGCTTAGGGTACAAAGCCATGGGGACAAATCCGCTTTCTACATGGAGGGTTGGCCCTGAAAGCCATTAGTTCACCACTGGAAGACCTACCTAAAGCTGATTTTACCCTTAAGGAGTTCCTTCATGTTCAATTAGCATTACAAAAACACATGCCACAGATTAGGACTCAATTCAGCCATGTGATTTGTGGGCAACTAATGATCAAATGTTCAGCAGTGAGCTGAGAGTTAGGTGCAATGATTTGGAATCCCCCTGTTCCTTTTGCTTTTAGTTAATTTGAAATCTAGAATTGGGGCATTACAATGAAATATATATATATATATATATATATATATATATATATATATATATACACACACACACACACACACATATGCATATATGTATACATGTTAGAAAAGACAACTTAAAATCATAGGAAATGGTCTGGGTATGGTACCTGTTTGAGAATCTCTTGTTACAGAAGAGAGGTGTCTGGGATTTAGATGTTCAACACTGGCACATAAGTATACTGTAGCTATAGCAGGACAGAGTATTCTTTCTTTTTTAAACTTTATTTATTTATTATTTTTTTAGATGTAGATGGACACAACACAATGCCTTTATTTTTATGTGTTGCTGAGGATCGAACCCGGGTTCCGCCCATGCTAGATGAGCACTCTACCGCTGAGCCACAATACCAGCCCCAATTAACTTTATTTTATTTACTTTTTTTTAAAGTTGTAGTTAGACACAATACCTTTATTTATTTATTTATTTATTTATTTTTATGTGGTGCTGAGGATTGACCCCAGCGCCTCACACATGCTAGGCAAGCATTCTACCACTGAGCCACAACCCCAGTCCCAGGACAGAGTATTCTTGATCCATCAGGCTCTAGAAATCTGTATGCAGAGGCCATAAATCAATTGCTTGGTTATTTTCCTTGTTTCAAATTTCCCCCAGCTTTCTCTCCCTAACCCAGATAAGTATAAAAAGATGAAATAGCAGAGACACAGTTGTGCCCACACCACCACTGGCCAAAAACAGGTCCTGAGAGTCTTCAAATCTATTTTTTTTTTAACTGTGAAATATAGTTTACTCATTTGCTGGATCAGACAACATATAGAAAGGAGAAGGAGAGCACATTTGAATGGAGTAATGGAGGAGAGGAAAACAGAAGGTCATCCTTTGAGGGTGTAGACAGGGTTAGGAAGCTTGGCTTCCTAACAAGGGAAAAGGAAGCACCTGGGGGTCCTAACTGTGGGGAGTTGTTACCCACCTGAGTCCTGAGTCAGCAAAATTGAGGTTGTGATTATTACACAAGATTCCCCATGACTTTGGGAGAGGACCTCAGGACTCTGGTGTGCTGTTTGGCAAGGAGAAAGCAGTAGAGCAAATATCCCAACTGCAGCTCCACTCACCCCCACTTCCCTGCCAGTGCCTCCCATAAGCCACACCAAATAGAGAACAGGGGCAAAGGAGATCCCAGCTAGAATCCACGCCAACCAGCCCCTTGGAAAGACAAATGGTCACAAACTGGCACCACCACGAAGACCGTGACCAGCAGTGACAATTCCATCGCAGAGTGCTCCCCCCAAGCTCTTTCCGGTTGGGCACCAGGAAATGCATTCTCTCATTTTATCCTCAGAAGAGTTACGCCACGTGAGCTTCTTGGATAAGGATTCCATTTTCAAACTCTTGAAGCCCCAGGAACAAAAACAGTACCATGTCTGTGGGAGTCAGGAACGAATAGTTGCTGTCAAACTATTTGAAAAGAAAAATAGCATCTGATCAGAATATGGGCGGGGGGGTTGGAGGCACTGATGTAGCCCAGGAGCTCTCCTTGTGTCCCCATGGGCATGACCCGCCTGGCCTGGAGTCCTGGATTCTGGTCTCCAGTTTTGCCACTAGCAAATTATGCAATTTTAGGTAATCAATTTTTCCAACTCTCTGCAGGTTTATGAAATCCCACCTCCTGCCCACCTCCTGCCCACCTCAAGGAAAGATCAGTTCCCAGCAATGCAGTCTATGGACAAAGAGTAAATGGAAATGAATTACTTTTCGCTTCCCAGTTTGCAGTTTCTAATATTATCCCCCGATCACAGGAACAAAATTAGTCAAAGCCTCAAGTGAGCCATTAAGTTAATACCCCATGAACTTAACTCTCCATACTGGATTCATACGAGAGTTTACAATTTTAAACACCATTCTTGGGAAGGAAAACTAAAGGAGAACTTATCTGGAACTTCCTACACAGCTCTCTGGGGTCCGCCAGCTGATGGACAGACTCAAATGTTCTTAACCCCTTACCCTGTTGGCTGACCCATTGTCGGGGTTGGTCATTCATTGTGGAAGCAAAGGTGACTTTCTGTAACTGGAATTCCATGCCTTAGTGGTATTAGAATCCATTTAACAAGTTAGGAAAAGGCTACCTTTGAAGCAGGAAAAGGCTGGAACTCAAACTCATAGGGTGATTTCCTACACTTCCCCAGGTGGCCAGCATTGGCTTGTCCAGCCTGTCCTTGACTGGTGGGCTTATTTTCCTGCATAGTGGGTACAGCCCAGCATAGGCATAGCAGGTGAGGGGTCATTAGCTAGACTAGGAGTTAGGAGACCAGAGTGCCTAACCTGCTCCTGATCTACTGCTTATCCAGCACTTGGGATGGGTAAGGTCATTTCTGGCTTAGGAAACTTTAGTGCTTCTCATTGTTCTTAGTGATACTCTAGCATCCCATCTGACTGAGATGACCATGCCTGGCCTCGATTTCCAAATGCCCATGCTCTGTGCTGGACACCTGACCATGGCCCCAGGAGCCTCCCTTTCTCTGTGCCACGGGTGCCAGCCACGAAAATTACCCTTCCTAGACCTCCTTATCTACCAGCTTCTGTTTAGGTTTGGCCAACGGGTGACACTGATAGAAGATTAGTGGATAGGAGGAAAGAAAGGAGAAGTTGGGATCTCTCCCTCCTCTCTCTGCTTAAGTCTCTGACAGTGGCTACTCCTTCTTGGTGGGTCCAGCTTCTGTCTCCTAGGCTCTAGAAACATTGCTCCCACCTTAGGTCCTCCAGCCCTCAGTTGCCAGTCTCTGGGTCACCCTCCAGTCTCCTATGTGCTCATTTCAGCTTTTCAACTGCCTCTACACCTGGTGTGGATTCTGTGTCTGGAAATTCTCATACACTGGCCTTCTTTTTGTAAAGGGGCCATGCCACTTGTTCCAGTGTTCCCTAAAAAGATCCAAAATCTTATTTTCTTCACCCAGATTTGCCTCCTTCACTTGGCACTTGGCTCAGCATCCCAGAATGGCCTCAACTTTAGATTCCTAGAGAAGGGGTCTTTTTTTTTCTTTTTACCAAAAAAGCAAGGCCCCGAAGCTAGCTTGAGCCCAAGGTTACATGAAGGCAGCTCACTTCTACCTTGTTGAATTTTGAAAAGGCCCAGGGATACCAGTGCTTTCACGAAAGGTCACTGCTCCTTTTAATCAAACCACATTGCTCTGCACGGCTGGGCCGTGGTCTTTAGTCAAGATTTCCTACATGGTAAGTTTTCTCTCCTCTTGGATAACAGTGATATTTGCTGCAAGCATCTAATAGAGCTTGAAATTACCCTGGCAAGTTGTTTACTCTTCTCCAGAGTGGCGCTAGGCTCTGAGCGCTGTTTATCTAGTCCTGTCATTATTTTTATTAAGTAAGCCCTTGCACTTCCAAAGTGTGCTGTAAGCTCTGTAAATATTTTATTAGCCTTTGTAATTAGTTGTTGCGTCTCACGGCCCTGCTGGGAAGTGGGTCAGTGTGACAGTCCTCATTTTACCACCAATGTGGAAGACAGCCACCCAGAGATAGGAATGTGGCCTTGATCTGAGGGCAGAAGGTACAGTTCCTTCCAAGGAAAGGCAGGAGATTTTCTTGGTGGAGTTATAGGAATCGGAAAGTCCAGATACTGAACATGAGAGTAACTGTCCGGTCCTTGCAAAATGGAGTGGTATTTCCTCTGCGCAGGGCTGTGTTGAAATTGCATTTAAAAAAAAAAAAATCAGGAAACGTAGATAGCACATAGAAGCTCCCAGCTCAGAGCATCCACTCAGTGGCAACAGTTGGCTTTGCTCTTCCTCTCCCTCACCTTCTCATTACACCAAGCTGGAGGGGCAGTGGGCAGAAACAGAGACAGCCGCCATCTAGTAATTTTCTTTGTTTCAGGGCTCAGGCGGTGCATTAAGCTTTATTGTGAAGTATCATCTTTCTTGTTTTTTTAATGGTTTACATTACCCTGGTATATATTTGATTATTAGAATCAACATCAAAACCATCGTTTATCCATTATTTATTTCTAGGTAGATCTCTTATAAACTTTTATATAGATGTAAATTTTGTTTGCTTGGTTTTCAAAACTTAAGACTGTGAATTCAACCTATTTATGATTATTGGATTAAGTGATGTGTGCATTTGAACTCTACCATCTTTCTTGTTTTCTATTTGTTATACTTGTTGCTCCTGATTTGTATTTTTTTTCCTAGAATTCAAAATACTAGAATTTTTGAAGTTGTTTTTCTTATCCTAACCTCAACTCCCCCTTTAATCTGCAATTATTATTATATTTCTCTATTCTATTGATGGGTACTTACCCATCTTTATTGTCATATTTAAACCTCTGTTTTCCATTGAGGTATGAAATTAAATTGTATAACGACTATTCTATCAAATCGCAGTCCCATCCACCCCTCATTGCAAAGAGAACAATGGTGAATTTCCCACTTGTTATTACCTTGTTCCTTCAACTTCTAGTTTTGCTGAAATAACTCATAATTATATACTCTAAGCATTAATTTTCCTTTGTTTATTTACCTTCTGTTTTTCAAATTCTACTTTTATATTTTGCATTTCCATATTTTATTATCATTAGCCACTTAGCTCTTTTTTTCTTAAGAGGGTTATTTGATTCATTTTCATTTTGCAGTTGTTTACTTGCTATTAATTGTTTTAGACTCAACTTGGTTTTTGTCATAAAGCAAAGCCTGAGACCCAGGCTGGTTGGGGACATCCTCTAATAATAAGGTGTCAGGAGGATGGAGCAGGGGAGGAGGGAGAGCCAGTGCCAAGAGGCATTGGCCAAGGCCATGACTGAAGGTGACTGCTTGCTCTCTCCTGGAGATGGTCATGCAACCTGTCTTGGAACTATCCGTCCAGGAGAAGGAAGAGGAAAGGATTCATACACATGGTTCAGGAGCCCCATTGGTTAGAAATTTGTTATGGACTGTATATTCCCTTGCCTTTCCAGGTTGCAAACACAGGAGATATGAGCAGATTTCCACAGTGGCTCTTGCCTAGGACTTCATAGAGAAGCCCAAGGACATTAAGCAACAAGCACAGGGCATGGGCCTGAGGCAAGGTATTTTCAGATTGTGCTTACAGGAAGCCGGTCAGATCCTGTGCACGTCTGGTTACCATGGCTAAAGTTTGAATAACACAGATGAAGCAGAGAGAATCTGAAGCAGCATGTAGAGTGAGAGATGCAAGGGTAGACAACAATTCACCTACAAATCATTTTGCAATTCAGTCATATTAAAAGATTTAGATAAAGAACTATAACCCTGGCCCCAGACCCTCCCAGTCCCTATACCTGCTCTCCAGATGCAATTTATTTTGCATATTTTGATTTTCTCTCCTGAACGTAACCTGTATGTATTTACAAATACTTTCATACCACCAAGTTTTAGACTCTACTGATCTCCTGCTAAAATAATTCAAAATTATAAGACCCACTTCCCTGCTCCTATCCTTCTAAAAATTTTTGCAAATTAGGTTTTGTTCCATATAATCCATGCTAGCATTATTGTGTTATGCATATGATGTTTAATTCAGAGGCAAGTGGAGGATTACTTTTTTCCTGTATAATTTTTCATTTTCCTGAAATTACTCATCCCCTGGTTTTATTCATTCACTTGGGCTTCTTGTACCTATAATTTTTTTTCACACGATCCATCCAACCTACCAGATGTCTAGAGTGTTTCCTTTGGGAATGTTCCATTATATCAGATAACTTGATATCATGACCCTTTATTTCCTCTAGATTCCTTTTGGAGCCTTCATTCTTCCTCAGGCTGGGAGGGCTGACTTCCTGAATCTGCCACAACATCCTCAGAGAGACTTCCCTTTGTGCTTTTCTGTGTTGCAAGCCATTCCTTGGACATCAGGTCTTTCTCTTTCTTGGTTTCCTCCCTCAATTTCCTGAGCACATCCAGCCCTTGTTTTCTATAAAAGAATACCCATGGATTCTGCTCTTCACTCCAGGTCTTTATTTCTTCTTCACTTGAACAATACTTTGACTGCTAACAGAATCCTGAGTTGCATATTGTTCTCTCTCAGAATTTTGAAGGTGGTTCTCTTTTGTCTTGTAACACCCAGTGTTGCTCTTTAAAAAGGTCCATCCAGATTTTGATTTTTCCCCTCCTTTGGTAGAGTTCAAGAGTTCTGATTTACCTATGATAGTATGATATCATTTTGGAGGAGATAATTTTTTTTCCACTTGTATTTCGCTCTCCCTGGGCCCTCTCCATAAGGAAACTGTGTCTCTTTCACTGGTTTAATATTGCTCTCCATTATTTTCTTTCTTTCTGGAACTCATTCTTTTGATGCTGAATGTCTTAAAGATTTCTTTTATGTCTTTTATCAGTTTTTTGGTTTTTTTCATAATATTCTATTCTTGTTTTATAGATGTAACATTTTATTTAATCTCTTGACTGACTTTTATAATAGATACTTAAAAGGCACTCTACAAATATTGGTTAAATAAATGAACCTGAGGATAATTATTTCAGAATTTTCTTCGGTTCCTGGTGTTATCTTTGAACTCTGTATTCCTTTTGATTTATTACTTTTGCTCAGTATTTTTCTTCATATATGAAGCTGTGTCCTTTGAAACTGGGCTTAAGCTGAAAGCAACAGAAAGCTATCTGTCAAAAAAAATGTAATAGCATGAGTTTGGGCACTTAAAAATGAATTGGAAGGCCATTGTTCTTCAGATCTCAGGGAAATCAGAGCTGATTTTGAACTGAGTTGCAGACACACTCACCTCCCTCCCCTCCATGCAAGTTGACCTTTCAAACATTATTAACCTCTGTTGCTTTTCTATACAACAGATCCCTTACCCCAAAATATCCAGACACTAAGACCACCAGACCACACCAGTCCCTTTCTTACAAGGCAGCTTAACTTTTGACAGCACCCATCATCATTCCTGACTAACAAGTGATGTCATTTCCAAGTCCTTTGTGATCTAAAGCCATAAATACAGCTATCATTTTTTAAAACTTCAGAGAACATTTTCAAGATTGCTTGATTCTGTGTTTTCCAAGATTACAATCCTAATTAGCCCCGAATAAATGTTCTGTGTTTTCAGCCAAGGTGATTTTATTCTGTCTCTATACCTATGGTGATTTAATCAAGCAGGGTCTATTTTTCTTCTACTTTCTTAAACAAATCACCAAGCCTCTTCCCAATCACCCATTCCATTATGGAGGTTTTTGTCTTAAGACTTAGAGATGGCTGCTTCCCCTACATTCCAGATAGAAAGAAGGGGGTGGGGGGAGGAAAGATTAAAAAGCACAAAGTGTGGATGTAGTTTAGTCTGGACTTTTCAAAACCCTTCCTGAAAGCCTCATGCAAGGAAATGCGCTTTGATAGCTCATTTACTAAAGTATGACACGTGACCAGCCCTAGCCACAAGGACCTTTGTGGAGGTATGCGGGCACACTGCAGCCTGAATAAAACCAGTGTTCACTAAAGTCGGGAAAAGGGGGAATGGATGTCAGCAATGAGCAGCGCCTAACGATTGTTCTCTGTCTGTTTATATTTAAAAGTGAGACACTGAAAGTCGGATTGTTCATGGGTGCGGTTGTCAACGGAAGGATTTTCCTGTAAGATGATCAGTTGGAGATCTGACAATTTGACAAATTGTCAAAATGTCAGCGAATGGCTGCCAGTTTTTTTTACTGTCTTTAGTGATTGCTTTTGTTCAACAGAAAATATCACCGGGGAGGGGTATTTGACTCTTCCGAAGGTTTAATATTCAATTTATAAAAGTTACAATTTCTAAAATCCTCATTCTTTTTTAAGCTTGTGACTTGTACTTACACATGTTTAATAGTTCTATTTATAAGTTTTACATATCTTAGAAGGGGGTTTTCAAATGATAGTTGGACCAGTTACCAGTATCATTCACTAGATACTTTGAAATATTTTTAAATGCACGTATAAACTTAACATATTCAACTTTCTTTTTAAGTATCCATTTATCTGAAATAAGCAAAACTTTCCTGAGCACAAATCATTTTTTATATGTTTAAAATATTAAATTTATGAATATGTTGAATCTAAAGTCATCTCGAATATTCCAATTCAACCTAGAATTACAAACCGAAAGCTAATATTGAGTATACATTTTAAATTGAGTTCAAAATTTTAATTTATAGTTCACCAAAGTCTAGTATTATAAATGCCTAAAATACCAAATATAAAATAATTCCTTTTTGACAATCAAAAATATCAATCTGAGGGCTGGGATTGTGGCTCAGCGGAAGAGCGCTGGCCTAGCACGGGCAGGACCCGGTTCGATTCTCAGCACCACACAAAAAATAAAGGCATTGTGTTGTGTCCATCTACACCTAAAAAATAAATATTTTTTTAAAAAATATCAATCTGATGCTTTTATTTTCTCAAGCTTTTCTCTCCTTAATTCTAAATCTGACTCTAAGGTAAAGAGGTATCCTCACTTAAGCCAAATTCTGCCCAGATAACCAAGGACTACTTTCTATTAGAGATTTTTGCCAGAGCTTGGTTCTAGAAGCAGCAGAAATCCAGCCTTCTGGTTCCGCTTTCCTCCCTTATGGTTATATTGGGTCTCTCTCTTTAGTAGCCTCAAATCATAAAAAAAAAAAAAAAAAAAAACATTGATATAGTGTCCAAGACGTTTAAATATTGATTCAGTTTAATGAAGACATTTATATCACAGGCTTTGAAACACAAAGAGGCAGTTTTGTATTCTCATATCTCTCATTACCAATCCTCTAGGCCACATACTTCTTACACATCTCTAAAATGACATTTGAGTGAACTTGAGCTATCTTCCTGAAAGCCACTTTCAGGAGGTCAGTCTACTTTCATCTCCCCTTAACCAAGCATCAAAGAACACCTTCTGTTTTTGGTATATGATAATTTCTGTGTTCTTTATTGGTACAATGGATGAGCTGGTAATATGAACATGATAGCAAGGTGAGAAATGAGATCCAACAGCCATAGGCTGCAATCCCAATAATTTTCACAATAACTTTTCAGTCTGAGGACCTTTATTTTCTTCATAGGTTCTTTCTTCAGTCTCTTTCCTAGAGAGTGCACATCTGGTAACAAGCTTTCTGGGGAGGGCTGGGAAAGGGAGACTGCAGGAGAGATCCTCAGTTCAGGGTGCAAGATTTCACTTAATTCCCCTAGGTTAAACTCTTAGTCCTTTTGTCCCACCCTTGATTATGTCTGGTGTCCTTTACCTTCTATGTCTTTCCAATTCAGTTGGCCCAGGCCTGTGGGATGGAGGAGAGTAGAGTTGATGTGTAGACATCTTCACCTGGTCCCTTGGTTCTAGCTCCAAATGCTGCCCTGTTATTCACTGCCTCTGGTGCTTTTGAGTCCAGGTTTTGTAGCAAGAATTGGTGGTGCCATGTTCTACCTACTGTTTGATTTCCAAGCATCTATCGAACTCTGTCATCTATTGCTGTTTCTTTACCTGTATCATTTATGTGCTTCTTCCTTTTAAAGATTCATTTATAACTCTCCTGGTACCCTATATTTCCCATTCATCATTTTATTTTCTTTGAATTATTGCCCTGTGTGGTCAGGCATTATTTCTTCCGTTTGATTCTCAAAACCAGCTAATAAGGCCAGGCATGGTAGCATACACTTGTAATCCTAGCAACTCAGGAGGTGGAGGCAGGAGCATCTTGAGTTTAAGGTTACCCTGGGCAACTTAGTGAGACGCTACCTCAAAATCAAAAATAATAAAGGGCTTGTTGGCTCAAGAGGTTTTCGGTGAGGCCTCTCTTCCTGCCTTGCAGACAGCTGCCTTCTTGCTGTATCTTCATGTGGCCTTTTCTCCTGAACATCATGTGGGGGTGGGCTGGGGGTGTAAGAAAGAATCAAAGAACTCTCTGAGGTTTCTTCTTCCTCTTCTTTCTCCTCCTCCTCCTCCTTCTCCTCTTCTTTCTTCTTTTTGCTCTTCAGACACTAGTCATCTTGGAGTAGGACTCCATCCTTCTAACCTGATTTAATCTTAAAACCTCTGAAAGCAGAATCTGTTTACTCACATGCTGAGCATCCTGCATTGTTCTTTGTATGACTTCATGTTCACTAAATATTTTCTGAAATTCATGAATAAAATGCAATAGAAATAATATGAAATCTTACAGAAAAAAAATAAGGAGCATGTATAAGACCAAATGTTTCTAGGCCTAATGATTTCTTCAACCTAGATGCTTTCATTATGGGTTCAATCATCATCTTCCTGATCTAAATCTTCCACTGCACCACTCAGCAAGAAGCAGTGATCAATGTTGACCATAAATAGAACAAGCTGCTCCGGACTGCTTCTAGATACTGGCCTAGACTTGAAGTCTTTCACACACAGAGAATCGTCCAAATATGACTAACTCAATCATCAATAAAGGAGAAGGATTCTCATAGAGAGAGCCATATGAAGAGACACCAATAAATACAGCCAGTAAAAAGTCCGTGTTTCTTGGATTATGAGATCCTGATCAGAAAACATGGTGTTCAGGAAACTATGATGTGACTCCTGCACTATCCAGCTGCTAAACCCAGACTGCTGTCCTCAGTTCTTTATGTTCCACTTGAAGAGATAGAGGTTCCTCAAGAGAAGTGGAGACAATGGATGTTAGTAAACTTGGGCAGCATGGTCCCCACATGAGGGGCTGCAGACAAGCCTGGTTGCTGGGTCAAGAAGGAATGGTGGTCACAGTTCACATGCACTGTATCTTCTTAGTCCTGACATCATGCTAAGTCACCTTTGAAAATATTCCAGGGTCCAGGACCCATTCCCAGAAAGTCTGGGCTGGAGAATGGGCACCAACATGTTTTAATCTCCCTAGGTAAATGGAATGTGCAGTCAAGGTCAAGAACCACTAGTTTATGGGTTGTCATGATTAAGCCATGGCTGGATTATAGGTCTGAGAAGATTCAAGTGGTCTCCTGAGTGATGAAGAATGAGTGCATAAAACTAAATGAGATACCATGGAATATGGGATCAATAATGTGGAAGGTAAACTTGAGAAATAGTGCCTTTAAGTTCAGAAATACTTCCTGGGGTTGGGGTCAGGGTAAATCCTCTTTCTAAAAGTAAGCATTCCTACTTAATTTTTTTTCTTTTTTCTTTTTTTTTTAAATTTATTATAATATATTCATACATGCACACAGTAAAACAGTATAATTTGATCAATTTCATTCCCCAATATCTTCCCTTTCCCTTCTCTCCTTCCCTCTGATCCCCTTCCTCTATTCTACTGTCTCCTTTATATTTTTTAAAAAAAATTGTTCTAATTAGTTATACATTACAGTAGAATGCAAAATGTGCTCCATTGTAAATGAATGGAGCACAACTTCTCATTCCTCTGACTGTACATGGTGCAGAGTCACATCAGTAATGGAATCATCCATGTACATAGGGTAATAATGTCTGTCTCATTCTACAGTCCTTCCCATCCCCACAGCTTCACCCCTCCCCTCATTCCCTTCTGTACCATTCAAAGTTCCTTTATTCTTCCCTACCCACCCCCCACTATGGATCAGCATCCCTTTCTTAGAGAAAACATTCAGCCTTGGGTTTGGAGGATTGGCTTAGTTCATTTAGCATGATGTTCTCTAGTTCCATCCATTTACCTGAAACTTTATAAAAAAGTTTCCAGATGTTTCTGCCACACTGACCCTTCACAAGTCCCCTCCTTTCTCAACCCTCTGCCCAGCCCCAGCCCAGTCCCAGGAGCCAATGCTGCAGGAGATCGTAGCCAGGATATAAAAGATGAGTTTGTGAAGTGCTTTCAAAAAATGCTAAGACAGACAGCAGACATACAGGATAAAGAACTGAAATTAGACATAGGAAGGATCACTTTTGTAGAGCAGAAAGCAGAGGCAGTAATCAAATTCATAGAGACAACTTTCCTGCTATCTTGTGCTCTGTACAGAGTCTAAACAGCTTTCCATGCCGTATGGTAGATAAATGAAAGCAGACTCACACCAATTTGCATCCTGCCAGCTCCTCTAAATTATCCTGAGGATGCAAAAATATCCAAGTGCCCATGAAGAACACAGAGGCCACTTCAGCCCTGCTTCATTTCTGGCCTCACCTCCTATGATTCCCAGCTCATTCACACTGAACGTGTTGTCCCTCTGTCTATCTGAAAATTCAGCTCTTTCCCCTTTAAGGCACCTTACCCTTCTTCCAGCCTCCCTTTTATAGGCTGCTCACCCTCAAGGCCTGCTTCACACTGGATCCTCTATGAGCCCCCTTCCCCTTGCCTTTTGGAATGGTTTTCTTGCTCTCCGTGCTGCACCCACTCTGTAATTGAAGCTACTCTCTATTACATTGTGAGTTTCTCCCAAGGGCAGCAACCACCTTTGCCCAGTTCAGTATACATACCACCTAACACGGTGCCTGGAAAAAACAATGCTTGCTTTGATAGTTTGGATTTTA
The DNA here is from genome assembly GCF_048772815.1 of Callospermophilus lateralis. Taxonomy (NCBI): domain Eukaryota; kingdom Metazoa; phylum Chordata; class Mammalia; order Rodentia; family Sciuridae; genus Callospermophilus; species Callospermophilus lateralis. The sequence continues at coordinate 202,929,080 of NC_135305.1, forward strand.
TCTCCCTTTACTTCCCCTGCAGGTTTCTAGACTAGGAATTGCTCTTGTTCTTCAGAGAACAATGGTTATCTACCAGGGAAAAGAACTGCAGCCACTGTGGAAGGGCTGCCCCATCAGGGTGGGTGACTGCAGCCACCCACAGGGTCAGACATCTGGGTCCTCAGGTCTAGCCACCAGCATGGGTGGTATGGTGTCTCACAGACCCATATCATGAGTCTATAAAAGCCAAGTTAACTGGGTCTCCTAGTCCTGCACAGTAGACCCACAGGGCAGAGTCTACTTCCAGCCTGCCCTCCTGCAAGAGGTAGTGAGCATATAATTGCTGAAATTGCACAGGGGAGAGAGGATTCCATGCAAGACTTTGGTGATTAATCATCTAAGCAGATAATCAAATTATAAAGATATATATAAATTGTGCTGTACTCCTCAGCCTCTCCCCAAAATATTGCAATAATTCTTTTTAAAATGTTTAGGAAATACTTCTCTGTCCTGGAAAAATTTACCAAGTACAATTATTATTGTCATTATGAGGATAGTTTCTGCAACACTTTCAGGGGAAGAGCTTTTCTCGGAGAAGAGCTTTTTCATAAGAATTCTGTTGGGTCTGATGAGTTTGGGTTCACTTGAGCTCTCGGCCTTATGATTTAAAACCAAGATCCATCGTGGAGGCCAGTGTTACTGTCTTCACTTTTCAAGTGGAAAAACTGAGACTTAAAGAGGACAAGTGTCCTGCTCAGACTCACACTGTCCCTCAGTGGTAGGCTTGGCTCTCAGAGACTGGGTGTCCACAGCCAGAGCTCTCTCCACCATCACAAGCTGCTTCAAAGAAAGGAAGAGGTAAGGGAGGTCAGAGGTTTTACCTCTACCCCTTGCTGCATTTCACAGAGGTTTGTTGGAGACACATTGATCCTGATCTATACCTCCAGTCACTATATTCTCACCACGTCACTATGTTCTCCTGTGTGGGATGTTGGGTTAGAGGTACAGTTCAACCTTGGACCAGCCTTCTCAAGGGGAAAAGCTTAAGGCCACTGCTCATAGTGTGGAGTGGCTCTACAGAATCTGTTTCAATCCACAGCTTCAGAAATTAAAATCTTCTAATCTGCGACTTAGCTTTTGACCTCTAACAAGGACAGTAAATGAGCAAACCCAGACAATACAAGTACTGCAGAGTATCGCGGAAGCTCAGCCTAGCATTTTAGCAATTAGGGGTACTTGTCCATAAAGCACTTAAAAATCCATTTAGACTGTCCAAGTCGGTTCAAGCTCTTTAATCTTGGATAAAGTAAACAAGTCTGTTTTTAAGGGCGTTTTTTTTTTTTTTTCTTCACTATTTTAAAGCAGGGATATTGGGAGAGAGAGAAAAAAAAAAAAATAAGACATTCAAAACTAGACCTTTGGACCTCAGTAATGTGTAACAGCTGCAGATGCTGGTCAGACCTTTCGGTGATATTTTCAGTCTGCTAACGCCAGCTCACTCTTCCACAGATTGAAAACAACACATCCCTTGAAGCATACTTTGCTTTTCATTTGTGACTTGAAAATTCCTTAAGGGCAGGGCTCAAACATTATTCTGTACCCCACAAAGTGTAGCTCAGCCTATGAGGTCTCAGCAAATGTTGCTAACACCCTGCTCATTGGAAGCAGCAGACCAAGCCCTTCCATCAATGGACGGATCTCACCACAGCCCACAGCCCCCCCCCCCCCACTCCCCAGCAAACCCTTCCAATTCCAAAAAGCTTCAAGCTTCACCTCTTCTCCATGTTTTGCCCACATTGGTCGGACACCTGGACACCTTTCTGCCCTGCTGCCTCTACTCCCATCTCTCCAGGCTGAAGAGAACTTCAGAGGACTTTTCCTGACCTCCCTTGGTACTTCCTTTGCTTATTTTTCTGCTACTGGTCTCTTGGCAGTGAGTTCGGCGAGGCCTGGGTTCCCACATATTTCTCTCTGTTTATTTGTTTAATGTCTGTTTTCCCCACCACACTCTCTGAAGGGAGAACAAGTGCTTTATTCACCTCTGTATCCCCAGAGCCTAGCTAGCACAGGCTGCCAGCCCAGGTACTGAGCTGGGCTGAGTCAGCTAAGGGAAAACGTGCCCCTGAACCAAAACAGCTGGGCCACTGGATCACTACTCGTAAGGCCACGAGACCCACATTTTGTGGGCATGAAGAAACACTGGGACTTCTTTTCTGAACAACATGCACCTATAAGAGAATACTTGGGAATAGGTGGTCGGGCTGGGTGGCAGTTCCCGTGTCCACGTGAGGAAATGATTTGGCGGAGCAGCCAGACATTGAGAATTTCCTGAAGTTCCCATGAAGCCAGCAGCCAGCTCCTGTGTGCATGTGTGAGCGAGGACAGGTGCGGGTGGCACTGGTTAGGCAGCAGCAGTGGGCTGAACTTTGGACCAAACACTTCAAAGCTGTTTGAGGACGAAAGAACCACAAACAAAGTATTTCATCTTGAGTCCTTGGACAGGACACTTACTCAAGGTAGGAAAAAAATACCACCAAGGCACCACATTCCATTCCTCGACTCCAGAGAGAAAACGTTGCAAACATAGCACCAAGGCTCCAAAAAGTGCCCCTCTGGTTTTTTTTTTGTTTTTTTTTTTTGTTTTTTTTTTGATCTACTATCAGGACTGAATGGTTTTTTTTTTTTGTTTTTGGTTTTGCTTTATTTCCCCCCTTTTGAAATAATTTAAGAGTCACAGGAAATTATAAAGATAGTACAGAGAGATATTATATACCTGACACCCAAGGGTTACATCTTACATATTATAATACCAAAACCAGGAACGTGACTTCGATCCCTGAATCCACCATTACAATCATGTGACCCCATCATAGTCACCGCCAACCCTTAGACCCCCACCTTCCCTAATCCCTGGAAACCATTCATCTATTTTCAGCTCATGATTTTGTTGTTTAAAATACAGTACACGATGTTTGACATTGACTCTTTGCATTCAGCCTAATGTTTCTGATCCATCCAGACTGTTGCATAAATTAATATTTTATGGCTTTTGGGGGGTGGTGGGTTTATTGTGGTGGCTACTTACCATAGCTCATTCACCCGTTGAGGGGCATTTTGGTTGTTTTCAATTTTTTCACTGTTATGAATAAAGCTGTTATAAACAATCATATAGAGGTTTTTGTTAGGTCAGCAGTTTTGATTTCTCTGCAAGTGCAATTTCTGGATCATATGAAAAGTGTATGTTTGGTTTCTTAAGACATGGCCAAACTACTTTTCAGAGTGACAGTATCATTTTACATGCTCATAAGCAATACCTAAGATCTATTTTCTCCAAATCTTTGCAAGTGCTTGTAGTATTTCACTACTTTTTATTTTAGCTGTTTTAATATCTGTATTGTGGTGACTCGTGTTTTTAATGTGCATATCCCTAATGAATTCAAATCAGTTTAGAATCTTTCTTAGAACTAAATTATAGAATCACAGAAATACCATTCTAGAGCTCTAAGTGTCCTCCAGCATCATCTGAATCCCACCCTTTATTTTATAGGTGAGAAAACCGAGGATCATAGAGATTAAATGAGTCATCTTCCACAGCAAGTTCATGTGGAATCCAAAAGGCAAACTAGGGTTTCTGACTTTGAGTACCAAGATGTGCACACAATGATGTAGGTACTCAAAACTGAGTGTGGGAGATTGAATGTGTTCACAATCTGATAGTGAGGTGGCACCAGACTTGTGAACTCCGACACCCTGGAATCAAGTTCTAATTCTCACTTGCTGTGTTCTCTCTAGGGAGCAATGTCAGCCACCTGACCCTACCCTCAGCCCCTCACTTGCAAAACAGTTAAAGGAAGTGAGACTTGACTGCCATGCCCTGCCCCTCAACAGGCTGGCATCAGCCTCTAAGGCAGTAAAGAACTTAAAATAGGATTGAGTAACTTTTTAAATGTCTCAGGATAGTCCTGCATGAATGCTGGTGGCTTCACAAGCTAGCATCTATCATAGAAAACTGGAAGAAGGATACTTTGCTAAAGAAGGATTTTGTGAAATAGATGTAGTTGCTCCTAATTAGGCAGCAACTACAGTTTGTTGTAGTTGTTTTCAATTCCTCACAACTATCAGATTTGCAGGTCTAAAAAATTATTTGGTAGCTTGCTGGCTCTGTCTGTTTTTCTCCAGCTGGATTATCTTGCAATCAATTAAAACCCAAAATAAACAAACAAATAAATTGGAAATTCAGAGCAATAATCCAGTTTCTTGCCTACAGTAGACTTTTCTTACTCTGGGATGGAAAATATCAATAAATATTTGGGACAACTGAATAAGGACAGTCTTGCTCCTTCTTTCTCACTTGTGTGACTCTTATTTCCTTTTCTTGCCTTATTGTGCTGGCTAGGACTCTTAGTACTTCTGTGAGTGTGGAAATCCTTGCCATCCAACACCTTGGCAAAAAAGCTTGCAGTCTTTCACCATTCAGCATGTTGTTAACCATAGTTTAGTAGATGTTCTTAAGTTGAAGAAGTTCCCGATATTTCCAGTTTCCTGAGACTTTTTATTATGAAAGACATTGAATATTATTGAATACATTTTCTGTATCACTTGATGTAATCATATGATTCTAATTCTTTGACCTTTTAATATGATGAATTATATTGAATAATTTTCTAAGCCACCTGTCCTTTAGAATAAACTCCACATGATCATGTTGTATAATTCTTGTTATATGTTGCTGAATTATATTTGCTACCATTTTGTTTCAAAATTTTGCATCTATGTTGAGGGTCCATACTTTCCTTCCTTTGATATTATCTTTGTCTAGTTTTGTTATCAGGGTGATATTATCTTTACAAAAGTAGTTGGGAAATGTTTTTGCCTTTTTTATTTTCTGAAAGAAGATAGTGGAGAATCAGTGTTAATTCTTTAAACATTTGGCATCATCCTCCAGAGAATCAATCTGGGCATGGGGATTTCTTCTTCAGCAGTTTTTAATATGAGTTCAATTTTGTAATTAATTGGGTCATTCAAATACTCTGCTTCATTTTGGGTGAATTCTAATGGCTTGTATTTTTTCAAAGCCATGCACCATTTCGTCTAAGTCATCAAACTGCTGTGCATGGATTTATCCATAGTAGTCTCTTGTTACTCTTTTAAATTCTGCAGGGTCTGTAGTGTTACTGCTTATTTCATTCCTGATATTAGTGACTTGTGTCTTCTCCCTTTTACTCTCTATTAGTATTGCTAGAAGGTTGTCAATTTCATTGATCTTTTCAAAGAACCAAATTTTTGTTCCATTGATTTTTCTCTATTGCTTTCCTGCTTTCAATTTCATTGATTTTTTTGTCTTCTCTTTATTATTTCCTTCCTTCCTTTTGCTTGCTTTAGGCTTATTTTGCTCTTCTTTTTCATTTCTTGATGTGGGAGCTTAAATTATTGATCTCAGACTTTTCTAGTGTAAGCATTTAATGCTGTCGATTTTCCTCCCAGCGTAGCTGTAGTTGCAGATTTTTATATCAAGCATTTTTGTTTTCATTTAGTTCAATGCATTTTTTATTTTCCTTGAGACTTCTTCTTTGATCTGGATTTAGAAGTGTGTTGTCTAATTTCTAAGTGTTTGGATATTTTCCTGTTATTTTTGTTATTGAGTGGTAATATGGTTTCCATGAGGTCAGATACAAAAAAAAAAAAAAAAAAACAACTCTGCATTATTTAAATTTTTAAAATTTTGTTGAGGTCAGTTTTATGACCCATGATATGGTCTCTCTTGTTGTGTGTTCCTTGGGCACTTGTGTAGAAAGTGCCTTCTGTTGTTGGGTAGAGTTTTTATAAATGTCAATTAATTCCAGCTGGATGATGTTAGTGTTGAGTTCTCTATCTTTCCTGTTTTCTGTCTAGCTATTCTGTCTTTGTTGAAAGAGGGGTTTTGAAGTCTCAACTATAATTGCAGATTTATCTATTTCCCCTTTTAGTTCTTTCAATTCTGCATCACATACTTTATAGTTCAGTTGCTTGATGCATACACATTTAAAATTGGCACTTTTTTTCTTAGTGAATGGACTGTTATCATTATGCAATGTCCTTCTTTGTCCATAATGATTTCCTTTGTTCTGAAGTCTACTTTTTCTGACATTAATGTACCCACTCTTGATTTATTTTGATTAATGTTTACATAGTATCTGTTTTCATCTTTTACTTTCAACCTGCCTATACTACCACATTTGAAGTGAGTTTCTTGTAGATAGCACCTATTCACTCATTTTTTTAAAAAATCTACCTTACCAATATATTTTAATTGGTGCATTTGTTCATTTGCATTTAATGTAATTATTGATATTTAAGGTTTACATCTGTCTTTTTATTTTTGTTTTCTGTTTATTCTCTCTGATTTTTTATTGTTTTTATTTCTCTACCTTCCTGTAGTTTCCTCAAGCATTTTTAGGATTTCATTTTAATTTATCTAAAGCATTTTCAGCATACCACTTTAAATACCTTTCTTAGGTTTATCTGCTTTACCTTCTACTTCCTTTCCTTTTTAAATTCCATAACAAAAATATTATCTTTTTTGTCATAGTGCCACATGTTTCTTAGGTGGAACAAGACAAAATTTAAACAGATGGAATGAGACATAACTTACATACCACACAACCTATCCTTTTAAAGTGTACAATTCACTTTTAATATGTCCATAGAGTTGTGCACCATCACCACTACAAACTTTAGAACACTTTCCTTATCTTTAAAAAAAAAAAAAAAAAAAAAAAAAAACCCTTAATTTCTTAGCCATTAGCCCCCAATTCACCATCCTCAGTCCTAAGCAATCATTATCTACTTTCTGTTTCTATAGATTTGCCTAGTCTAGATCATTTCATGTAAATGAAATCATACATTATGTGATCCTTTGTTGCTGTATATGAGAGTTTGTTTGTTTGTGTGTGTGAGTGTGTATAAATATGTGTAACATCTATATATTATATATAAACACAGTGGAAGATCATTTGGCCTTTGGCCTTTTAAAGGAGACCCTGCCATTTGCTATTCCATTTTGTCAAGTGCTTTTTTTTTTTTTTTTTTTTTTTTTTTGCATCTATTGAAATACTGGTGTGCTTTGTATATCTTAATTTTTATCTTTCATTCTGTTGATATAGAGTATCACATTGACTGATTCATTGATTGATTTGCATATGTCCAGCCATCCTTGCATTTCCAGGATGAATCGTACTTGGTCATGGTATACTTACTTTTAGTGTGAGTATTTTATTGGGAATTGGAGATTATTACATTGGTGTTTATCAGGGATGTTGGTCTGTAGTCAGTCTCTCTCTCTTTCTCTCTCTCTCTCTCTCTCTCTCTCTCTCTCTGTCTACTTTCATATGTTACTGCCTCATGTTTTCTTTGTAACCTTTCTGAACTGTCTCAATATTTTATATTATCCAGAAAAAAAAAAGCAAAACTGAAATCTCCTTTAGACTAGTTCTACAAGAAACTAAGCACCTTCCTGAATATTTTTAAAATAGAGACTGTAGAGATGACCTCTTATTCTAAATTCCTTCTGTGTTTTTCTCAGTGACTTCTCTTAGCTCTGTTTCTGTGGGTTACTGTACTCTCTTGGCATTGCTTTGACACAGACATCAGAAAAACTTTTTATTTTCTTTCATTTCCCAATACGTCACTGATATATTGCTCTATGAGTAACAGGATGTACTGAAGGTTTGAGGATAATAAGAGGGAATTGGTGCACATGGTATTTGTAATAGTAATAAAAGGGACCATTCTTGCCTTGGGTACAATTCACCAGCTGGCACCCATACTCCTGACTACTGAGATTGCTTAGGGAAAATCCAAAATGCCTAATGTTAAATTATCTAAGCAGAGCAATTTCTCCTTTATTTTGTTTTTGTTGTTGTTGTTTGTTTCTTTTTTAGTTGTCAATGAACCTTTATTTATTTATATGCAGTGCTGAGAATCAAACCCAAGGCCTCACACATGCTACGCCAGCACTCTACCACTGAGCCACAACCCCAGCCCTTCTTTTTGGATTTAAAGAACACAAAAACAAAAAATGGACCAGGGGAGCTTATTTATAACCAAAGAGCCTTGAAAGGAATTATTTTCTTCCTGAAAATAAACTTCCTCTTCCCAAACACAAAATTAGTTATAGCTAGTTTTTTAGGAGCCTTTATCCCAATATTTTTAAATGATCACATTTTTTTAAACCACAAAACTATTCATGGGGTCTGACAAGTTTTTTTCCCCCAAAGATGTGAATATATCTATAAAAAAAAAGCCTTTCAAGGCTTTCCAATCAAACCTGATCACATTGCATGCTTCAAAGAGCTCAATTTCCTCATCTATTAAACTGTGGACACTCTTCCCCCCTTGATGGAACCATGGTGCTATGCATGAACTACACAGTGTGTGACTAATGTAGCACTCTGTCCCAGTTTACAGCACACAGAGCATGCTCAACCTGCTAGCTGGTCTGACAATGTGGAGAGTCAACTTAAAAGAAATTGGGAGTGCCCTGAAATACTGGTGAGGGAGTTCCCACACCTTACCAAATACACTGATCTCTTTCCATCTGTAGAATATTCACTTTCTACAACTGAAAGAATTTCAGAAGTTACTCAGAGGATGAATGGGGTCTCCAGAATGCCTCTTCCCAAAATATCTTCCTCTTCATACTCACCCCATCACTGCATAATGTGAAGATACATGTTATCTTGACATTAAAGACATGAAAAAAAGTGTCTATTAACTTTTAATTTTTAAAGTATAAAGGTTCCACTGTTATGATCTTAATTTAATGTGCTTTTTAATAATGTAAAAATATTTACAAGAACTTTTTTTGTTTTGTTTTAGGTGCACATATAGCCTCACTATCCCAATCTTTTCTCAATTCCCCTGGAATTGTGTTGTTTTGTTTGTTTTTCAAAGAAAAGGAAAGAATGACGAGCAGTAGCTTTCCCCTGAGTTTTAACCAGAATTCCTTCTCACATGCTAAATTGAGTTACCCTGTCAATGCCCCCATCCCCCACCCCAGACCTTCTGAGCTTTCTGTATTACTAAGGCCTTTGCACAGCCTGACTTGATGACAGCCATTTCCTCTGGGTCACAGGGTTTTCAAAGCCATTTTGGAACTTTCTTTTCATCCTGTTTAGGTATAAATGGCAGTTCCAGAAGATAAGAGATGGGGGGTTTAAGGAGGCTGCCAGCAGACCTTCAAATTCCTTCCACATTAAATCCTTAAATGTTAATAATATCCCTGCCTTGGTCTGAACTCCCTCAAAATTAGAGCCCAAGAACAGGACTTGGTGCATGTGGATTTGGGGGAGATCTCAGGAAGCAGAGGTGAAGGGACAGGGGCAGAGTGAGACAGGGAAGGAGGAGAAACCACCGACGTGAATCAAGAGTGGCCGTCGTGGCTGTGGACAGCCAGGCTCAGTTCTGTTAGGATCTTTGGCCAGGGTACCGATGGCCTTCTAGAATGTTCCATCCAAAAGATGAGAGGCCAGATGTTTGTCTACTGGTCTTCATTGTGCACTGGTTAAAGGTGGCTGCCGGGGTGTCACCTCCCTATCCTGGCAACCTGTGCTTGCTTGAGATCTGAGGCTTCAGAGATGGCTCTGAGGCAGAAAAATGGGAGATTCTCTTCATGTTTGAGGAGGACATTGTCACGTGAGCCCAGAGGGAGCTTTCTACCAGAGCTCTGATGAAGATCATAGCTGGGCTGAGCACGTGTCACGGGGAGCCCAAAGGACCAGCTGCGAGCACATTGTCCCATCTCACCACAGTCTAGTCCACAGGACATTGGCATGGAATTTTTAACCTCCTCTGATTGGTGCAGGGGCTTTACGAAAAGGACCACCCTCCTCAATCTTTCTTCTGACCTATCCCTTTGTCCATGTGCTTCGTTTTGGGAAGCACTCCACTCCTATGTGTCTGGAAGGAATTTGCAGCTTTAAAAATGGCCCCAGTGAAAGTCACCATTTAAGAGAGCATTTTGGTTGATCAGAAAGGAAAGTAGCCAAGAATGATCTGATCCTGCCTGGAAGGTCTCTTGGACCTGCACACATTCCCAGTGTCCAAGACAATCCTGCAGCTGAATTTGGCACTACCCTCTGCTGCCCCTTTACCAGCGAACTTGTCCCACTTGTTCACACAGGTTTACTGGATCATCATGCATGTCATCAGGGTCCTGTTGAGGGTCATGCAGTCTTCATTTCTATGCTCAGGACCTAATGTAGTGCCTGGGACCAAAAGAGGGAGGGATTAGAGAAAGGAGGAGGGAAGCCAGTTGCTAGGAGACAAAATGATTTGCTTGTATGAGAGTTGCCAAAGATAAGTCATCTGACACAAGTGGGGAATTCCCAGAACTCACCATTTAAAACAACTCCTAGCTGAAACACATTGCAAAATGCCGTACTTAACTTAGGCACTTACTTTTACTCTTATTATTGTTCAAGAGAGATGCTCCAAGGGTCAGTGACTCAGACCACCAGGTGACTTGGCTGTGGTTTCCTATGAGTCAGGCCTACCAGACAGCCAAGGACAGAGGTGAACAGGAAACTGGGCCAGAGGAAAACCAGAGAAATGGAGAGAGACAACACAAATGTCCAGGAGGCTTCCGCCCAGCTCTTGCAGGCCAAAAGGGCAGACAAACCGTGAACTCCCAGATCCTCATGCGTGAGTGGATGCTGTTGTTCTCACTTCAGCTTGAAGGAGCAGGTGGGCAGCACTGGTAGTGTACACCCTGGGGGCTGTGGCCACGTCCTTCCCCAGCAGAGCCTGCCCATATGAGCCCACAGGGAGCGTAGATTGGAAAAAAGTAGGCTGTTTTCCTTATGTATGTGTTTAGGTAAAGAAACACAAGACAAGATAAGAGCATTCACATAAACTGTGAATTCTCTCTCCGTTCTCTGTCCCCTGCCTCCTCTCTCCCTACTCTGACAACTTAACAATCCTAATAGCTGCCTGTTCCACAGAATTTGCACCATTGGATGTCACCACATGAATCGAGAGAAAGAAAGGAAAAGTCTGCTGCTTTTCCTTGAAAGCACAAAAGCACAATGACATGAGATGTCATCGGACAGAAGCAGCACGGCAACCCTGAGCCTCCCGACAGCCTCTGGCAGCTGCTGCTCTTGTCTGATCCAGCCCTCAGGACAGTTGCCATGTAAAGCAACCAGGAGAAGCAGAAATGTAAGAGACTCTCATTACACAGATTGCTGAGTGTTGTGCACAGGAAATGATATGTTGCATTTGTAACTCTATTTACTGCGGACAGAGCACTTTCCTGTATTCCCTGCAATCTTACGGCAGCCCTGAAATTATCAGTATTTACAGACGCAGTAACCAAGACACAGAGAGGCTCAGTGGCACGCCCTATGCCACATAACTAATACTGGGAGGAAGCAGGCATTGGACTTTGGTTGTCTGGGCTTTAGCCAAATGCTGTTTTCAGGACCCTGCAGCAAATTCTTACTACCTGGTTACCTATAGCCTCTCTTAACCTGCCTTCTCTCTCCTGAGAAGAGGCGTTGGTACCTCAATCCTGGCATGCCAGAGATGATATATGGCAGATATATATGCAACTTGGAGAAATATCGACTGTGTCCAAAAGGAGATCTTGGTTCTGTTACCTCTGTTTCACCAACTTCTAGAAGAAAGAAAGTGAACTGATTAGGTGGATGTTCAGCTAAAATTAGAAACACTGAGTTGAGTATTTGTTAAAGGTCATTGTACATGCAGTGCTAAAGTCAGGAAAAGAAAGCTGGATGAGGGAGACTAAAGCTCTCCCAGAGCTGGAAAGACTTTCTGAGCTGAGTTACAAGGATCTAGGAGGCAGGGGGGCCGGAAAATGTACCTACGTGGCTCCAATGCTGCACTGTGCATTCAGCCCACATGCCCTCTGGTGTGTGATTCTACCCGGCCCCAGGCCTCAGGGACAGCACTCAGGGCCTGGGCCCTTTCTAAGAAGGAAGGTACCCTAGTGCTGGTCTGGTGCCAATTGCCTTATACAGTCCCTGCCTCCAAAAGATGCTGTGGAGAAGAGGAGGAGATCTGCAGTGTGGGAGCCCACTGCAGACCAGTGCCAGGGACACAGGGCTCTCAGGGAACTGGGTGCTGTCTAGATTCCCAGCCAGTCAGCATCACAGAGAGTGAGAGCCCTGGACCTGGACCTGGTTTGTGGTTTCCAATAGCATGCAAATGCTGGCAATTCTGAGAGGTGTGGTTCCAGACCCGACCTCCCTCCCATGCTCTAGACTCATCCGCTGACATCACGCAGTTGGATATATCACATAATCTCAAACCTCATTGGTTTAAAAAGGAACCCGTAACTCATTCCTCTCACCGGATGCTGGACTCTGGATATTGCCTCTGAGCGGCTCTCTCCTTCTCACTCCTACATTCTCCCATTTACTACATCCCACGATGGTCCCAAATCTATCTGCTTCTTGTCCTCCCCAAGGTCTCCTCCCTGGTCCTCGCCTCGTCACCTCCTACCTGAATCGCTGAAGTCAAGTCCCTTCATGGGCTTCCCACTTGCACTCCGCTCTCACAGAGCAGCCAGGGTGGCCTTCCCGGATCACAGAGAAGATCTTCATTCCTTGGCTCAAAACCCTCCAGAGCTGAATCAGATCGGCCACTAAACTCTAAGGGAACCAGCAAGGCCCTGCAGGGTACAGCCCGACTCCATCACCTCACCACAAACGGTCTTTGTCTACTTATGGCCTCCCAGCCCCTCCAATTCCTCTGCAGAACCGAGTTCTTCCGCACTTTAGGGTCTTCACCCTGGCAACCCCATGCCTGGAATTCCACCCTGCACCCTGCCTTGTTCAGTACTGTCTCCTGATCTGGCCAGTCTGGGCTTCAGTGCCACCTCCTCAGACTTTGCCAGAGGCCCTTCCTGGTGACTCAGTGGAAAGATGGGACCCCCCTGTTCTTCACCCAGTGTTTGCTCTCCTTGTGAATACCATGATTCGTTAGTATGTTCTTACCTGGTGTTCTGCTTTGGTGTTTGGCTCTCCCACTGGACAGGAGCTGGTGAGGGGAAGGACCGCATCTCTCCTGTTGGCCCCTGCGTCCCCACAGCTTAGCAGTACCCGCTGTAGAAAAAGAAACCAGTAAGTAGTTGCAGGATGAATGAGCAAATGAATGTAAAATTAATAAGTAAAGTTTAAATTAGAGCTGTTTGCTATTTGTTCCCCGGAGAGTCTCTGCCCACCCAACTCCCCAACCCTGACTCTCCTCAGTCCACCTGAGCAGCCCAAGGAACCCACGCAGGTAAGGCTGGATCAGGAAGGACTGCCGTCAGGCAGCCAAGAGGCTCTCCTTCAGTCCTTCCTTCCCTCCTTTATTAACTCAGCAGGTGAGCCCACGTATAACCGACATACTCCTAATGTCGCAGGGGAGCCCACGTATGACCGGCATCCTCCTAATGTCGCAGGGGAGCCCACGTATGACCGGCATCCTCCTAATGTCGCAGGGGAGCCCACGTATGACCGGCATCCTCCTAATGTCGCAGGGGAGCCCACGTATGACCGGCATCCTCCTAATGTCGCAGGGGAGCCCACGTATGACCGGCATCCTCCTAATGTCGCAGGGGAGCCCACGTATGACCGGCATCCTCCTAATGTCGCAGGGGAGCCCACGTATGACCGGCATCCTCCTAATGTCGCAGGGGAGCCCACGTATGACCGGCATCCTCCTAATGTCGCAGGGGAGCCCACGTATGACCGGCATCCTCCTAATGTCGCAGGGGAGCCCACGTATGACCGACATCCTCCTAATGTCGTAATAGCCACATCTAAGGAGATTTATCCAGGTTTCCCCATTGAGCCTTCTGTAGAACCCTATGGAGCAGTTTCTGGTATTTGCTCCATTTTACAGAGAAGAAAATCAAACCCTGGTGAGGTCAGTGACTTTCCTTAGGCCAAATATTAGTACCAGCAGGAACGGGACATCTGCTGGACACCAGAGGCTCATGCTTCAACCCACTCCTTCCCAAAATGTCACTGCTATTCAATATACGTTAAGATTCACCAATGAATCCTGAGCTCCCTCATCATAGGAGTCAAGTACTCACCTTGTGAGATAGGTCTAGATTATTCTCTCTCTCTCTCTCTCTCTCTCTCTCTCTCTCTCTCTCTTAAGAGGGGCTGAAACCCTGATTTTTGAAGCACAGTCACATGGTTCTTTGTGAAGGGCAGGGATTGAATGCAGCTCCTCCCCAAGACCCGGGCTCTCACTGTTCTTGCATATTTTGCTGCTATCCCCAAAAAGAAAGGAGCAGAGAGAACCAAGACTTTTACGTGCACATACTAGGATCTCTGAGGTGTGACCTATGGGACAATCCACTCCCAGAGAAGCCATGTTGCTCTTCCACTTGGAAGAGTGATTCTAGAAAGCCATGGATCAGGGGAGAGGGCCTGGCTTTGGAGTGAGACAGATGTCCTTCAGTTCTCCACTTTGTCCCCCACGGGTTGGGTGGCCTTGTGCAGTCTACCTACCGCTCTGAGCCTCTGGCACCCTTGAAAAAGGGGGTCCTGGTACCAATATCAGGGACTAAGTAAGATCTAGAAAGGAAACCCTTCATACCCTCATGGCCCATAGTAGGTTCCTATCGACTGGCTCGGTATTTTTAACTTCCTGTCCACTGGGTTCTCAGGCCAGGGAGAGGAGACACTATAATTAGGCTCCTCTGCTATGGAATTCCTCAGAGCCTCGTGCCTCTCTTTTTTCCTCCAATTGTCTCTCCCTTCCTTTCCCACCCACCATTTGAAACTGACTGTTCTGTCTGCAGGAAACATATTAAATGAGACAATGTTTGTGTCATTGCCTCATTTCATGCGATTTGCTGGCATGTTCCTCTCTTCTGGTCTTTGGGGAATGTCTGAGATGTGGTCAGGTGGGCCTGTGGACAGTCTCCCAAGCACGACACACACACAGTGGTTGGAAGAAAATGTGCATTAACAGAAACCAATCTGAGAGCCATGTGTCCATGTGGGTGCAGACTCCAGAGACGCAGGTCTGGGTCCACATCCAGCACCGTTACTGGCTGTGAGCCTAAGGCTATGTTTTGTGCTATCTCCAAATGCCAGTGTCCTCATTCACAAAACTTATGGGATTCTAATTGGAATAATGTCAGACAGCGTTTGGAAACATCTAGGACAATGTCAGGCATATTGTGAAAGCATGATAAATGACCAAGTTTTAGAGTATCTAACACAGTGCTTGGCATCTAAAAGAGGGATTATCAAATTACAGCTGGCCAGTGGTTCAAATTCAGCCCCCTTCCTATTCTTATAAATAAAGTTTTATTGAGACACAGTCATACCCATTAGTTTCCATTATGAATGGCTTTCTTGCTACAACTGCAGAATTTAGTAGCTGCAATGGAGACCACTTGCCCACAAAGCCTAAAATATTTACTCTCTGGCTCTTTGCAGGGGAAGTTTGCTGTCCCTTCACCTAAAGCAAACTCTATAAATGCCTGGCACACAGTTGATGCTTGGTTCATACTGATGGAATCCAGCCCTACTTCCTCATCCAAGATAGGAGGACAGTAATCACACATGAATGCTGACAAACTCACTCCAAAATATAGCAGTCCCTCACTCACATGTTTGGATGAAGATGTGCATCTTTCTTAGTCCCATCCTCTTGGGTCAGGTGCCCACTGAGTTTGTACCCAGTTCTTTCCACATTCGCTGGCACCCTGTATGATGTTACCTTGGGTTCTTGGATTCTTAGATACCTGGACATCCCCCAACTCATGTCCCCAGTTCAAATCTCAGAGCTTTGAAGAAAGGACCAGGAGAGAAATCATTGAGCTTTCCACTTGCAGTTTACCATCCTTGCTTTTTCCATTCTCTCTGGCTTTCTCTCTTTGGTCTCTTCTCCCTTTAGCCAGAATTCTCTTTAGGTTTCTCTTTGAGTCTTTCTCTTCCTCTTCCATACTGCCTGCCCTTTCTATAGCATTGATTCCTGCTGGGGACAAACTGTTGGTTTGATTTAACAACTTGTTTTAGGAAATTGAGGGGGAAAGTTTAAAAATATGCTTCTTTCCTTAATGTCAACTAATCCCCTTTACTTCTTGAAGCTAGAAGACTGCTGTAGACCCCAGAGCACAAGGGCCCCAAATGGTCATAGAGTATCTTTGGTAGCTGCTTATCCAAGGTATTAGCTGGAATTAGGTGTAGCTATATTAACAGAGATCCAAATAATAACAGCTTAAACATGATGGAAACTTCTTTGTCTCTCATGTAAGGATCTGGAAGAAGGCATTCTAGGGCCCAGGGTCCCCGGTTCTCTCAGCTTACCACTCTTCTCCCTAGGAGGAAACCATCCTCTTCACAGTCCAAGATGGTGGTTGAAGTTCCAGCCATCACTTTCTCATTATAGGCAGTTGGATGAACAAATGGAGGAAGCTGAAGGGACCAAGTGTTTGCGCCACTGTTTTTAAGGTTCCCCAGCAGCTGTCACCTGACACCTATGCTCACATCTTGTTAGCCAGATGAACACACTTAGTTGTAAGGGACTCTGAGAAACAAACCTTTTTCCAAGTGGTTGAATGCCCAGATGAAAACTAGGGCAGGTGGAGGGTTTTGTTTACTAAGGAAGATGGGAAGAAAAGATACCAGAAGGAAACCCATGGGTATGCTTCTGTTGGGATTGATTTCAGCTGCAAACAGCAAAAAAAAAAAAAAAAAAAAAAAAAAAACTCAGTCTTCCCAGCCACTAGGATTTTTGTTCTTTAATTTTAAAGAAGTGCAGCAGTAAGTAGTATAAAGTTTGACTTTGCAGTTCATCAGGTCACAAGGGACCCAGACTTCCACTTTGTCTCTTCAGTGTGCTGGCTTTATTTCCACGGGCTATGGTCCTATGGTGGCAAGGTGCTTCCTGCTTCACATCCTTGTGCTCTGGTCCTAAGGCCAAGAGGGGAGAGGTGGTGGGAGAGGGTTTCCTGCTTGTGATTCTCTCTTTTTGTACCCCTCACCCTGCAAAACCCCTAGTAGCTTCTCCTTCCATCTCCTCTGTCAGCCTTGACTCCCTGGTTCCCATGCCCACTCTAAACCAATCATGAGAAAAAGGGAATAGTTTTGCCAGTTTGGTTTACACCACCCTCTGCCTGAACAGAATTAGCACTCTGCTGGCAAGGAAGGAAAAGGAAAACTCTTGTGATATGAATGCAATAGAAAGATCCACTGTCATCTGGAAGGGGGAATATAGTCATTGTTTTCTCTTGCCTCGAAGAGCATGATATTTGGAGTCTTCCTGGATAAAAGGCAAAGAGTGAATTGAATTTGGATCACCCTCAAGCTTCTTATAGCAGCTATTTGTTATCAATGTGTTTTGTATTAGTACAAAATCCAAAAGTGGAGATAAAATCTGCTCCATGAATCTTCAGACTTGGGCTTTCAGTTCAGTTCTCTGCAAGGAGCTGCCTCCACAATGCTCAGAGCTATTTTCAGGTGAATGTTCTGGACAGAAAAAGAAGCTTCCTAAAAATAATTTTGCAGTAGCAATCATACCTCTCTGGGAAAGGATGTACCTTATCTTGTTGATAGGCCTGAAATCCTAATAGGCCATCAGCCCGAACTGGACTACTGGTAATAATGAGATTAAATTCCTCTCCACTGAAAATAATCCTCCACCATTCCAGCAGCCCAATAGCACTTTGCAAGGCTACCATCCAAGTAAGAAGCAGCAATGAGGAAACCACATCTGGACTTGCAATGTAGGGCTGGAGGCTCTTTCTATAATGAGAAGAAAATGGAAAGTGATACCACCTTGGGTCTCTACCACACAGTAGCTGTTTTCTATGTATTGCTTAATCAAAGCCCCACAACCATAAATAAAGTTGACTTCCATACTGTCTGAAACCTCTCTCCTAGGCTGCATATGAGGGATTGCATGACTGGGTTTGGAGGTTGAGGTCTGGGACTCTAAGGCATCAAGAATTGGAAAGAGACAAGACACATCCATCAATGAACAGCAAGGTTCTAAGTTTAAGAACCCAAGTGCACTTCAAAGAGTTATAACAAATCATAAAGAGATCCAATGAGTTTTCATTTAAAAAAAAAAAAAAAACTTCAAGGGCAGAAGTAGCCTATAGCATTGGTTGGAGAAATGATTATCACCATTTCTTAGGGAGCATCTGAGGTTCAGGGATGCCAAGCATGTTGCCCCAGATGACACCATTAGCAGATCTGGCCTCTCGTACTTGTCCCAAATCACTGCTTTTTCCAATGCACCAGACAGCTTCTCTCAAGAATGAGAGGTACCCCCTGGATGTGATACTGGGTGAGTTTGATCCTGATGCTGGATCCTTTGGGCTGCAGGTATAGCCACTATCAGAGCTGGTCTCCTCTTGTTTCAGCCTCACTTCCCTGCCTCCACAGTCCCCAGCTCCCCTTAGATGAGTCCCCTTGTGCCTTCACCTACAGGGTCAAGGTTATTAGTCTCAATAAAGACAAAAAGCATGACCCTCAGACTGTAACCCTTTAGAAATTATAGCAAAAGATATATTATGAGGATTCCTTTGGTGGCAGGTTACCAAAACCAAACTTGAACCAACTTAGAAAAAAATAAAAATAAAGATTTATTGGAAAGGCTCTGGGGTAGCCAGAGTGGGGGAAGGGCAACTCTGCAGCTGCGCCTCAGAGAGACCAGGGGTGAGAGACACAAACACCACAGTGCTCTCTCCCCCAACCCCCCCTCTTCCCTCCCTCTTTCACTGAGAATGCTCCTCACCAAATAGAAGATGGCATTTCCTAACATCTTACAACTTATAATGCTGTCGTCACTGCATCTTTTGCCTCATTATTAGTCCCCCGCCCCCACCAGAAACTCTGAGAAGGAACCATATTTTCTTTCCCATCAGGGTGCTCACTCCTAGAGAAAATATCCATTGCTAGAGAAGCATGTGGATGGTGGTGGATGGTGGGCAGGGGTTGAGGACAGAGGTCAGAGAGCCGCCACACAGGTACAGCGGACTCCCGTATGTATCCCAGGACAGCTTCTGAGAGAGAGGTCTGAAGAGAGCACACTACCCCATTTCAAAAGGCATCTTCCATGACACCCAAGGTCTGGGGGCAATGGATCTCTAATCATCTCCTGCCATCCAGAAAACATATGCAAAAAGAAATGTTCAAGGAATTCACCCAACTTCTGCGGAGACTTTGGTGGGATAAATCATCTCCCCTGATAGATTAAAACCTCAGGCATGTGTCCCACATGTGTTTAGAATCCATATTTATAAACTCTGCTACTTGAGGAAGTCCTAAGCCAAAAAGTTAGCTCATCATGACCTAGAAAACCAGGCAGAAGCAAAATAATAAACAGCTCTCTCTGAAGTTCCACGTCCCAAATTATATAGAACTGCTACAAAATAAATAAATAAATAAAATGATAGGATCTACAAAAGATAAGCTCACAAACAAAAATAACAAAACATCTAAGGTAAAACGGCTTGTCTTGGCAAGAGTCAGCACACATACCATAAGGGAGGATTAGTGTCCCCTCAAGTTTAAGATAATAGAACAACATTCTGAAAGGAAACAACAAGTATGCTAAAATTATGAATGACAAAAAAATGAGAAATTAAAACCCTCAGAAGAGGGTACTGTGATGCAAAGAACTTGAACTTGAAAATAAATGCATAAAGCTTTTAAAACAACTTTACTGAGCTCGAACTGATATATATGAAATGTACCTACATAAAATACAAAATGTGATGTTTTGCTACATTTGAACACCAATGAAACCTGACTTGTAATTAAGAGTGAACTTATTACATCCGTAAAAGTTCTCCCTTGTACTCTTTCCTTGTACCCCTTCCTCTCATCTTCTCTGCACCCTCTCTTTAAGTAACCACTGATCTGCTTTCTCTCATAGATGAGTTTGTGTTTTCTAGAGTTTTAGATGACTATTAATACATCTTGTATCGTGAGATACATAAGAAAGAGATACAAGAAGCAACAGAGTGGGAATTAATATGACTTCTGTTTGATCTTTTCTTGCGGGCATACACATGCCTAAAATATTCTCTGTGACTTTTTGAGTGTTTGAAACATTTTCATGTAAAAAGAAAGGAACCTGGAGAGGAGGGTGTAGTGGAAGTCAAACTGGAGTGTGGCTACCATATCAACTGTTGCTGAGAAGGAAAGTAGGGTCAGAAAATCACCTTATAGTTTTGTAGGATGAAAACTAGGAGTAATATCAACAAAAGCAGCTCAAACAGTGTGGTGGAGGACAAACTCAGCTTGTTTCTGTGACTGAAGAGTCAGTGAGAAGTCAGGAAGAAGTCCTGTGACTGTTCTCTCAAGCATGGCTTCCTGGCCAGGACCTTGCTCTGTGCAACATACGACTGTAATTTGACCTCACCGGTCATCGCTCCCCAAACCTACCAATGTATTGAGAATCTACTTCTCAACAACCATTCTGTGGCTACTCTTTGGGTAAAAAATACCAAAGCTTGAATTTCATATTATAGCATACAAAAGAGATCTTGCCCACCCTTTGAGAGTTAATGTAGACCTATATCTCTACGGTGATCTCCGGGGTTGGAAATACAGCTTTCCTGCTCACTTATCTGGCTCTTTGGAATTTCTGGATGCTCACCTTAGCTCCCATTTTGCCTGTCTTAACCCCTCCATCTCTTCCATCTTGGTTAACCTGTATTAGGTATGGCTCTACCTGGGATCCATTATAATACATCCTATTTTCTTTTCTAGCTACTTTTCCTCCCAATTATTGAGATCTTTTCCATAAGACTGTATTCCACATATCTTTTGTGTTTGCTAGAATCTTATGTTCCCTGTCACATATACAGTCTAGTACAATCAAATCCCCAACAAAACCAGAATTTCCCCCTTCAGGATGTCTTATAGTTATCTGTTCCATTTGTTCTTAAATATCTGCAATAAAAGAGAACTCCCCAACCATGTCTCACTTGGGACAATTCTGTTTGATAAAGTGTTCTTTCTTATTTTGAGAAAAACTAACAAAACAAAGTAAAAGTTCCTCCCTACAGCCCCGCCCCCATGCACTGGCCCTAAACTGAGCTCCAGATTGGTAACTACCCAACTCTCGAAAATAGGGTTTCACAGCTTTGTGGACTACTGCATTCAAATCCCTGCTCCAGTGCTTGAGCTACTACTCTGAGCCTCAGATATTTCATCTACAAATGAGAATATTAGTGCCTACTTCATAAGATTATATGAAGGTCATATAAAATAATTCATGGAAGCAATTTAGCACAACACAGTGTCCAGCACCACATAAGCACTCCAAAAACTCTAGCTCTGATGGCTAACTCTTAAAGAGAAGATATTTTACCCTACAAGATCCTTCTTGCCGAGCTGAGGTTGTGGCTTAGTAGTGGAGCGCTCGCCTAGCACATGTGAGGCACTGGGTTCAATCCTCAGCACCACATAAAGATAAATAAAGGTAGGTGTTCATCTACAAAAAAAAAAAAAAAAAAAAAAAAAAAAAAAAAAAAAAAAGATCCTTCTTGTCTTCAGAAGAGCCAAGTCTCTGAATTCTGAGCCCAGGGTATGGGTCCTGGATTTGGGATTGGGTACATTGACAGCTTCGTTGTGCTTGCCAAGAAGTATCAAAAGTGGATTTAATATTAAGATGAGGGCATCAGGAGCCCTGAGATGGTTGATGAGCACAACAACCTGAGTCTGGCACTACAGGTGACTCCTAACCTGTCACTGCTCACCAGGTCACAGGTGCCAGGCCCTCCAAGGTGCTGGGGCTCAATCACAGTCTCTTCGACCTTTCTAGTTATAAAAAGCTTTTGGGGGCTGGGAGTGTGGCTCTGAGCATGCATGAGGTGCTGGGATCAGCAACACACACACACACACACACACACACACACACACAGAGGCATTAGTTTCAAAAGGTTTTCATAGAAATCATCAGTTCATCTCCATAACAAACCCAAGTGGATTATCAACACCATTTTACAAATAAGAAAATTGAGGTTCAGATGAATTAAAGAACTTAACTGAAGTCATAAACAAGAGAAGTAACTACCATTTATTTTGATTACTTATTGATTGATAAATTTTTATCAGGTGATTTTACATACGTTATCTCATTCTATTTAAAAAGCAAACTATCCCTGAGCAGTACTCATTTTTATGAAGAAACTGAGGCTCAGAAAAGCTAAGAAACCTCTTGAAGCCCACACATCTATAATAAGTCCATTGACACCAAACTGTATTTTCCACAATTTCAGGTGGAATGGAAGCGACAAATTACCCCATTGGTTTGGACCACATTTTCCACCAGGTGTGTTATACATCTTGTTGATGGAAAACCTCTGCCCTGCTCCTATGGCTGTTTTCCTCAACCCGGGCATATCACGTTCCGGGATAGAGAGGAACACATCAGTGAGTGCGTTTGGGGATCCACCTGTAGTATCAGAGGCCCGCTCTGACCAGCCCAGTGAGTTGTCCTCATCACTATGGAATAGGGTGGGAGAACCACTCCACCTCTTATCAAAGAAAAAGGAAACCAAAAGTTGAGACTGCTCAGCACTTGCTCCTCCAGCAGGGGTAAAGAAAGCTTTACCATGTCTAGTGGATGAGAGTTACTAAAATCGGAGATGACCACGTCCAAAAAGGTTGATGGGTTTGCTTGAAGGACCCGCCCCTGAGAGGCCTTTTGTGTTTTTAAGCCCAAACTCCCCTGCCTCATACCATTAGTAAACCAGTCGTAAAAGAGGAGGAGGAAGTGTGTCTTCACTCCACAGTGAGAGAGGATGTGGTGGGAGCCCCCAAGACCTGGAGTGATCAGTGTTCTCTCTTGGGGTGATTTTCTTCCCAGGGGATAATTGGCAATGTCTGGAGACATTTCTGTTATCACAACCTGAGGGGACAGGGGAACACCACTGGCATCTAGTGAGGAGAGGCCAGGGATATGGCTAAACACTCTAAATCGCATAGGACCGTCCCCACAAAGATTCACCTCCCCCATAGAGAATCCTAACATAGAAGAAGAGGGGCTCTGAGGACTGACGGCCTCAGGGGTAGCTTCAAGGTCTCTAGAAGTTAGGTGGGGCTATTCTTTAACAGAATCTCTGAAATCAAGGTGCAAATGTGAGTGTCCACCCCAACGCTGGTGTTCCCGGGCCGCTCACTGGTTTCCTGTAGGTGAGTCTAACGGGAAAACAAATTCTGAGCTTGCTTCCCAGCAGGAAGCCAAAGCAAAGGGCGGCAATTAAATGATAGCAAGAGGCAAAGTTGCAAGAAGACTCACACACGGGGGTTTTTAATCTGGATTCTGCTGAAGCAGATCCTGCGCTGAGAACCTAATAAAGGAGAGGGGAGTCGGGGTGGAAGGAATGCAAGGCGGAGAAGAGGAGGAAGCCTAGCAATGGAGATCCAGAGTTGCAGTTGATCCTGCAGGGAGCTCAGGAGTGTTAGTTATGCCTTAAAAAAGGGAATGGACTACAATCTTCCCAGCCTGTTAGTCATTGGTCTGGGGCCACAGGGGAGAAGTAAACTCCCAGGAACTTCAAGCCCAGGTGGGCTCCAGCAGCCTGAGAGAATCCTCCATATAAATACCACAGGTGTTGGCTCTTGGAAATGAAGGCACGCAAATATGGTGCACGTAAGAAGGGTGAAGAGGGATCTGAAGGGATCCGGGTCAGCCCTTGGTGGTGCACATGCAGTTCAGTGGAATTTGAAAGCCCAGTCTCAACCCTGGTTGATTGTGGAGCTGTGCCACCCACATCCCACGTGTCGCTGACGGGACACCTGTGCCATTCTCCACCTGTGTTTCTTACTCCGCCATCCCTGGTGTGAATGCCCCTGCCTTTGTTACTTTCCTGTCCTCAACATATGCTTGGGATTGGTTAGTGTGTTGCCCAGATCTCCATGCTAGCGTGCTTACTGATATGACCCAGATGTCAATCCATCAGTCAAACCCCCCAATCTGTACCATGTGAACCATTGTAAAAGTCTCCCCAGTATTGCTGCAGTTGCTGGGGGCTTCATGTGCCCCCCCCCCGTGCACCTGGGGATTGCATTAAATATTTAAATCTTAATCAACTTGGACATAAACACAGATTCTTTACCCATTTCCACAAAGAGCCCACTGATGCCCACGGTTCAGCAGGGTTTCAGCCTACACACTGAAATTACAGGGATCGCAGAAAGAAGTGACCTGGATAGAGTACCGAGACCAGCCGTTGGCTGGCTCCTTTCTTCTCTCCCTACTTTTCCCTTAATATCAAAGCTTAAGTCCTTTTCTGGGTCTTGCACAACAGATTAAAAAGCTTCCTCTGAGGATTGCATTTGCCCTTGGGCTCCCAATACCACCCCAGTGGCTCATCAATATATTTTTTAAATTTTTTTTAATAGTGCATTACAGTTATACAGAATGGGTTCATTTTAACATATTCATACATGCCTGGAATATATTTTTCCCTAGTCCTTCCCTGTCTCTCCCTTCCTTCCTTCCCCTGGTCCCCTTCCTCTATGCTACTGGTCTTCCTTCTATTTATTCATTGCTTTTTTTTTATTGGTGTTTTATAAATATACATAAAGAAGGAATCCACTGTGGTATATTCATATATGCATGTGGCATAATTTGGTGAGTTTCACTCCACAGTTCCTCCCCGTTCCCGTCCCTCCTCCCTCCCGGTGGTCCCCTTTCTCTGCTCATCTGATCTCCCTTCTGTTTTGATCGTCAATACATTTCTTCCACATAAATATAGAGGGACTATGGGAAATGCCCAGGCTTCCTACCACAAGCCTTCCTTTGAAACAGACTAATATTTGTGTGCCTGTGCTCTTAGATCCATGCATTCCCATTGATTTATTTATGTGCTTATTTGTTTATTTAACGAACTTAATTTCGCTGTCGTTGTGATAGACATGTCTCTTAAAGACAAATCTATTTGGGCCCAATCTGGAGTCTTTGCTTTTATCTTATTCATTATCACACCTTTGAGATGATTGACACATTTGATCTCCTTTCTCTCATCTTGGCTCACGCGTCTTCTTTAATGTTCTTTACTTCTTTTTAATTCAACCTTTTGCCAAATGTCTTTTGTGTACTTGCTGTTTTTTTTTTTTTTTTTTTTACCCAGGTACCTCAAAAGTTGTGAATTCTATTCTTCCTGGTTTAATGGTCACCCTTTACAGCTCTAAAAAGATTTGATCTTATATAATGTTGTGCCAAGAAGGACCCAGGACCTGTTGACACTCTGCATGGAAAATAAGAGATGCAGCCATCTTTCATTTCTTTCCCACAAAGGTCCATTCCCATTTTTTTCAGCATTTTCCAGAGTAACAGCTTTAAATCACTGATATGGTTGCATTGAACTTCAGTGTAACAATCCATTCCCGGCATTCATTGTTCTGAATTTTTTTTCTTTCTCTATTGTTTTTTACATTTGCATTGTTCCTGATACAATTCAGTGTTATCACTCAATGGGTCTAACTCCAAGTTGTATTATTGTTTATTGCATGTAGATCATATTTTCCTCTTACTTGAGTTCTTTCTTGTGATTTGTTTCTGTGATCCCTGCTCTACATTTTTAAGAAAACAGAATGAAGAAAGAAAGGTAAATTGTATCCTTTCTGAGACCTTGTCTGTTTGGGAAGTTCTGTGCATTGTCTCCCCTCATAATTATTTAATTGTTGTCTAAAACATTGTTGCACTTTCCTCTGATTTTCAGAGTTTCAGGGAAAAAGGTGAGTTGCTGGCCTGATCTTATTTATTTATTTGTGGTATCTGGGACTGAACTCAGGGGCTATCAACCACTGAGCCACATCCCCAGCCCTATTTTTTTTTTTTTTTTTTTGTATTTTATTTAAAGACAGGGTCTCACTGAGTTGCTTAATGCTTCACTTTTTCTGAGCCTGGCTTTGAACTCCCCATCCTCCTGCCTCAGCCTCCCAAGCCTCCGGGATTATCTACATAGTTACATATAATTTTTTTCCTTCTTCTTAATTTTTATTAAAGTTTGGCACGATATTTCAAAGTGTGCACTTTTATATATTATTTTTTCTGATGCTTGGTAAACCCTTTTAATCTGAAGGTGCTCATCTTTTTTTGGCTGGGGAAAATGACTTTTGTTATACTTCCTGAATCCATTTTTCATGGCTCTTATCTCTGGCTCATGATCTCAACCTTTTTACACTTACAAGCAATCTTTTTACATTTCTGAATGATCAGAGAATTCATCCAACCATCCTTCAAATTCAATGAATCTCTCTCCTATCTTATCCACTATGCTATTGATGCTGTTCAGAATAGATTTCTAAATTAAGGAATTCATGGTTTTTTATCAGAAAGCAGAGTCTCTCTCTCTTCATCATTTGAGTATCCTCTTGAATCTTATGGAGGAGGCAAGTTAGAGGACCTTGCTTCCTGGGGATGCAGTCCCAGTGTGTTCCCAAGATTGCAGTAGCCCTGGGGCCTGCCAGTCTCCTGCCTTTGCTGGAGGTCTGGAGATGCTTGTGTTGTCCAGTGCTGCCACTGTCCACAGGAGGTGGGGACACCAGCTAAGGAAAGCACCAGGCAATACCAGGATTTATGGTGAGCTGAGAGATTCTCTTGGGGACTCTGAGCAAACCTATGCTGTATGGAGCTTTGTAGCACTCTCTTGGGACCACTGGCCACTTTAGGCAACTCCACTTCATTAGCTGTGCTCATCAATCCACACAAGGAGAGGTGATGAATATCCAGCTTGCTACACTTGATGAACACTAAGAAAATGTATGCATTCATTCATTGATTCATTCATTCAGCAAATATCGAGCACTTCTTTGAGCACTTCTTTGTACCAAGACTGCTTCTGTACTTTAAAGATACATTGAAGATAAGCAATTTTACTCCCATCGTTATTTTATTATAGTCAAGAGACAGATGATGTGACATAGATAATGATATAATATCAAGGAATTTTAAGTAGTATGAGGAAAAAAATCCAGGTGAACAAGCTAGAGAAAGAAAAAGTGCTATTTTGATATGCATGGTCTGGAAAGACTTTCTTAAGAGGTTTATTAAAGCAGAAACTGACATAAAGTGAGGAGGAAACTGAGATGTCTTTGGAAAGAGCAGTTTAGGCAGAGGGGGGAACAGCAAATGACAAAGGTCCCGAGGCAGAAAAGTACCTGAACTCCTTAAGAAAAAGCCAAAAAAGCTGAAGCTGCAGGAGGAAGACAGAGCAAGGCAGTGGGGAGTTCTGCAGGGCAGCATGCTAAGTCAGGTTTGCTTTGTTAAGACACACAGACCATACACAGAGTTTCCTGTGAATAGGCTGCACCATTCAAGATGCAAGTCTTAATAAAACATCTGCACAGCTCAGCCCCGGCCTGTAGGTTAGAATGACGCTGGTGAGTCTAATGTCTGCTGTGATGAGTCCTTTGGCCACATGGGCTTCCTGTTGCAGAGTTTAACTAATCTCCATCAAGTTGGGCAAATCTCTCACTCTCTGTTGTTCCTACACCTGGTCCTATGCTTCAGCCTTCCTGGCCTGAGCTTTGAATCTGCTAGTCCCTGGTCCCTCCACACTAGGTTCACTACGGCCTCAGCAAGGATTAGCCAATCTGCTTAGTAACTTAGTCACTCATCTCCAGACTCATCATCCTGTGCTTAGAGTTCTGCCTGCTGCCTCTGTGGTTGGGATCCTCCTAACACCCCCCAGAGTCATCCTGGCATAGCTCTGCCCCGAGTCCTATTCTGCTCCCCAGTCTCCAATCTTCCTGTCCTTCTCCCACAAACCTCAGTTTCTGAGGTCCCCACATGTCCCTCCCCAAGCCCATCTGTATTGTTACAACTAGACACCTACAGTGCTTACCCGGCTCTACATCCAGGCTGGGTGATGCAAAGTGATGAAATCACTTCCAATTTTTTTTTTTTAATAAGCCAAGAAACTTGTAATTAAGGGGAAAGAAAAGGTTATTTTCAAAGGATATTTACTAGGATTGAGCAAACCATCTGCTGCCCTCTTTCTCGACAGACCAGGTCACTGACCTTTCTTAAAGGTTTTAGTCTTTCTGAAAATTTTTGTTTATACAGGCCTCAGACACACCTTTAAACTTTATAATGCCAATATTTACTTGGGACTATGTTCAATGAGAATTTAAATCCTTCAATGAATGGAAGTCTTCGTCCATTTTTTGCTGCTATCACAGAATACCATAGGCTGGGTAATTCATAAACAGTAGAAGTTTGGGGCTCAGTTTATCTGGAGGCTAAGAAGTCCAATATTGAGGGGCTGGGTCTAGTGAGGGCCAAATCCCATGGCAGAAGATAGAAAAGTACATGAGCGAGCAGGAGGGGGCTGAATTGGCTTTTAAATTAAACCCACTCGTGCAAGGATGACATTAATCCATTTATGAGCTCGTATGACCTAGTCACCTCTTCAAGTTTCCACCTCTCAACACTGTTGCATTGGGGATTAAATTTTCAACACATGAACTTGGGGAGAGATGCATGTGAACCACAGCAATGGATAAAAATATAATGATTTATATCAATATAGATTTCTATCAAGAAATTCTTTCCTCGTTCTCATTTTGCAGGAACCTATATGGATTTCCCATCAAAATATTTTCTCTAGTCATGCTAAATGTTAGAATCTATTCCAAACCCCCTGCATGTTATCAGGTGAGCAACACCTGGGTGAGTTATAGGGCTGATATATCACTGTTTTAGTCAGCTTTTTCACTGCAGTGACTAAAGGACCTGACCAGCACAATTATAGAGAAGGAGAAATTTATTTGAGGGATCACGGTTTCAGAGGTCTTAATCTATAGAAGGCCAGCTCCGGTCCTTGGTGCTCCGGGTGAGGCTGAACATCATGGCGGGAGAGGGTGACAGAGGGAAGCAGCTCACTTCATGGTGACCAGGAAGCAGAGAGTCTCCACTCTCCAGATACAAATACATACACCAAAGCCACATCCTAATTCCCACCTCCTCCAGCCACATCCTACCACTTCGGTTACCACTCAGTTAATCCCTATCACGGGATTAAATCATGAATTGGGTCAAGACCCTTAAAACCCAATCATTTCTCCTCTGAGCCTTCTTGTGTTTTCTCATGCATGAGCTTTTCGGGGACACTTCACTTCCATATCATAACAATCACAAAAAAAAATATCTTCTACAATCACACAGAATCTTCCTTTAAAACTCATTTATTTTCCCATGAGAGAACAAGTCATTTCTACAATTTATGAATCCACTGAATTGCTGAGATGAGTACCTGTCACCTACCTACCTACCCCTATTAAGGCACCTGTCAATTGACACCGTCTACACTGTCGAGCCACACAGTCAGTGGTGTTAATTCATCACCCCATGGGCTGTGTCTTAGAGAAACGAGTCTAGTGTAATGTAGGAGTAGTGTGGCCAATGGCTCAGCAATATCTGAGCCACCATAAACCAGGTGACCTCCAATATGCCTTACAATCGGATACTGCCAATAATAAGAACACATGTCCTGGTAGATATTCAGTGTCTTCAATGATGGTCTTGACTGGTATCGCCTTCCAGAGAGGATGGTCTTCAAAATGAGTCCAGTCAGTGCTGAACTGATCCAGCAATGGTTACTGTCTATGGAAGAACAAGATCAGAATCAAGCAGCCCAGAGAGAGACCTGAAAGCACGCATCTCATCTTTGGAGCCAGCCCGCTGTGGATTCTGAAAACCTTCTCTTTGGTGTCAAGAATAGCAGTTGCTTTGACCAGGTAACTTTAGAAGATGAATTGACCCAGGTTGTTCTAGAATTCACAACCTAAGCAGCAATTTCTCAAAACTCTCTCTCTCTCTCTCTCTCTCTCTCTCTCTCTTTCTTTTTTTTTTTTTTCTTTTTTGGTAGTAGAAGGGGCACAAATTATTCATATCCAAATTAAACAGCAGTAATTCACAGGCTGCAGATTTCACGTGTAAATTTCAATCTCTGAGCAGTGACTGATGATGCTGGGGGAAAGCGTACCTTCAGCCACCCCGTGTGTTCAGCTGTCTTAACTCCTATGTAGAGCAGGGACTGTGAGAAACTCTAATACATCACGTGTTTCTGTCCTGATGACCAGCAGTGTAAGCAAAGTAGGGATTTTAGTGACAGTGATAATTTACATTTCCCGTGGCACAAACACAATGTGTCCAATCCCCCATTCTTCCACATTGCAAGGGTCCACATTTGCCTACGCAAAGTTGCCTTTTCCTGTCTGGGTCCATGACATGCTCCATGGACAATGGTGGTACCCATCAGCTACTCTAATGTTGAGTACCTTCCTTCCAGAGAGACCCGATTGTCTTCAGTTCTGTTGTCACAGAAGGAGACCCACAAGACCCACAAGATTTAAGCCAGATTGCCTTATTTGAGACATGATCAAAGAGTAGAGAATCAAGCAGGAAAGGGAAGGAAGCAAATGACAGATGTGTCATCAAGCCAGTCACCATCTTCAGCAATTAAAGTTTCAATCCCAGCAAGGGACTCTAGGGTTCCATATGGAGAGCTCACCTCCAAGTTGGCCTCAACCCTCAGGAATATTTATACACCAACCTCCAATGGCACTGCGGGTAGGGCCCTAATTAGGCCAGAGAAACCCTCCAGCAATGAGAAGCCTGGCTTCTGGGTACCACACTAAGCAAGAGGACAGAAGTGGGTGCTCACAGAGTTTGTCTCACCAGTTCTTGCAGCAAGAGGGGCATTGCCTGGTTGTCTCCAAACTGAGCAGATCAAGCAGGATACATTCCATGCAGGAATGCAAGGTGCAGATTAGGCAGGACACATTGCATGCGGTTGTGCAAGGGTGCCCACAAGATGCATACCTAGAAATAAGGTTGTGAAGTTTTTGTTTTTTTGTTTTAAGATATACCATCAAATTGCCTTTTTAGAAGCATTCATCAATTGATATTCTTGCCTACAGTACATCTGAATGCCCTTTGCCCTGCTCTGGTATTGCTATGAAACATGCCATACTGTGGTCCTCACCTTTCCCCTTCATTTTCTAAGATATAATTACATATGCCACCTAACAATACATATTGTTTGTAAACACCACCATAATTAAGATAAAAATGAGTCCCTTCATGCAAAAAAAAAAAAAAAAAAATTGCACACATGCTTCTTTGCAATTAACCTTTCTTCGGCACCAAGACCCTGGTAATCATGGACAGGCTTTCTATTTGTATAATTTTTGCCTTTTCGAAAGTGTCATATAACTGAAATCACAGACGACATAACCTTTCAGGTGCAGCTTCTCTAATGTGGCATAAAGCAGGAGAGATGTCGCTGTGTGTCTAATAGCTCATTCCTTCTCCATACTGGGCTGAAGGTGCTGCAGGTTGGTTATCCACTCACTCAGAGAGGAACATGTATGTTCTTTCCAGTTTTTGATAACTACGAATAAACATCCATTTTCAGGTTTCTGTGTCAACATAGTTTTCATCTCATTTGGGTAAACATCTATATGTGTTATTGCAGGGTCATTTGATAAGTCTGTTTAACTTTATATGAAACTGCCAAGGGCTGGGGTTGTGGCTCCATAGTAGAGCACTCGCTTAGCATGTGTGAGGCCCTGAGTTCGATCCTCAGCATCACATAAAAATAAATTAATTAATTAAATAAAGGTATTGTGTCCAACTACAACTGAAAAATAAATATTAAAAAAAAAGAAAAGAAACTGCCAAAATGTTTTCCAAGGTGCCTGTATCATCTTGCATTCTGACATGCAATGTTAAGAGTCTTGGTTACTCCGTGTTCTCACCAGGGCTTGGTAATAATGGTGAGTCTACCTTCCTTTCTTCCTTCCTTCCTTCCTTCCTCCATCCTTTCTTTTTTTTTCTTTTTTCTCTGTTTCTTTCTTTTCCCCCTCCCCTCTGTTTTTTAGCCATTCTGATTTTTATATGTAGGAGAATCCAGTGATTTTTTTTTTTTAATTTGGTACCAGGGGCACTTAATGACTGAGCCACATTTTCAGTCCTTTTTTATATTTTACTTAGAGACAGGGTCTCGCTGAGTTGCTTAGGTCCTTGCTAAATTGCTGAAGTTGGCTTTGAACTCCTCCTGCTTCAGCCCCCAGAGCTGCTGGGATTACAGGCGGGAATACCCAGTGATTTTAATTTGCATTTTCCTATTAACTAATGATGTATCCTTATTTATTATCCAAACATCTTTTTTTTTTTATCAGTATTTATTTACTTCTTTTTTTTTATTGGTTGTTCAAAACATTACAAAGCTCATGACATATCACCTTTCATACATTTGATTCAAGTGAGTTATGATCTCCCATTTTTACCCCAAATACACATTGCAGAATCACATCAGTTACA
This sequence comes from Callospermophilus lateralis, assembly GCF_048772815.1. NCBI lineage: Eukaryota > Metazoa > Chordata > Mammalia > Rodentia > Sciuridae > Callospermophilus > Callospermophilus lateralis. The sequence goes on from NC_135305.1 coordinate 202,961,369, forward strand.
CATTCACATTTTTACATAATGCCATATTTGTGACTGTTGTATTCTGCTGCCTTTCCTATCCCCTACTATCCCCCCCTCCCCTCCCCTCCCATCTTCCCACTCTACCTCATCTGTTGTTTTTCAGTTCTCTCCCTTGTTTCCCGCCCCTTTCCCCTCACAACCTCTTATATGTGATTTCGTATTACATTGAGGGTTTCCTTCCGTTTCCATGCAATTTCCCTCCCACCACTCGTCTCTGTTTAATGTTAATCTTTTCCTCATGTTCTTCCTCCCTGCTCAGTTCTTAGTTGCTCTCCTTAAATCAAAGAAGACATTTGGCCTTTGTTTTTTAAGGATTGGCTAGCTTCACTTAGCATAATCTGCTCTAATGCCATCCATTTCCCTGCAAATTCCATGATTTTGTCATTTTTTAGTGCTGCATAATACTCCATTGTGTATAAATGCCACATTTTTTTTATCCATTCATCTATTGAAGGGCATCTAGGTTGATATCCAAACATCTTTTTGGTAAAGCACCTTGAATTCTTTTGTCCATTTTTAACATGGTTATTCACTTTCTTATTGTTGGATTTTGAGATTTCTTAATATATGCAGATACTCTGTTAGGTATATAATTTGCAAATATTCTCTCCCAGTCTAAAATCTGCTTTTTCATTCTTAAACGATGTCTAACAAAGAGCAGATTTTGATGCGGTCAAATTTATTATTTTTCTTCGATGGATCTTGTTTATGGTATTGTATTTAGGAAATCTTTGCCTAAAGTACATTCACAAAAATTTTATTCTATATTTTCTTTAAGAAACTTTATAGTTTTAGGTTTTACATTTAGTCCTGTGATCAATTTGGGTTATTTTGCTGATGGTGTGAGGTAGGATCAAGGAGTTTTACTTATTTGCATGTGAATGCCTAGGTGTTGAAAAGATATTGCATTAAATTGCTTTTGTAATTTTGTTGAAAATCAAACCAGCATATATATATATATATATATATGTGTGTGTGTGTGTGTGTGTGTGTGTGTGTGTGTGCGCATTATTTCTGGATTTTCCACTCTGTTTCATTGACCTTCATGTTTATCTTTCACAAATTCATACCCTTTATCCCTGTAGCTTCTTGATAAGTCTTAAAATTTGTTAGCATGAGTCCTCCAATCTCGTTCTTTAGCAAAAAAAAAATCATGTTGACTTTTCTAGTGTCTTTGCTCTTCCACATACATGTAGAATCACTTTGTCAATGTCTACAAAAAAAAAGGCTGTTGTTGGGATTTCAATTGAAATTACATTGAATGTGTAAATCAATTAAGAGATCACTGCTATCTAAATTATACCAAATCTTCCCAATTCATAAATACAATGTATCTCTATTTATTTAGGCCTTTTTTCCCCTTTCATCAATATTTTGTGATTTCAGCATGCCTAGTCTGAACATTATTTTATAAAATTTATACCTAAATATTTTTTATTCATATTTAAAATGGTACTTTGTAGCCAGGCATGGTGACACCCATACCTGTAATCCCAGAGACTCGGGAGGCTGAAGCAGGAGAATCACAAGTTGAAGTCCGCTCTAGGCAATTTAGTGAGACCCCTGTCTCAAAATAAAAAAGGACTGAGGGTGTGGTCTAGTGGTAGAGTGTCCCTGGGATCAATCCCCAGTACTGCAAATATACATAAATAAATAGATAAATAAATTTTAAATAAATATATTTTCAAATTTCAACTTCCAATTGTCTGTACCTAGTATAGATGCTCTTCAACTTACAATGGGTCATATCCCAATAAAACCATAATAAATTGAAAATATTTTAAATTGGAAATGCATTTAATGCACCCAACCTACCAAGCATCACAGCTTAGCCTACCCTGTCTTAAATGCACTCAAAACGTTTAAATTAGCCTACACTTGGGCAAAATTATATAACACAAAGTCTAGGTTGCAATAAAGTACTGAAGAGTGCTCATGTACTTTGTTGATGGCTAAGAATGAAAAACAGACTGGTTGTGTGGGTGTGCTTTCTTACCATCATAAGTTGAAAAATCCAGGGTCAAACCATTATAAGTCAGGGACCATCTTTACTTAACTAATTTTTTTTATATTAACTTTATATTTTGCAACATTTCTAAGCTTCCTCATTCAAACATTTTTTTTTTTAAAGAACATTCTGAGCCAGGCTCAGCAGTACACACCTGGAATCCCAGTGACTTGGGAGGCTAAAGCAGGAGGATCACAAGTTGAAGGCCAGCCTCAGCAACTTAGCAAGATCCTAAGTAACTTAGTGAAAGCCTGTCTCTAAATAAGGAAAAAAGTTGTTTTTTTTTAAATTTTTTTTTAATGAGCTGGGTATTTGACTCAATGGTTAAGCACCCCTGGGTTTAATAAATAAATAATATTCTATCCTATTCTAATACTCTTATACTTTTTTTTTAGTTTTAATTTCTTAATCCTCTGAGTATACTTCTCTGTATGTGTGGTATAGGAGTATAATGCCTTTTTTTTTTTTTTTTTTTGCTAAACTTTTTTTTTGAAAGGTTCAATCTTTTCTCCACTTTTCAACAAATCCTATTACAGAAAGCTTCACATATAGGTGAGTGCCTGAATGTTCAGAAAATATACTCCATGCGTAAATGCTAAACATACCAATACATCACTAACCCTGCACAATCATTTACTTTTACTTTTTCATTTACTTTCCACCTTATTCCAGAATGGATGGCACACAGGGTTTTGCCATTCTTTCCGCATTAGAGGTGACCAGTGGGACATCCTAGATGGGGTGACTTTGAATCATTTTCATCTCCGCAGCAGAGTTCTGGTGTGACAGACACTCTCCCAGGTCCCACACTAGGGGCACTTTAACTGGGCAGAAGTTTTCTGCTTAGGATCTCAGTATATTTAGTATGTGCATGGAGCAGTCACAAAATAAGAGGCCAAAATGTGTCCTTAGCTGTCACTGGGTGAGTGAGTGGGGGAGGAGGGAGAGCTCAGCAATTTCTTTTTCATTTTGCCACATGGAGCTTCAAGGAAAAAAAAAGGAGGGGGGGGGCATGCTCAGAGGATGTCACCCTGACCCAGGAGGCAGAAAAGAGAAAGCTCAGTATCAGGCAGAACCTCTCCTGGCCAGGGGTGAGGCACAGCTCGGGAATGCTTTCTAGCCTGGGGCTGGCTGCACCTGCTACCTTTGGGGTCGGTCTCCTCCAGGCACGGCCTCTGCAGGCTTCATCAAGGGAACTCCTGGAAATCTCCACTGGCGTCCTCGCCTCCAAAAGGTAGCGAGTGGCTTCTCACTGTGACGGCACTTGTGTTGTGCAGTCAGGTTTAAGCTCAGTCGTCAATTTACCCAGGTTTCTTGGAGAATCCCCAACAATTAGTGCCTTTGGGGGAATGTACATGAAATTTTCTTAAGTGCACAGTTTCTTGTATTTCTTTTAGATCATATTGACTAATTGGGGCAATGATTTCAGTACTAACGAAAATCACGTAAGAAAGGGAGGACTAATGTAATAGGCAAGGCTGGTGGTTCTTTGGTGAGCACGTGCACTGCCCGGGGCTCAACACAGCGGGTGCTGTCTTCAGAGACACTGGGGGAGGGAGGGAAGGAGTCAGGAAGATGTGCTCACTTCTCCTCTCTCTTCCAGCGGGGACACTCCCGCTCAGCTTCCAGCCCAAGCAAAGTATTCCCTGTTCAATATCACCTTTTGTCACAGGACTCACAAGCAGGCCTCATCCACCATCTGCCTTAGCCCCCATCTGAACCAGTCTCGCCTTAGCCCTTGGAGACACGGGTTCAGATGGTTCAGCCTCCGTGGCACCTCTCTAGTCTTCTAAAGCCTCCACAAAAAAGGAAAGAAATAGGAAGGAAAAAAAAAAAAAAAAACTAAGGTAGCCTCGAAGGAGCTATGAGGAGAGGGAATACTCCTGACCGCCTCCAACTTCAAGGTCCCTTTTACTCTTAGGGGAGAGGGCTCAAGCTGGGAGCAGACACTGATCAGATGGATAGAAGGGTGGAAGGGAGGAATTTAGGAATCTGGGATCCCATAATCACCCTAGATTAAGCACTATGCATTATAGATCAGTCAGAGGGTTAATGAATTGAAAGAGAGAGAAAGAGAGAGAGAGAGAGAGAGAGAGAGAGAGAGAGAGAGCAATCAAAACAACCTTGCAGAAACCCTCGTAATAATTCCCACAACACTCTCATGCCATTTGCATCCATTAACATTCCCATTTCCCAGATAATGAAACAGTGCCAAGAACCTCAGTGTCTTCTCAGGACTGAATTTAACCCCCCAGCTTCTCTCCCCAGCCTCCTCCCATTCTGCCTCACTTGAGGACGCAGGATTGTATTTCAAACCAGCAAATCTCAGCCTTCCCGCTGCTTCCACATGGTCCACATTCCAAGGCACGTGTATCAGTCATTTCCCAGGTTACACACAGGATTCTCCACCAGGGAGGCAGAGAAGAGGGCACGTCCAACATTCTGCGGGGGGACTCATCAGATTCAGAATAGGGGGAATGTGTCTGGCTTGAAAGGGCCTCAGAATTTCTGAATTCCTTCCGAGCCACTTGAGAGTCACTGATTTAATTAAGCAGATGACATAATTTTCTTCCTGCCCATGTAACAACCATTTCCATTTCTAGGGACAATCTTGGCTTCACATTCGACCCGGCCCCCTCCCCCAACCTTTATTCACTTGGTTCTTTTTAATGTAGGAGTTTATCAAAGGATCACATTTCCCATCTAGAACACTCAGAGCCAGGGCCAATGGGGAAGAAGAGACAGTAGGATTAGAGAAGATAGGAGTTCTGGGGCCACCTGGGAACAGAGAGTGGAGACTTCAAAGACCGACAAGGGTGGGTAACAAGAGCAAGAGCTGGGTGGGTTTCTGCTCTCCCCACCGATCAGGGCTTCTTCCACAGGACAGGAAGGACAGAGCAGCCGGTGAGGGAGGGGAGTCCCTGCTACTCCCCTGGGGCACCCTGCAGGATTCCTGCAGTTAAGTGGTACACAGTGCTAAACGCCTCTCTCCCCCTCCTGAGGGCATTTTCTGGCCCCACGTGCATGCCAGGTCCACATCCAGGCAGGCCAGAAAGCTTGGGAATAAAATGCTTCTGAAGTTAGTCAATGAACAGAGAGCTTGTGTCCTCACACCTTGGTGAGGAACTGAGGTGTGTCCTGCGGTACTTCCCAGAGGGTCCAGGGGGCTGGAGCCCTCCAGTTCTCAAGTGGCCTGCTCATCAACACCCCCTGCACTGGATTCCTTTCCTTCCCTGTCCCACTCTCCCATTCCCTCATTCCTGCTTTCTGGAATCTCCTCTTAAATAAATCTCCTGAGTCCTTTTCTGGGGATCTTTTCTAGGAATCACCCCCCCACCCCACCCACCTCAGGGATGAATTCACGTGACTCACTGTGGATGAAATAAAAACCAAGATCAGGTCTTTTGCTCACTTACTGGGGAAGAAAAGTTCTCCTTTCCAGCCACACAGAACACGGCTGCCATGTTGGAGGTGGGCGGAATCTGCTGAGAATGGACATGAGACTGATGGAGTTGGGGCCCACCATCGTCCAAATGAGTCTCACCCCTCAGGGCCACCAGACGCTTCCGTCTACACCCCTTTACCTGTAGGCCTTCTCAAACATCTCAGAAGGCTGTTCTCTGCGTGCACAGAAGCTGGACGTTCCAGGGAATTGATACTCTCTAGAAACAGCCCCCAACTGTTGATGGGGAGTTGTTACCCCATCTTCCTAGCCCTGGAGTGGGGTGACAGAGGCAGGTGTTTTGTGTGACTTCCAGAGTTTTACAATGGAGCTAAGCTCCAGGCACCCCAGGAGGTCCTGGCTGATGCCACACTGGTTTGGGGCCGTCTTCTGTCCCCTGCCTTGCTTTTCCCCACTCCCACTGGTACTTCCTGCACTTCCCAAATCACATTCAAATTCTTGCCTCAGGGTTTGCTTTGGGGAATGCTAAATTAAAAGGTGACAACTCCAAGGACAGAGATAAAATAACAGAAAGAAGGAAACCTAGTCTTAAGTCATCATTTGAACCCCAGATCAAGCAATGCCTCAGGCAATATGTTGCTTTTTTTTTTTTTCTTCCTTAAACAAATCTGAATATTTTTTTGTCAGTTGCGACTCTGAGTCTTAATAGATATGTCTAAAATTCTGCAGAAACCACTGAATGACACCTACACTGCCATTCCAGGCCCTTCACAACGTGGTCCCGGCTTTTGCTTCTCTGGTTCTCCTCCCCACCCTCCTCCATCTCCACACACAGACCAGCCACGCCTCCTTGCTGTTTGCCAAACCCTTCCATGCCCTTTGGTACACTCAAGCCACCTCTGCAACCTGGCACATCCCACTCACCCACCGGTCCCTTCTTTTCTCTGTTTGACTGAATGTCCTCCATCTTGCTGGGCCAGTTCTGGAACTTTTCTTTGTTCCCTGCTGGAAAACCAGAGTCTTCTCCATTTTCTGGTGAGATATTGTTTCTTCCTCCTGGCACATTCCATGTTCCTCTTGGGTTCATAATAGAAGAAACATGTTGTAGGAAAGTTGCCAACTGTCTTAGAGAAGAGGGGGCTCTGGATGTTGCTCCTGTTTTGCTCCTTGCTCTGCATGCTGCTTACACAGGTAACTCTCCGTATGTATGTTTTATGTCAATAAAGAAGCTTATTTAAGTTGAAAATATCCACTGCAGCCTAAAGTCCTCCTGGCACAGAGAAAGTCCCTTTTCCTTATGAACACTGTGATACATTTGGTTATGAAACTTCAGGGTGAAGCTGAATGGCTTCACCCAAAGAGGAAGAAGAATGGGAGCTTCCCAGAGTGGGGAAGGCCAGGATCCTCAGGGAAAGAGAAGAACTCACACAATTGTTACTCTGCTACCTTCAGCTTTCAAGGTCTTATCTAAGATCCCAACATTCTTGGATCAAACATATTTTTTTTTTTCTGAACTGGAGTAAAGTGTGCCCACAAACACAGAATGTCCTGTGTGTCCAGAGATGCAGAATGAACTGTGGTTAGCACATGTGATTCAGGAGTAGCAGTCAAGAGCCGCAGAAGAGGATGAACTCTGAAAATTAGCATTTGACTGCACAGAGTCAATAAATTGGGTATTGAACAAGCCAAGTTGAGTTCCTACCAGAAAAGCAGGAGCACGACATCGTTTTCTATGGGCGTGTAAATTTCTTGAGGCTAAAAATAGCAATCATATGGAAGGATAGGAGGTTGGGGTGGGGGGTCTATCCTCTTTCCTCAGCTCTAAGCCTAAACAGGGTGCTAGATGTTTTCATGAGTTAATGAAAAGTGGAAAGACGTGAAGGACTTCGTCTTCCCTAGATGCTAAGAGGGTAGCTTAGTTCAAAGAACAAGAAAATTGTACTTGAAGAATCAGGTCAAAGTCTCCTTTTACCTCTTTGAACTTCAATCTCTTCACCTATATAATAGGTGCATTTAAAAAAGTACTTTTATTTACTGTAAAAAGTAAAAAAAAAAAAAAAAAAAAAAAGTGCTTTTCAAATATTTACATTGGAGGGTTGTTTTGGGGACCTGTATTCTAAGTTGACATACTTTACCAGAACCAGAACCATTCCTTGTAATTTCTCTGCTCCCAGTTTAGACATGCAAATAATCATGGGTTTAAATTCACATGGAAGTATGAATCTTAGTAGATTCCTTTCAGAAAGAGCAGGTTTTCTTTGGTGAGAAAACACTGAAAATTTCAATGGGGTAGGGAGAGGCCACAAGAGAAGGAACCTGGGCCTTCAGTGGCTTTATTGCAAATGCCATTTTTTAAAAAGGCAGCCACACCTTCTTTGCCATACAGTCACTGTTGTGTGCTATTGTATTTGTGTTCCCGTCTTGTTGTCGTGGGCAGATGTTACATGAACTTTGGAAAGGAATAAGCCAGCTGTGGAATGTACCTTCTCAGAAGCAAGCACCTGCTGAAGATGCACCTGGGCTCCCTCCTCCTCCCTCTTCACAGTGGGGGATGTGATGTCTGCCAGAACCACCCCCTCAGCATCCCTGGAGGGCCCTGCTCAGCTCTAGGGCAATAGCCATCCTATAGATCAGGCCTTTGGATTTTTATGTGGCTAAGAATCTCCTGGGAGCTTTGTCAAAATGCAGCTTGTGGTTCAGCAGGGCCCAGGTGACCTGAGATTCTGCAAGCTTTCCCAGGTGATATTCACTTCACGGACTCATGGACGACACTTTGAGGAATAAGGCTATAGATGCTTGTTAAAGTAATGAGTGAAGAAGCAAATGAATAAGGAACAAATTAATTTGTCAACTTGCCATGATGTATATCATCAGAGGTGACTCTTTCATCTACCAAGAGACTTACCTGTCTGCCCCTCCCAGGAAATTGCAGCACATTATTTATAGCCAGCTGTCTGCCAGGAAACCAAGGATCCATCTGCAGCCACGTGTTCTACCTCTGCTTTTGAGCAGCAGCTGCCTGCCCCTCGGCTCCCCCTCCTCCATCCTGTGCCCTGTAACTCAACAGGTAGCATTTGATGTGAAGATGAAAGGACCCGCACACCTGGGTGTCTGCACCACTCTTCAAGCTCCACTTCCTCGACATCAATCACTCCAACCTCTCATTGATCCAAATTAAAAGCTAGGCTACCCGGCTCCTGGGCCACAATTTTTGGTTCATGAATGACCTCCAGGCCAGCTCCACCCAACCGCCAAAAGAGGTGGTGGGGCCAGCCAAGTGGTCACTTCCCTCACTCAATATCTGGGGAACCAACTTTATGTGCAGCTGGCTGTCACTCTCTTCCCAGCCTCCCGAGTGTTATGTTGGACAGGGTCTGAACACAGGAAAGGGAAGGCCCTGAGCACAGACTGCCAGGTGGTCTGCCTCCGAGGAGCCTCTTGGCACAGATTCCTTCCAGCCCCCTGATATTGGGGTGTGCTCTGGCTTGAGTAGAATCAGAGGTGAACTGAAAGGTTGGCCTCCCATTTTTCATGGCTTTTCACTGAGAACGAGACTTTGCCAGAATCAGTTACCAAGAATAAGAACACTCCTCCTTCTCCAACATCAGCCAGGCTCTAAACTTTCTTTCTGATCCAAAGAGAGGTCCTTCTGTCCCCTTTGAACAAAAGAAGTACCCTCAGTCTGGAGGACTTTGGTTCCCCCGGAACATGGCCAATGACCCTTGAGGGCAGCTGGAAGTCAGCAGAAGCAATCAATATTCCTTGAGCCCCATGCACTGTCCATTCTGCTGAGAATACAGTGGTCAACCAGACCCACCTGCCCCTCCTCTCCCAGAGCAGATGTCCTCGTGGGCCAGGAGACAAAACAATCACATTAATTAAGAATTAAGATATTTTCAGTTGGTCGCAAGACTATCAAGACAATGAAACAAGGGGATGCAATGCCAGGATGGAGGGGTCAGGAGTGCCTTTATAAAGTATGACATTTGAATCAGTAGCTGAAAGGTGACAAGGAGCCAGCCATGGGGAAACCTGGATACCAAACAGAGTGTGCCACTGATACAAAGTTCCAAAAGATGAAAGATACTGAGCCCTATAGGAAGAGAGAGAAGGGCAGCATGGTTGGAGGGTAGGAGTGTGGGGGATGGGGTAGGTTTGGAGAGCCAGGGGCAGATTGTGAGGGATGCTACTTTATTCTAATGCAGTGAGGAATCACAGGGACCTTACATGGGGATGGACGCGATGTGACTTACATTTTAATTAACATAATAGTGTCTATATACAGAAGGGACTGGAGGGGGAGGGGGGGCACACAGACAAAGTGGAAGTAGGAGCAAGAAGACCCATGAGAAGGTGGTTGTGCTCATTTATGATGGTGACAAGGACCCAGAGAAGTGGCTGGCTTTGCAAACATGGACAAAACACCTCATGGAAATCCCCCTGGCTGGCACCTTTCACTGCCCACACCCCACCCCACCCCACCCCACCCCGACAAATGACTGCAAAGATGCCTTAGCGCAGGAAGCCGACAGTCCTAGATAACACTCTCTAGAATCTTCCTAGCGGAAACTTTGTACCCTTTGATCAACACCTGCCTATACCTGCCCTCCAATCCCTAACAATCATCTTTCTCTTCTCTGCTTTTATGAGTTCAGCTTTTTTTTTTTTTAGTTTTATTGATCTTATTTTTTTAAATACACGACAACAGAATGCATTACAATTCTTATTACACATATAGAGTACAATTTTTCATGTCTTTGTATATAGAGTATATTCCCACCTTTATATATGTACTTTGTTTTTTTGCATTATAATTCTTATTACATATATATACCACAATTTTTTCATATCTCTGTTTATATATAAAGTACGTTGACACCCAACTCGAGTCTTCATACATGTACTTTGGATAATGATGTCCATCACATTCTTCCGCCCTTGCTAATCCCCTGCCCCTCCCTTTCCCTCCCATGCTTCTTCCTATCAGAGAAATGCAAATCAAAACTACTCATATCATCTCACTCCAGTCAGAACGGCAGCTATTATGAAGACAAACAACAGTGTTGGCGAGGATGTGGGGAAAAAGGTACACTCACACATTGCTGGTAGGACTACAAACTGGTGCAACCAATATGGAAAGCAGTATGGAGATTCCTTGGAAATCTGGGAATGGAACCACCATTTGACCCAGCTATCCCTCTCCTCAGACTATACCCAAAGGACTTAAAAACAGCATACTACAGAGACACAGCCACATTAATGTTTATAGCAGCACAATTAACAATAGCTAAACCAAGGAGCCAACTTAGATGCCCTTCAGTGTATAAATGGATAAAAAAATGTGGCATATATACACCATGGAATTTTACTCAGCATTAAAAGAGAATAAAATAATGCCATTTGCAGGTAAATGGATGGCATCGGAGAAGATAATGCTAAGTGAAGTTAGCTAATTAAAAAAAATGTTGAATGTTTTCTCTGATATAAGGAGGCTGACTCATAGTGGGGTAGGGAGGGGGAACATGAGAGAATTAGAGGAATTCTAGCTTTTTTTAATTTCATATATAAGTAACATCATGCAGTGTTTGTCTTTCTGTGTCTGACCTATTTCATTTACACTAATGTATACTCCTGGTTCATCCATTTTATCCCAAATGACAGGATTTCCTTATTTTTAAATACCGAATAGTATTTCATTATTCACATTTTCTTCACTCATTCATTCATTCATTGATAGAAACTTAGATTAATCCTGTTTCTTGGCTATTGTGAATAAAATAATGCAATGAATATGTTGGCACAGATCTCTCTTCAATATACCAATTTTATTTTCTTTGTATATATACCTTGATTGCTGCTGGGTCACATAGTTGTTCTATTTTTAATTCTTTGGGCACTCCAAAACTGTTTTGCATAATGACTACACTAATTTATATTCCCAACAACCTTGTACAAAGTCTCTATTTTCTCCACGTCCTCACCAACATTTGTTATCTTTTTCTATTATCTTCTAATAATAACCATTCCCCCAGGTGTGAGCTAGTATCTCCTCATGATTTTAATTTGCATTTCCCAGATGATTAAAAAGACTGAACCTTTTTTCACATACCTGTAAGGCCGTTGATATGTCTTCTTTTGAGAACTATCTAGTCAGGTCCTTTGCCTATGTTTTAATATGGTTATTTTCCTATTATTAAGTTGTTTGAATTGCCTAAATATGTTGAATATTAGGTTATGGATTACAATTATTTTTTTCCCATCCTCTGGGCTATCTCTCCATTCTGTGAATTGCTCCCTTTGCTGTGCGGAAGCTTCTCCATATGATTGGGGCAATCCTATTTGTGTCATTTTGTTGCCTGTGCTTTCGAGTTCATATCCAAAAAATCATTGCCTAGACCAATGCCAGAATCTTGTCCCTTGTTTTCTTCTAGTAGTTTTATAGTCTCAGGTTTTTTTAAGTCATTAATTCATTTTGAGTTGGGAAGGGTCTAGTTATGTGAATGCTCAAATTTTCCCAACACTGTTTACTAAGGAGATGATTCTTCTCCATTGTGTGTACTTGGCACACTTGTCAAAGATCAACTGACCATTGTATTAGTCCATTTTTTGTTACTATAACAAAATACTTTAGGCATGTTGCTTATAAAGAAAAGAGTTTTATTTTGGGTCCCAGTTCTAGAGGTGCAAGGTCTAGGGGCTTTATCTGGTGATGACCTTCTTGGTGGCAGAATGCTAAAATATAAAAGAGCATTATATGACAAGAAACAGGAAGGATGTGTGTGTGTGTGCACATGCATGTACACATGTGTATGTGTCCAGCATATACTCTGTCTTCCTCTTGTTATGAATCTGCCAGCTCCCATCATAAGGGCTCCATCCTAATGACTTTACCTAATCCTAATCACTTCCCAAAGGTCACACCTTTCAGCATTATAGTCAGATTAAATTTCCACCCTCTTAATACCATTAATATATGATTTGGAGATTAAACTCTTACATGAGTTCAGGGGCCCAAACCAAGCTGTGAATACATGATGCTCTCATATCACTCTGAATGCCTGTATTAATGGAAATACTCTGATGGTTTGATTGCTGTAATTTTGTAGCATATTCAAAGTCAAGTAGTGATCATCCAACTTTGTTCTTTTTTGATCAAGATTGCTTCGGCTTGTTCAGGGTGTTTTTGTTTGTTTCTTTGGAGTTTTATTCCCATACAAATTTTAGAATTTATTTTTCTATTTCTGTGAGAAATGTGATAGGGATTACATTGAATCTGTAGATTGCTTTAGGAAATATTGACACTTGAACAATATTAAGACTTCCAATCCACGAACGAGAAATATATAAAAAAATTGTAAATATATTTATGCCCGACATTGGAGCACCTGAATGGATAAAGCAAATATTTACAGAATGGAAGGGAGAAATACCCAGCAATATAATAATAGTAGGGAACTTCAGTATCCCACTTTCAACAATGGATAGATCATCCAGAAAGAAGATCAATAAGGAAAGAGTGGGCTTGAACAACATTATAGATCAAAGGCACCTCACAACATGTATAGAACCTCCATCCCACAAAACACAACTGTTCTCCAGCACATGTGGTATGCTTGAGAAGGACAGAGTAAGCCCAGAGTCAACAAAAGGAAAAAAAATAATAAGGATCAGAGCAGAAATAAATGCAAGAGAGACAAAAAAAAATTAAAAAGTCAATGAGACTAAGAATTAAGTTATGAAAAGATAAACAAAATTGACACACTTTTAACTAGACTAAGACAAAAGGACTCAAGTAAAAGTGTGTCAATCTTGTTTATCTTTTCATAACTTAATTCTTAGTCTCATTGACTTTTTAATTTTTTTTTTTTTTTTTTTTTGTCTCTCAAGCATAGCACATGTGCTGGAGAACAGTTGTGTTTTGTGGGATGGAGGTTCTATACATGTTGTGAGGTGCAGCCATCAGCAGAGCTGGGCTTCCAGACAGCTTTTTTTTTTTCTTTCCCTTGCTGCTTTAGGCTGAGGTCTGAAAAGCTAGAGAGATAATAAAAGCTATATAACAGAGAGTTGTCACATCCACACCAGAAGGAAGAGAAGTATTTAAAACCATGGAAGCCTTATCTGAGCTGTAGTGAAATTACTTGAGTGTTGATAAAGGAATTATTGAGAAAGATGGGATTTCCTGCAAATCTTGACAATTTTCCTCTATTTTGCAGACTCCTAAAGCTGGAGGGAATGAAGAAGGCTAATTTTTTCATTGCATGGGAGAGAAAACAGAAGCCCAGTGAATAAAAGCAACTTGCTCCAAAATAAAACTAATTTGTATAGATCTTAAGTTCGTTTACCATCAGAAGCAGAGCTTGGTAACCGGACTTCTGTGCCAGTTGGACATTTTGGGAAATAAGCAGAAGAAATCTGAAAGGACTCTGAGAAACAGAGGAGAGAAAGCCAGCGTCTGTCCCTAACAGCCAGGGATTTTCCCATGAGATGCTAACTCCCTCATCTTTCCTGGCTTGTGGGTTTCAGAGAAGCTGTGCAAGCCACTCAGGCTAACCCAGAGTAGGATGCACGATTTCACAGAGGCAAGGTCTCCAGTATTTTATCCACCACCTCTGACCATCAGAGACCAACAGGGAGGCAGTGGCCCCTGGAAATCTGTGTGCAAAGGGTGAAAGGCAGGTTACAATATGGAATTCAAATTCGGGAGTATTAATGCTTGTTATGAAATATTGCCTTTCAAATAGGACTGCCAGAATTCCAGACTATTGAAGGATAAGGTTCACATTTAATAATAAATATGAAAATTAAAATGGACTGTTTCAGCAGTAACTCACCCAGCATCTCGGATGTCTGTGTCTACTCACTTCTGTTCACTTCTTGGGCACACTGCCCAGAGTTAACACTTCAGATACCAGAAGAGAAAAATCCTTTTCTCATTCCTTCACTCAGATAAAAGCATGATGGGGTAGGCAAGCCATTGCAGTCAGACAGAAGTCCTCAAACTTTCTCAACTCAGAGTGCCCTTCATTAGCGGAAAGGACTCTACCTCAGCTATCACCTTAGGAAAAAAAAATCCAAGTATAGTAGATGAGGGTAATGAGGATGCTCTTGAGGAATCACCCGTCCTTCCTCCAAATGTCCACGGAGTCGCAACGTCTTCATGAAGTTCTTTGGCACTTTCAGAGTTTGACATCTTTAATTAATTAGTGCGTAATAGGAATATCTGTAAAGATTTGAGTAATGAGTCTTTTTATTTCACAGCTGATAAAGACTTCATTTTTGCCAGAGAAAATAGCTGGTCTCAGTATCATTCCCATTTTTTTTTCCTTGTCTCAAAACCTAAAACAGCAACTACTTTTATGTTATAGCTTGCAGAGTTTTTAAATTTTCAATACATTTGCTATTAAAATTCCACTGATTGATTTATATTTTCCATCAATAGCACCATTTGAATCATTATTTTTAAGATTTTATACTTACATGATTATTTGTTTTGTTTATTTTTTTTTCTCTTTTTAAAATTTATTTCCTGAACATATATGATAAAGCTGATAGAAAATAAATGTGATAATCCTTCCTCTCTGGTGGAGATTGTTTTTTTCTTTCTATTTTCCCCGCCTTCTATGCCAGTTGGCCTATACTATATTTTAGACCCAGCTCAAATGTCTTAGACTATTCCTTACCTGCCAATCAGAATTAGTCTCTCCTTCTCAGGGATGCTATTGCCCTGTAATCCCACCTCAGTGACCACACTGATGATATTGCATTGCAATTGGGAGAGTATGATGCTTGGTGAACCATCCATTTCTGGAGAGGAGAGTCTGTTAGTGGCCTTCTCAGATACTTGACATGATAAACAAGCTATAAATAATTGTTTAACTTTACCAAACTTTCTCTCCCTACAAAGTGTTGACAACTTTCCGAATAACCAGTGGCCAACTTGCCCTAAGAGATGAGAGCAAGCTACCAAAAAATAATAAACACATTCACAAGGATGCTATCTGGGTCTTCCCCAAAGCATATCCTAACATGAGCATTCTAGTCTGCTACCTATTCAGAGTATGGAAGTGAGAAAAGTAAGACAGATAAGAGACGGTGGCCACCACTGGTGACTGATGAGTGCGTTTCTATGGTGAGCTTCTAGGTCTCAATCCCATGGGAGATCTCTGGAAAAGTGGGTAGATTATGACTCCAATTTTCCCCACCTGAGACACGGGGAAGATGGAGTGTTTATCCACCAACTCCTGAATGTTTCTGATTATGAACTTCCTGGAGCATTGATTCCCCAGCTCTTCTGGCTGCACCTGCAAATGGGCTGTGCATACTCCTACAGTCAGACAAAACACTCAAGCAGAAAGATCAGGAACATAGAGTAGGAAGAAGGTCTTAAAGGGCCAGCACTGAATGGAATTACAAGGTACCCAAATCCTTGGCCAGATTTGATCAAGAGAAAGTTCCTATTACTGAACATATCCCTCTAGCCTTGTTCAGATCCTTGCAGCCATTCAAAAAAAAAAAAAATCTAGTCTTTCTCTCCCATGATGGCTACTTTCATATCCAAAGACCATTGCTATATTCTCTGCCATCTCACAGATTGGCCTCCTAGTTGTATAATAACTGGTAGTGCCTGTCACTCTTTAAAAATCACGGTTTGGAAAAAACAGAGGTTTTAGAGAGATTTTGCAAAATTTTACATCATAAATATGAATCCTGAGAGTAACTTACTACATTCTATTACACCTCCCTACTCCAGTGCAAACAGAGACTCAGGATGTCTTTATGATGACATTGTGTGATAAGGTGTTTGAGCAGCTGGTTTATGGTTTGTGGTCCTTTAAAGCATGGTTTTGAATAATGCAGTTAATCCTAAAATGTTATCCAAATATCAGATTAGTTTCTGTGACAGTATAAGGTGACCTGGTCAGTTTTAGCACAGAATCATGAAAGCAAAATAATAATAATAATAATAATAATAATAATAATAATAATATTTACCACCACAACCATGAAAGGGTTCTGTGTCAAACTCTTTCCTCTGGGAGATGTCAAATTTGCTTATTTACTTATTTATCTCTGCCTTGCCCAGTTTCAAAATAATGTTGTAGAGATATATACATGATTTCAAACAATGTAAGTAAGAAGTGAGAACAAAGGGAGAAATCTGAAGTAGATACAGGGCAGGTCAATACACACAGTGAGGGTCAAAAGAGCCTGCACAATCGATGGAGGTCACAAATTCGGATCCAGACATCATATGGCCAATGGAAGAACAGACATCCAGAAATACCACAGAGATCTCTCTCTCTCTCTCTCTCTCTCTCTCTCTCTCTCTCTCTCTTTCTCCTCTCTCTCTCTCTCTCTCTCTCTCTCTCACACACACACACACACACACACACACACACACACACACATACACACACACAATATCAAATCAAGGAAAAAGAAGAAAACAGACACGATGATCTAAGCTTGGCAATTCTGAGACCTTCCAATCCAGGGCACTAGGAAACTTATTCTTATTTTCTGGGCACATAGTATATGTATAGAAATTTAAAACATGAAAAACAAAACTATGTATTGCTTAGAGATACATATATTTAAGACATAAACATATAAAGATATGTGTGGGAATAATAACCACCAAATTAAAAGTGAGGGTAACCTCCAGAGGGGAGCAAGAGATAATCAGGGAGGTTCCCATGGAGACTTCACTGTGTCAATTAATATTTTATTTTTCATGCTGAATTATGTGGAAATTTGTTATACTGTTCTTTGTAGTTTTATGCATTTTGTTTGCTTGTTTGTTTTAGTACTGGGGATTGAGCCCAGGGGCATTCAACCACTGAGGCACATCCCCACCCATATTTTGTATTTTATTTAGAGACAGGGTATCACTGAGTTATTAGGGCCTTCTGAAATTGCTGAGGCTGATTTTGAACTCGAGGTGCTCCTGCCTGAGTCTCCCAAGCTTAGGATTACAGACATGCACCACGGCAGGCAGCTCAGAATGCAATAATGCAGGCAGCAAGACCGCTAAGGAAGCCATTAACGTGGCCCAAGGGAGAGGCAAAGGTAAACCAGACAACAATGGAAGTAGTGTGGTTATAAAGGAAGGGGACAGATTTGATATATGGATTTGGGGAAAAGCCAACAAGACCCACCAATAGGTTGCATGTGGATTTTGAAGGAAAGAGAAACGTTGGAACCAACAAGGTCTTTAGCACCACAAACTTCAGAAATGGTGGAGACATGTAGTATGTAGGGATGACTTAGAGGGGAGAGTGGGATGGGGAGAGTGTGGTAACCAGTCTTTGGGCATATGAAGCTGGGGTGTCTAAAAGACACACAGCTGTAGATGTGGAGGAGAAGATTGAAGAAGTGAGTGTAAAACTCAGAGTAAATATCAGATCTGCTGATTAAGATCTAAGAGGCTCCAACATGTACATTTTATGCATGTGCATGAGACAAAAGATGGCCACCAATAGAATTGGGATAGAGAATAGGTTCAAGGTAAGAGTCTTGGGCATTGCAGCATTTAGAGATGTGGAAGAGGAGTAGCAGCCAACAAAGGAGACCAAGAAACTGTGGGCAAAGGGGTCAGAGAAAAAAAAGAAGGGTGCGTTATCTCAGAATCAGAGAATTTTCAATGACAAAAAGAAGGAATTAATTGGATCAAATGCACATTAATAAAAAGAATAAAAATGAAAATGAAGGACAAAATGCCATAGACTCCCAATATGGGAAGTGGTTGCACTGGAGGGGAGTGTGATGGCAGAGATACTAGGGAAAGAAAATATACTAATATTATATTCTTGAAGAGAGAACATAAACATTGACTTTAGACATTGATAGACAAATACTAAAATGCATGTCTAAAATTAAAAGTAACCACAAGAAGATGAGAAATCGTATGCAATTCTCAAATCAAGACTGGAGTTGTGGCTTAGAGGTAGAGCGCTCACCTGGCATGTGTGAGGCACTGGGTTCAATCCTCAGCGCCACATAAAAAAAAAATAAAGATATTGTGTCCGCCTATAGCTAAGAAATAAATATATTTTTTTTAAATTCTCAAATCATTAAGAATAAAAAGGATCAAAGAAAATGCAATTAATTGACTAAAAGGCAGAACAGAGTGAAGAGAACATAGTAAATAGAAAAATAAAATTAAGTTTATATTATTTGTATAGGTAATTGCAATAAATATAGATGGTGAGGAGAGGAGGATGCAGAGCTTCTGAAATGGCTGAGGGTGGAGCATGGAAAATCCATCTATCAAAAAGAAACATTAAAACTGGAAAAATCGTAATAAACAACTATTTTAAAATTCTGGAGATTAACCAAAGCTTACAACAATTTAGAAATGTTGTCTCAAGGTAAAACTACTCAAGAATAAATAGTTTATTTTTTAAATTTTTTAAATTAATTTTTTTAAAATATATGACAGCGGAATGCATTATAATTCATATTACACACCTAGAGCACAATTCTTCATATCTTTGGTTGTATATAAAGTATATTCACACCAATTTGTGACTTCATACATACACCAATTTGTGACTCCTTTGGATGATGATGTCCATCACATTCCACCATCCTTTCTAACCTCCTGCCCCCTCTCTTCCCCTCCCACCCCTCTGCCCTATCTAGAGTTTATCTATTCCTCCCATGCTCCCCCTCCCTACCCCACTATGAATCAGTCTCCTTATATCAGATTCTTTGGAAATCTGGGAATGGAGCCACCATTTGTCCCAGCTATCCCTCCCCTTGGTCTATACCCAAAGGACTTAAAAACAGCTTACTACAGGGACACAGCCACATCAATGTTTATAGCAGCACAATTCACAATAACTAAACTGTGCAACCAACCTAGATGCCCTTCAGTAGATGAATGGATGAAAAAAAAAAGTGGCATATATACACAATGGAATATTACTCAGCAATAAAAGAGAATAAAATCATGGCATTTGCAGGTAAATTGATGGAGTTGGAGAAGATAATGCTAAGTGAAGTTAACCAATTCCCAAAAAACAAATGCTGAATTTTTTCTCTGATATAAGAATAGGTAGTTTAAATGAAAATAACGCCATTCAAAATAGCATCAAGTGAATAAAAAACTAAGGGATAAATTTAACAAAAGAAGTAAAGAGATTGAATAAGTAAATGAAAAATTTCCCATAAATAAGAGTATAGGACCAGATGGCTCCACTGGTTAGTTCTACTAAGACTCTTAAAGAATTAATACTAGAATTAATTAAAGAATTAATACCAGTCCTTCTTTGAATCTGTAGATTCAATATAATATCTATCAGAATCTCAGCTGGATTTTTTTTCTTTTGCAAAAATTATCAAGCTCATCCTGAAATTTTAATGAAAATCCAAATGACTCAGAATAGCCAAAAAGTCCTTGAAAAATAATAGAAATGGATAGCTTACAAGTTTCAATTTTAAAGTTACTATAGAACCAAGAAAATATAGAACCAAGACATAGAGTCAGAATAGAACAACCAAAAATAAACCCTTACATTAATGTTCAATTGATATTTAAGAAATGTGTCCAGGTAAGTATGGGTAAAGAATAGTGGATTTGTCATTTTTTTTAGCACTTAGTACAGGACAATCAAATATCCCTATGCAGAAAGATAATTTTAGACTATTAACCCATGCCATAAACAAAAGTGTAAAATACTAGCATACCAAATGATGGCAAGGATATGGATAAACTGAATATAAAATGGGACAGAAACCTTGGGGAAAAAATTTGACAACTTCTTAAAATCTAAACATGACAATGCTATACAACTCAGAAATTCTACTCCAGGGCATCCACACAAAAATGATGAAAATACATGTTTATACAAATATTTACATGCAAATATTCATAATAGGCAAAAAGTGGAAACATTTCAAAGATTCATCAAGTGATAAATGGTTAAGCAAGATGTGGTATATCTATTCACAGGAATACTCTGATAATTAAAAAGGAACAAATCACTACCACTTGGATGAGTCTCAAAACTATTGTGTTCAGTAAAAGAAGCAAATGCAAATGCATTTAATAATTCTTTTGTGTAATGTCCACAAAAGGTAAGTATACAGAGACAGAAAGTATGACCAAGAAAATGAAAAGAGACTATGAGTGAGCATAAAATATATTGTTGAAATGATAGAAAAAAAATGTTCTAAAATTAGAATGAATCCATAAGTGCATAATTTGTACACTTATAAAATATTGTTCAATTATATACTTAATGTAGGTCAATTTTTAAATTATTTAATATAGTTTAAAAATATAAATGTGTTCAATTCACCCACCTAAATCAAGGAGACTCTCGGGCTGAGTTTGAAGTATCCAACTTCATGTTGTTTAAGAAGACACACATAAAATAATAATTTCTAATATTTATGAAGCTTTGACTTGTGCTCTATATTTAACCTGTGACAGGTTTATGAAATAGTGTTAATATTCATCTCATCTAGTAGATGAGAGGCTGGGGCACAGAGACCAAGTCGGTTGCTCCAGGCTTCAAGGACAGGTAGTGATAAAGATGAGCTTTGAACCCTCCTCATTAGCTTATCTGGCTTCCCCTAGGTAGGAATGTTTACGGAAAATATAAACAAAACATGAAATTTGTATTGACATTACATAAATAAGAGTCAGGCAGAAGACACTAAAAGATAAGAACTTTATATTGATAAAAGGCCCAAACTCCCCCAAAGATACAAATAGCATAAACCTGTACACTCGCAATATAAAAACCAAAAATGTTAGAAATTCCAGGGAGAAACAAATCTACAAATTCACCATCAGAGGGGAATATTTGTTTAACCCTCTCATAAATTAGGCAAAACCTTGAGGGCATGAAGAATTTAAATATTTTAATATAAATTTAAGAGAAAATAGAATAAGCAAGCATTCTTTTCAAATCCATATGAAATTTACACAAAAGTTGACCATGAATTAAGCCACTTATACATACATACATACACACACACACACACACAAATAAAATAAAATCTCAAAAAAATTTTTTTCCTAAAGCAGAAATCCTGCATATTCTCTGATCATAATGACATTCTAATCTTATGATTAAAAATCAATATTAAAAGGCTATCCAAATAAGCTGGATGTGACCACTCACTTCTGTAATCCAGCTACACCAGAGGCTGACACCAGTTGGAGAGAAAATTAAAATTTCAGATGGCAAGCTGGTGGCCAGCCTGGGCAACTTAGTGAGGCCCTGTGTCCAAGTAAAATTTTAAAAGGAATGGTGTGTAGCTCAGTAGTGGAGCACTTGAGTCACATGCACAAGGCCTTGATTCAGTCCCTAGTATCACAAAATAAAAAGGGGGATGGGACAGTAGTCAAATACACACACACACACACACACACACACACACACACATATATTTAGGAATATTAATACATTTAAATAGGCTGGGTGTGGTGGTGCACATCTGAAATCCCAGGCACTCTGAAGGCTGAGGCAGGAGAATTGCGAGTTCAAAGGCAGTCTCAGCAAAAGCGAGGTGCTATGCAACTCAGTGAGACCTGTCTTTAAAATACAAAATAGGGCTGGGGACAAAATAGGGCTGGGGATGTGGCTCAGTGGTTGAGTGCCTCTGAGTTTGATCCCTGGCAGCAAAAAAACAAAACATTTAAATACAAGATTTTTGGATAAGAGAAAAAATTTTAATGGAAATTATTATCACCTACACATGTACAAGTGTAAAAATACCACATATTAATGGTGTTCATTCTCAGCATATAATGGAAAACTAAAATGAATGAACTAAGCTTAATATCTGGAAAATTTTATAAAAGCTCTATAAAACAGTCTTAGAAAAGTAGAGAGACTTTATGATAACCTTAAAAGTAGAAAATAATAAGCTAGAAATCAAAAGAAAGAATAATCAACAAACTCATTCTCTAAAAAGAACCACAGATATCCCTCTGACGAATCTGATCAAAAAATTGTAGAAGATACAAACAATATTAATGACCAAAAAGAAACATGTCTTCAAGAAAAGATTTTTGTAAATTAGAAGACACTATGCATATAACCAATAATTACCAGCAAACGTGAAAATCTATATGTAATAGATGATCTCCTGGGGCAAAAAAGTAAATTTTTAAAATTAATTAAAGAAGAAACAAAATCCCAATAGACCACGATTGGTTGAAAGAGAGAGAGAGAGAGAGAGAGAACTTCCCTAGAGCAAGCACCAAGATGATATGGTTTAAAAGCAAATGATGTGCTGGCAAGGTGGTGCATGCCTGTAATCCCAACAGCTCAGGAGGCTGAGGCAGGAGGATGGCGAGTTCAAAGCCAGCCTCAGCAAAAGGAAGGGACTAAGCAACTCGGTAAGACCCTGTCTTTAAATAAAATACAAAATCTGGCTGGGGATGTGGCTCAGTGATCAGGTGCCCCTGAGTTTAATCCCCAGTATACCCCCTCACCCCACAAAAAAATAAATTAATTAAAGCAAATGGTGCCAAACCTTAGAAACACATATGCCTCATCTTCTAGCAATTTGATTTAGGAATCTATCCCAAAGACATACTCTGAGATGTTCAAGAAGCTATATGCACCACAATGTTTCTTGCTTTGAGGTTTATAACAGCTGAAGAAGTGGGCAATCTATATTTCCCATGAAAATGGGTTAGTTAATATAGCAGAGCTCTCCATATGATGGAATACCATGCTGCCTTTAAGAAAATGAATTTGACCTCTATGTGCTGACGTAAAAAGATTGGCAAAACATACCGGTCAGGGAGAAAAATCAAATTTCAGAACATTATGTGTAGTCCGATGTACTGGAGCTGTCCGTTTTGTATGAATGTCCATAAGTAAAAAGGGGCCCAGCGGGTGCTCACTTCCTGCTTCCACCGACGCTTCTGCAAAGGTGGGCGGGGGAGCCAGGACACAAGAGGGGACATTGAGGTCTTCTGTTTTACGCAGAGCATATATCCAGGTACTGGATACATTTAATTTAAAAAAAAAAATGTAACTATAAAAATAAAATGAAAAATCCAAGCACAGGACAGAGATTTCCCACAAGACAAACCGTAAGACCCTTTCCAGATCTAAGATTCTATGACTCACCCTTGTCTTGGAGCCTTCCAGACCAGACCATGACAAACCATGAAAAAAGAGAACAGCTGTTGACACTCACATTCTATCCCCTGGCCCAGCCAGAGCAAATCACTACTTTTCCTGCTTTGCCCTTCAGAGCTAGAAGGCATTGGCACCTTTGAGCAGGTTCACTCCAAAGACACTTCTCTCTGCCATTGTTCCCACTTGGCTCCTTAAAGTCCACAAGTTAAGCAAGCACTTCTGTGGTGAGACTCAGCCGGCTTCTTGTAAAAATGTTGACTTCCTTTCGGACTGAAAAAACAAAACCCTGTTTGGTTGTTTGGTCTACAATAGGACTAAACTGGCAGCTGGACCTGCCCCAGAGGGGAAGGAGGTGGATGTGGGGTTTTGCAGGCATCACAACAGCAGCCTGTTGGCGGAACTGAGTTCTGAATTCGTCGGTAACATCTGTCCACTCCTCCATTTCTTCCCTCCCTGAGTTCTCTGTCTTGTTGGGTGACCTATGAGCCAGAGGCCTGGCTCCATGCCCTGGTGCTTTGTGCTGCTGTCTACCACTTCCAACTCCTTGACTGCTGAGCTATGGCATGAAAATCTGGAGCACAGACTCCAGTAGCCAGTTGTTCCTTCAAAGCAAGTTATCCCCAAATTATTGGCTTGAAACAGCCATGTCCTGAGCTCACCATTCTGAGGGTCATCCATTCAGGCTAGGTTCAAGTGGATGATTAATCTGGCGTGAACTGGGCTCCCTAGGAGATTGCAGAGGCTGCAAGTCACTCTGGCCACTCTTCTTTAGGGGGGTGGGCTCATTATCAGCTGTGTTATAAGGGGGAGGTGGGACATGGGCTTTCATCCTCCTGCAGGCCAGCGCAGGCAAGATCACATGCACAAGATGGTTTAATTGGTTGTTTCCAGACACTAAATACTCAAGACAAAGGGAAAAACCCATTCTATAATTTGCCTTCTTGCTTACATCATTTGAATGAATGGTCAACTCTTGTAGAGTCAGAGGCAGATCATAATCATTCCAAAATCTAATTCCAAAGCATATTTCCAACTGAAGGTGATACTTTGGGTTTAATATCAGAGATGCCAGCAAAGGCATCTCTTGGTAATTCTCTTCCCTCCCTGCTTTCTGAGAAGGGGAAGACAAGCTTGTAATTCTCAGACATGCCCCACATCCCCTGGATTCCAGTGTGTCAGCTCATCAGAGATCATCTAGCCCAAGCCCTTGATACCCAGACTGTAATCTGAATTGTGTAAATTTGGGAGGCAAGGAAAGGGTAGAAGAGTCAGAAAACAGCTTTCATTTAAGCTCAGGTAATGGTAGCCTAGTGTGCTTGCTGGTATGGTCGCACTTCAGTTATTCATCTGTGCTATGGTTAGGATTCTGCTCCCCCGGAGAGTTCTGGATCAGGGGTTCTGTGAAGGAGGTGAAAGGAAGAGATCCAAAAACTTGAGCTTTTCAAGTAAAGAAGCCACCCCCCCCCCAAAAAAAATCTTGATATTAACATTCAAGGCCACTTTCCAGGATAGTGGCCTCAACTCCTCTGCTAAATCCAAAGGTTTTTGTTTCTTTCTTTGTTTTTTCAGTACTGGGGGTTGAACCCAGGGGCACTCTCCCATTGAGCTACATCCCAAACACTTTTTAAATTTTATTTTGAATCTGGGTCTTGTTTAAGTTCCCCTGGCTGGACTTCAACTTGCAATCCTCCTGCCTCAGCGTCCTGAATAGCTGTGATTACAGGTGTGTGCCCATCTTAAATTTAAAGGTTTTAAGATAACTAGCGAAACAAAATACCAATCTGCGCATTGGACATATCACGCCAACCCTCTCTGCTCCCAAAACATCATCTATCTTATTTCTCACAGTTCCAGAATCCCTTTTCAGAAAGCAGGGAGGGGAGAGAATTTCCAAGAGATGCTTTGGCTAGCATTTCTGATATTAAATCTAAAGTTCCACCAAAAGTTGAAGATTTAGCTTTGGAAACTGGATTTTGGAAAGATTATGATCTGCCTCTGACTCTAGAAGAGTTGATCATTCACTTAAGTGATATACATGGAGCAAAAAAATAATAATTTAAAAATTTGTCTTAAATTACAGCCTATCTCTGGTAATCCCTGCACTGGCACTGATGTTGCAAAAAATGGAAAAGGGGAGATCCATGTCTCTGAACGTTCCTGGTCTAATAAGACCTTCAAGGAGATGTTCCAGTATTTGGAGTGCAATGAGGTAACTTCTGTAATGAGGTATGCACAAGATAGGAACAGAGGAGGATTTGCACCCGTCACCAAGCAGAAGAGAAAGAGCAAGAATAAAGACTCTGAGGAGAGGGAGAGTGTGGCTGATTCCCAAGAGGGTACGTGGCTCAGTGTTACTATTGCATAGTATAAGGACATGAGGACACAGAGTGAGGTGAAGGCAGAAAACAAGGTCTTCACAGTCCTGCAAAGTATTTTAGAGTCTGTACCAAGAGAATGAGGGCACCATTGAGGAATTAAAGCAGGGTAAACATGTCACTTTATTTTTATTTTTAAAATACCATTAATAGACGAACAGAAAGGCAGTCAAGACACTTTTATCATTGACAGATGAAAACATGATAATTGTCTGAACTAGGGCAATCTCCATGAAGGCAGAGGAGAATAAAAACAGGCATGGGAGAAGCCTAGCACAAACAAAAAATGTGCCTGGGTGGCTGGTTAGATATGAGGAAAGAGACAAAAAATTTTAATGACATCTTTACTTGGGCTATTGGGCAGGTGATACAGTCATCGGCCAAGTTACAAAGTGTGAGAGGAGAAGTAGGTGTTGGGACGGATTCGGATGGAGGGAGTAAGCAATGAAGTATGACTGGCCTGCTGAGTCTGGCCTTTGTGGAAGAGTTTCAAGGGGACCACAGAGACTGTGCTCATACTTCTCAAGGGCATGGAGGTGAAGAAGCCTGGGATACCCGTGGGATTTGTAGGGAAACTGAAGCAGAGAATGCTGGGAGACAGAGCGTGGAGCAAGAAAGGAAAGAGATAGACTGAGCCCTAGGGAACACAAACTCCTAACAGGGGAAATGTGAGCTGGAAAGCAGAATGCCACAGGGAGGGAATGGCCATCCGTGTCATCTGTTCCTGTGAAACTAGGAAGATGAGCCTGAAATTGGTCACTATATCAGCCAATAGAGGCCACTGGTGACATCAGTGAGTGCTTCCATAGTCAGACAGAGCTCAGTTCCAGAGAAATGGAAGTAGGAGAGGTCAATTTGGAGAGAGAGCTGGTTGAGATGACACTTTAGAAACATGGTATGGCTGGCTAGGCGCGGTGGCGCATGCCTGTAATTTTGGCAACTCCAGAGGCTGAGGCAGGAGGATTGGAAGTTTAAAGCCAGCCTCAGCAATTTAGCGAGGCCCTAAGCAGATCAGTGAGACCCTGTCTCTAAATAAAATACAAAAAGGGCAGGGGATGTGGCTCAGTGGTTAAATTCAATCCCTGGTTAACCCTTTGTAATAATAATGATGATGATAATAATAATAATAATAAAGAAACATAGTCTGACTATAATAAAAGATACACAATAGGGGCTGGGGATATAGCTCAGTTGGTAAAAGTCCTTGCCTAGCATGCACAAAGCCCTGGGTTCAATCCCCAGCACCAAAAATCAAAAGAACACATGACATTAGGTGGAAGGATATACAGAATATAAATATGTATATGTTTAAATGCCTTCAGGAAAATAGGGATTATCATACTATCCTTAGAAGGATTAGTATAAGGATTAAACTAGCAAAGTACCTGGAACATAATTGTCTGAAAAATAGAGGATGCAGTAATAATTAGATCATTAATAATGACCATAATAACAATTGAGTTCAAACCATCAAAGGAAGTGATTTGAAAACACAGCTCACAGAAAGAACCGTCGATAGGCCAAAGGAGCAGGAGGGGAAGGGATCCAGATTGAAGGTACATGGACCAATTGCATAAGGAAAATGAGCCCCACTCATCCAGCCTCTACCAAGCACTTACTATGTGTCAGGCACTCTGCCAGGTATGACGACACAAATGATAACAAGAAAAACTGTCTCTTCCCTCAAGGAGCTCAAAGCTGCAAAGAGACATGTGCAGTAAATCAACCATTCCAGTGTGATGGATGGAGTTCAAGTCAGGGTTGTGTAGAAACCCAGGAGGGAACCCTAACCCTCCAGGTCTTGGATGGCAAGACCTAGAAAAGGTGATATCTAGCAATAGACGTGATTTCCTTGACAGGAGAAAGTTAGGAAGGCAGTAATGAAGGGAAGCAGGAAGGACAACCTGCAATGGGGTTACATTAGATTGAGCAGAGAGCAGAGGAATTCATGCTAGGGACCTCTTTTCTTTTGTAGTATGGGAAATGTATCCAAAACCCAGGAATGGGTTTGGAATAGCTGCAGCGGAAGAAAAGAAGGAACTGGACACATATATACCTGCTAAATGGCATTCAGGGTACAGATGGGATTTCTGTGACTGTTCCTAGAAGTCCTCATAGGGCTAGCTAGACTTGAGCACTTGCATGAGGTTTTCAGAATGATGTTGCAGGGCTGAGGATGCTGGCCAAGAGAGGATCATGCAATGCTTTCCAAGATAGGCAGGAAGTAAAACCAAAAGGGAACTGGTTGATGACACCCCCAAATAGGAAGAATATGGAAATGAAAACACAGAGAAGTCAAAAAGTGGGTATGGTACATATGAGGGATCAAGAACCCTGGATAGACAAGAGGCTGAGCTCAGAGAGACAGACACACAAAGAATAACAAGGAAAGCACACACCAGGGGTCACAGGCATGGGAAAATGGAGAGGAAACCAAAGAACAGAGCAGATCAAGGAGCTGGAGAGGTAGGAGGCTGCCAGGATGCTAGAAGGAACAGGATGGAGAAGAAGGGAGAGCTGATCTCCATCATCTTTATGAGTGTGGAGGTGGGACGAAGGCTAGGGCAGGAGAGGTCTGGGGCTAGAAGCTTAGGCATGGGCTGCTCAGAGACAAGGGCAACCCTTAATGGATTTGTAACTATTCTTTCCCTAATTCCTGTAAGATCTTGTACCCCAGCTATTTTTGTTGTTGTTTAAAAATATATAGTCTCCGAGATAGAGAGTGACCTGTTTTCTTCTATCTCCAAATTATGTTCTCTTGTTCACCCCAGAGCTGTTCCTTGGTTGTCAAGTGGGCAAGGCCAGAAAGTACAAATTCACCACTTGATGGAGACACTGTGATTTGCTTTCCAATAATACTTTTCAGTGACTTCAAACTCTGCAGACCTAGAGCTTTTCCTTCAGCCTTGTCAACTGGACAAGTAAATAGGCAATTGAAAATTATATATGAAATGATGTAGTGAGGGTCTGCAGGAATACCTGAGAGGGGCCAAATTGGTCTTGCGGGGATCAGAAAAGGTGTTTGGTGCCCAAAGGTAAGGTCTACCTCCTTCACTTCCCTGGCTGCCTGGCCTGGTCAGAAGTACACATGAGACATAAACCACAAAAAAAAAAAAAAAAAAAAAAAAAAAGCTAGGCAGACCCAGAGCCTTCAGGAAAAGACATTTTGTGCCATGCTTTTTGGTGAAGTAGAGATGGACAAAGAGCATTGACCTTAATTTGGATTCCTAAAGGAAACTACTAATCAAAAGTTTGAAAGGCACACCCCCAAACTTCTAAAGAGCATCAGTTTTGAGTGATAGACAGCGGCCACAAGAAAGGCAGAGAGCTCTACACCAGCAAAGCCCCAAAGAAGCCCCTCCTGCCTCAAACAAGACTTCCAGGTAGAGCTCTTCTTAACTTGGGCCTGACTGGCTGCTCAGTCTCCTGGTCCTGGGTTTTCAAGGAAATATAGTCCCTGATAAGTCAAACATTGACTGGTGGGTTGTGACACAGGCCAAACGAGACAGTTGCCAGGATCCCTAAACGCCATGGGATAGATGATGGGCCCTTCCTAACCTGTAAACACACTGACTGAACAAGGGAGGATTAATATAAGGATTAAACTAGCAAAGTACCTGGAACAAGGGAGGCCACCTCCCCATGAAATCACACAACATGGAGAGACATTCAAGATTGGGGAGAATCGGGGACAAAGATTTGAATGCAGGTTCGTTTTGTAGGACATGCTCACAGGTGAGACTAGTAAGGGAGAAAAGGAAGTAGGACAGAGAAAGAAGTCAAGGGAGACTAAAGCCCTTCGGGTAGGTTCAGCCTGATCCCTCAGGGAAGCTCTGGACTGTAGCTTACAGCTTAAAGCTTACAGTTGTCCCTCCCTCAGCCAAGAGAGTTGGGTCTCAGAATCCTTCTCAAGGCAGTTCTGGGTCATTAGTCAAGGTTGAGAGATAGATGTACCCTCTCTGGCATGACCAGCTCTGCCGCAGTCTGGCTGGGCACAAAATCACAAGCCACTCAAGCAGGAACAAACTTTATTTTTGAAACTGCCGCCAATGCCCCCTATGCTCCTGGGAAGATTGCCGACAGACGTACGCGCGCGTTGTTCTCCCGGAACCCAAGAGGAAGTTCCTCCTCCGGAATTCCCTCCTACCACACTTCCCAACCAATGGGAACTCTCCAGGAGTAGCAGGCCAAGGTGAACAGCAGGAGTCCAATATCCATATGAATGCAGATCTTAACATAATTATATCATCTCAATGGCTTGCTGGCGTCACCTTTCAACCAAAAATGCCATGCATCATATTACTTGGCTGTGGCTCTTAGCACAGCTCTTCACAAGAAAATGGGCTCCAGGAACTGGAGGACAGTCTTCTGCTACCAGAAGCAAAAATTCACCAGGGCCAGGGAGAGACACGCAGATCTAGCAAAGGGATCTGAATGAACCTGGGCAGAGCACTGTGTCTACTCTGGATCTAACCTTTGTCTATGAGGTGAAGGGATGACCAAGAGAAACCCTTTGGATTTGAACACTAATTTCCTTTGTGGAACCCCAGCATCTGAGGAACATCTAAAAGGGCCCCCATTAAGTCCCTTCAGGGACCCTTTCACCCGAAGGAGGGTCTGAGCACGCCCCGATCTCTGAGGAGAGCTAGTTTTTCGAGGAGAGCCAGTCTTACATTTAAAGAAATTATTCCCCTGCTACTATGAAGTTTGGAAATCACCCTATAATAGCTCTTTGTTCCCTCTGTGTATTAGGTGGGCATAGTGGATGTGAGATGGTAACTAGGTGTGGTAGGAAAGTCATCCACCCCACACTAGGAGAGCAGCAATCCTAGCCCCTGATGAACACTCTCTGGCCCCCATCACCCCCACCAACCTGGAGGCCCTGAACCCTCAGTAGCACTGACTGCATTCCCAAGAGAACTCTGTGGAAGGCCCTAAAATTAAGTATGCATGAAACACCCCTCACTTTTCAGTGTGTGACAGTGAGAAGGTGCCTGAGTATAAACAAATGGAGAGGGTCAGAAAGAAGCCAGCGTTGGCATCTGGTAAATAAAGTCCTTGGAAATGAAAAATGCAAACTCCCCCGCGCCCCCCCCCCCACACACTATAAATACAAAAAGAAAAAGAGGACCAAAGGGAGATGTGTGGTTCCAGGAAAGCCTTGCTCTTCATCTAGTTAAACAGATGGCTGAAAAATAGCTTTAATTTTACTCCAGGAGCAAAGATACAAACTGAAAGAGTTACTGGGGATATGAAGTTCTGAATTCCTAACTTTTGTGATTGTTCAGCAGATATTATATGTCAGGCGGCCCACTGGTTCCCTTGCAGTGGAAAGGTGGGAAAGAAGGCCGTAATTAACCAAAGTTAAACAGGACCCCAGGAGAAATAAAACCGGGGAAACCAAAGAAGGAAATTTTTTAATGCACACCACCGAAATTCCAAAGTGTTCCGTAATTGTCAACTTAAATGCTACCAATCTGTGAAGTTACTGTGCTCTTCAGAGAGAAAAACTCCATCAGCATTCAGATGACATTGCAAGTCATGGACAAGCTGTACAGAAATGCCCTAAAGCGGAAGAAGCACACAACGGCTGGCTGGGTTCACTTAAATCATTTGTCGGCTGCATAAAATTGAGAAGTTTCATCTAAAAATCCCAACTTCCCTGGGTTTTGTTTGTTTGTTTTTGTTTGTTTGCTTTGCTTTCTTTTTTTCTTTTTCTTTTTCTGAAAACTGACCTTGACAATGCTGGACTCAGGATCCTAAGGTAATGGTAGCTGGGTAGTTCCTTGTTCCTTTTAGATGGAGACATTCACATTTCTTGGTGGTGAGGTGACCTAGCAGCCCAGAGATCAGGACACCTGTACCTATGTAGACATCACGTGAGCAGACAGGTCTTGATTCCCTGTTGTGCCATGTCTCTGTCCCTTTCTAAATTCCCTATCTTTTTACCCCCCTGCTATCACTCACTTAACTCGAGTAAACACAAGTCAATTCTGCTGACTGCAAGCATGGAAATGCTAAATGCGCAGTAAACCAGGAGGTGCCAATAATTAGGGCTATAAAGTGACCAGTTTCTGGAGAGAGAATAGCATCAGTACCAATTGCTGAGCTTGGCTGTAACTTCATTGCATGTGTCATCCCCTTTAATCCTCACAGTGGCCCTCTAGGACGGTCATATTGCCAATTCCATTTTACAAATGAGGAAACTGGGTTTCACAAGTTGTGGAGTTAAGACTGGACAATTAGGGCTTGGCCATATTTTGGGATCAATAGAATCCATGGAAATTAAGACTGGGAAAGGGTAGAGGAGCATGTATCTACCCAACTATATCATGCTCCAGGATGGGGCAGATAGCTACATCTAGGAGGCTAGAAAGGTGTGCAGGGTCTGAGTAGGACCTGCTAAGAGATGGGTAACTCCAGGCTGAGAGTAAGTAGCCCAGCCCAGGAGAATCAATTAGGTGGCCACATTTCCTAAACCCAAACTGAAGCTGGTCTAGATCCTGGGGAGTCTATTTACAAAGGAAAGAAATTTGGAAATGAGAATCAGTATCGGAAAACCGGCTTTATAATTGACAGGGTGCCGAGACCCAAGCCAGGTGCTCACATGATGACAACAGTTAATATTTATTGAGATGGCTCTAGTACGTGCTGGGCAGCACTCCACATGTATTAACTACCCTGCGAAGTAGGAACTACTATTATACACATTGCACAGATGGGAAAACTGAGATGCAAAGAGTGGTTTAAGTAACTTGCCCAGCGTCCCAGTCAGTAACTGGAGGAGGCGACATTGAATGTCATTAGTTGTTTCCAGAATCTGTAATCATAAACCCTACATTTGCCGCTCTTCTGGTCAAGGGCCAACCAGACAAACTTAGAACAAAGGTTTATGCAACCAAAACTTCTGAGGATACAGTGGCAGGTGTCAGAAGCCAAAGCCTAGCACAGGAAGACTGACCTCAAGGGCAGAAATCCTTCATCAAGCCCAGACCTCTTTGGGGTGAGGGAAATACAGGCTTTCTAATCCCACGGGAGGAAGGGTCATTGTTCATGGCCCTTGATAGGGTAATTTTCCTGGAATCTATGGATTCATAATGGATATCCTTATAGCCAGAAATTCCTATCTGTATTTACCCTGAAGAAGCCCTTATCAGTGCCTGCTATAGAAGGAAGACACTGGAGCCCTCTTCAAGGATGATGATGATCATTGGGTTTTTAATAGCAAAGAGGGAAACAACCTATGCATCCATCAGGAGGGGAATATTAAGTTACTTATAATAAACCCAGTCTGGGGAACATATATATCTCACAAGTGGAGAATCCAAGACTCAAGAATCAGCCATGCAGCTGTGCCACTTACCTCCCTTCAATAAAGAACTTGCTATATATGGAATGCAATGAGTGGACATCCTCCACCTGCAGAACTTTGGGGACTCACTGCAGCATTTGAGTTGTGACCATATTCTCCCTTAGAGTCCCCTGGACATCAACTGAATGGCTGGCATATTAAGCTCTGGGCATTTCTGCCCAATGAGACACTTCTCCAAAGGGCAATGCTCACCCTCAGCTCCCACGGCACTGACAGACCTGCACCATACCAGTGCTCCCCTTGCCCAACCCGGCTCCCCTCCTTTTATTTTCATAGGCATCACCCTGAAATAACGCCTTAAACTCCTTACTCCTTCAGTGTCTGCTTCCTACAAGACTCCAAACTGACACTTGTGGATGACAGAACACAGCAAATTATGACAATGCATACACTAAGCCACCATTAGGTAAATAAACAAACACCTACATAAATAATTAATTCTGTCTTTTTAAAGACAGAAAGAGAAAAAAGGAAAGGGGAGGGAAGCGAAGGGAGGAAGCTCAAACATCCACAAGGTCTATATTTTTCTATGTGTGCATATATATGGATAGGTATACATTGAAAAGTTTTGGAAGAGCCTATCCAATTGTAATAGTTTGGGGATGATGTTTTAGCTTATCTGTATTGCTTTAATTTTCTTTTTACAAGGAGAAAGCATTCAGGCATTACTTATGTAATTAGATATTTTTTAAAACATATACCAGCCCTTGGGAATCCAGGTGGCTTGGGCCATGACTGAGTTTATTCAGAGAGGGTTCTGAGCATCTCTGCTTGAGTTAGGAAGCCCCAGACTGGGGACCTAAACCACCTAGAAGTGTTGCATCCTGCAAGGGTCTGCCAACCCTCCTGCCCACTCCCATTCTCTGTCTCTGCTGGAATAGACAACAACCACAGTGATACACTGGGAAAGTGTCAAAAAGATTGATGGAGTGTTTTAAATTGCATGAGAGTTTCCTGGCTTCCCTGACCACACTGTGCAGAGATGCCATAACTCCCCAGCCCAGCATCTCTAGAATTGCATTTGTAAATCTTCCTCCCACATGGCATGGAGTGCTTCAGAGGATGATGCTGGGTGATGTTAAATCTAATCAGTGGCATGAACAGTTTATGCAAGAGGAAGCCTGGTTCCTTACTTATCTGCCAGAACTACCTCTTTCACCTTTAAGAACTTAGAGTCTTTTCTCTCTCTCTCCCTCTTTCAGATTCTCCCACCTGTGTCTTCCTTCCCCCAGTGTCCTTCACCAATGCCAAAGGGGCAGACTGGGGACCCCAGGCATGAGACAGCAAGCTGGACACAAGCTGGAAGCTCTGTCCTTGGACTGCTGGCCTGGGTTCTCCTGCCTGGCACTGACAGGCTGGTGATGGGTCAGAGGTTTGCAATCTGAATGTGGGATGAATGGCTTTTTGTAGCATGCCCAGAGGAAGAACTTGAACTGGCTGTGTCGAGGCTATTACTGTTTAGGAAATTACTATTACTTTTATTTTTAGATACCAATAAAAATGACATCTGGGGCCAGGACAGATAAATGTTCCATTTAAGAGAAACCAGAAGTCTGAGTTCTGGCTGGGGTTGCTCAGCCAAGCATGGTGGGGGAGCTGGGGAACTTCTTGGAGGAGGTTCACTGAGGGATGAAACAGAACTCAACTCACAAAACAAGTTGGAGGCAGAAGTTCTGAGAGGTTGCAGCATTGTCAACTTTAGCTAACTTGAAACTATGAACTCCTGACCACAAAGTGTCTTAAGTAAAGTACCATCTTCCAGGTATTGAGCATTACCTGGAAGAATTACATGCCCTGGCCCTACACTCACCAAATACTCAAGGTCACTTTGCAACTGTAGGGCACTGTCACCTCCACTCAACTTATGGAAAGAATAAATAATACAACTAAAGTCACACAACTGATGGGTAACAGGGGTAGGCGTGGCATGGGTCCTGATGAAATTACCATGCTATCCTTTCACTAGCCTTCAA
This sequence comes from Callospermophilus lateralis, assembly GCF_048772815.1. Classification (NCBI taxonomy): domain Eukaryota; kingdom Metazoa; phylum Chordata; class Mammalia; order Rodentia; family Sciuridae; genus Callospermophilus; species Callospermophilus lateralis. Next base: position 202,996,634 of record NC_135305.1, read on the forward strand.
GGCCAAGCAAGGTCTTGCTTTCAGACTCCCCCACCCCCTGCCATGTGCTATTCAGACCGACCTTTGGACCACCCATATCTTTGTGGATACCCATCCTAGAAAATGAACAAAGGCAGGAAATGAAGCTCTTGTTGGACTGATATCAATCTCAGCAAACACATACAGCATCAAGCTTGCAAACAGGCTAAAATGTTAACCTGGAGGTGGGGACACCTGAATCTCTCCCCATGTGGCACAGATAGATTACACACTTGCTCTACCACTCATTAATTTTTTGGTAATAAGTTCCTACTTCCTTAGTTTTACCTAAACCAGGATCTCAGCCAGAATACCATACTATATATAGTTGTTCTGTCTCCTTAGGTTTTTCTTGGCTATGACAGTTTCTAAGACTTTCCTTGTTTTTGATGACCTTGGCAGTTGAAAGGAGTGCTGGTCAGATATTTTGTAGAAAGTCCTTCAGCCACTCATGCCACTTTTTACCCCCCAAAAAAACCTCTTGAGAAAAAATTCATGCAGCTATAGAAGTACCTCTTATGTACTTCACAATCAGAGTAATAAACTTTAAATACGAGGACAAAGGCCTTCAAGTTCATTCACACTATAAACACTGAGTCCTCAATAGGTACAAAGAAAGCATAGGAGGAGGCCCAAATGAAGGTGCAAGGAGAGAAGGGTCTCACATGGAGAAGCATCATGTAATGCCACCTGCTTTCTTCCCCCATCTCATTCTCTCACCTACAAAATGAAGGGTTTCCTCAGACCAGTGTTTCTCAGAGTAAGATAAAAGGCCACCTGCATTAAAATCCCAAAGGTACTTGTTAAAAATGAAAATCATCAACCTCATTTAGGATTCACTGAATTCCATGTCTCTGGTCAGGAACCTACTTGAAAGGGAAAACAAAAGACTGTAGTTGATTTTGAGGCCCAGGTAACATTGAGGGCCACCATGAAAGATGATAATGAATGGTTCATCCCCTTCCCCATGGTACATGTACAGCGGGGGGCTGCAAAGGCAGACAGGTAGATGAAATCAGGTAAGTGAAATTGCATTGAATTCTAGAATGAATGGTACAAACAAGGATTGCTGGTGACTCAAAGAAGGGGAATGATCTAGATAACTGTGCATGGTGTCAGGGAACAGAAACATCACCTAGACCTGAACCATAAGTGTGTGGAGATGGGGGTATATGAGATATTAGAGCCCGGTGGGGTTGGGTGAAAGGTTGGGGGTACAGAATGGAGAATGGGGTAAAATCCAAGGTGACTTGTAGACTTTAGCATAGGTGGCCAAGAGAACAGAGTTCCTCCTCGGAAAGACGAGTTTGGTTTTGGACACGTTTATCACACTGATGGTCTTGATGAGTGACATGTCCCGTAGGAAGTTGGGGTCCATATATAAATTCAAGCATGTGTATTTGGTGGGGGAGGGGTGTCCCACACATTTGTAGGCTTTGGAGTTGGAACAGAGCTGGGTTTGAGCTGCCCTGTCTCATCACCCTCCAGCTGAGCACTCTTCAGCCAGGTCAATGGGCTTCTCTCAGCTTCACTTCCCTCCTCTGGGAAGTAGGTACAGCACTGACCTTTGGGATCACATTGGGGATTTAACGATATACCATCTGTAAAGTCTTCAGGCTGCACCCTAGGGAAAAAAAAATCAACATTCATTCACATTCAGGATTAAAGTTAAGGTTGAAATCATGAAATAGACCTTAAGGAAAGAGTGTAGTAAAAAGAATAGATGAAGTTCTGAGTCTTAGGGAACCAAGAGTCAGGGGGCAGCCAATGAAACAAATGTCAAAAACTAAAAAGCCTTAAAATTAGAGAAAAACCAACAGTCTCATGTAGCGGGAAGTAGCACTGACCTTCCAGGGAGTTTTGACAGTCGAGTCAATATAGATCCAGGTTTGAATCTCTGATTTTCTGCTTACTGACTGGAAAGTGAGACCTATTGGAACCATTGCTCAACTGTAAATCTGAGTGATGCTACTTATGACGGCTGGTTGTCATGATAAATAGCCAAGATGCCATATGTAAATCTTGTGTCCCATAGAAGGATCCCAGTGGATGCAAACCAGGCAAAGCCAGCAAGTATTTTACAGAAGGGGCAGCAAGCAGTGTCCAGTGATGCAGAGAGACTTACAAAGATGAGCACTTGAGGAAAATCCTGCATTTGTAATTTCAGTGATTGGAGACAGGTAGAAATCAGTGGAACTGGCTTATGAAAATGAAGATAGCTGGTATGGATTCCTAATTAAGTGTCTCCCAAACTTATAAATTATGGCACACAGAGAAAATTATATTTACACAACACAAGGGGATGAACCACTGAAGATGTTTAATATCAGTGAAGATGATTCCAGTGACTCCAACTGTTCCAAGCTCTGTCCAGCTGCTTGGAGAACTGAGGGACCAGTATTCCAACATTCTGTCACCCATTCTGGCACCAGAATACCAAGTTACACCAGTTGAGCAGCTGTGATCTATCACCTGCCCCATACAGCCAAGAAATTAGCAACAAGAGGTACACAATGATTATTGAAAGTTTTGGGTTTTTTTTCCTCCATGAACCACCAACTTTAAGCAGGTTTTGTCAAATATCTTACATAAATGGCCAGCTATTTTAAACTTTGTGGCCCACACAGTTCCTGTTACAACTAATTAGCTTGGTTGTCTGAGTGCAATATCTTATTCGATATGCAAATAGATAGGTATAGCTGTATTTCAATAAAACTTTATTTACAAAAACACACTGGGTCAAATTTGTCTAGTAGGCCATGTTTTTCCAACTTTTGACTTTGAACTTCAAAATCTGGTAATACACTTTCACCAGAATCACCAAGCACATAAGAATTAATAAAAATAAAAGGACTGGCATTACCAAATTTGGATGAGGACATAGAGAAACTGGAACTCTCATACATCGTTAATGTGGATATAAGTTTTACAATCACTTTGGAAGACTTTGAGAGTAGCTAATAAGATAAACATACATAGAAATTTCACTCTAGGATATAAACCCAATTAAAGCGAATGCATGTGTCTGCCAAAACACATGTACAAGGAAGTTTGTGGCAGCTTCACTCATAATAACTAAAAACTAGAAACAGTCCAGTTGATCAGAAGCAATAGAAAGGATAAATACATTTTGGTATAATTAACACAATGGAATATTAACAGAAATGTCTGCTACACGCAATAATCCAGTTGTACCTCAGAGACAAAACGCTGAGTGGGAAATTCCATATGACTCTGTTAATGTAAAGTTCTTGAATGGGAAAAACCAATCTGAAAGGATAGGAATCAGAAAAGTGATGGTTTGTGATGGATAATATGAGTTGGGAATCCTCGTTCTGAAAGAATTTTACACGATGTCCATATATGAAAAAATTCAAAGTGTTCCCTTAAGATTTATGTATTGTATTTTCTTACATGTCAATAAGAAATTTTTAAAAGAAAAAAAATACAGATAATTCTGAATTCAGCATGCCTATCCCCGGGGGAGCCCATAATATTACACTTCTCTACAGAGCCTGTAGGAGTGAGCCACTCTTTAGGCACACCTTATTTCCTGACTTAGTAGGATTGGGAGATTTAGTAAGATTTTTACCCCTAACCACATTGGGCATTGATGCTTCACTGGCCTGGGTTTAAGGATCCTAATATTTTTCTTCTGTCAATGAAATGACTGTCAGGTGGTAGCCAAGTTGGCTGGTAGAGGAATAAAGGTGAGAGTGGGGGAAAGGTAATAACAAATAACAATGAACAAGAGTGACAGGAAACAAGAATTACTCTCAGTCGCCCAATAAAGGATCCCAGCTCCTGCATCCCAGGATTCCCTCTGCAGGCCATTCTATGTGTGATGGTATTTTCCAGGATGGGGGACCTAATGATCACAGCACAGAGCATACCACCTAAAACTTGGCTTCATTATAGATAAGACCTGAGAAGGCTGGGGATCTTGGGAAACCTTTCTCACACACTGGGCTGTCAAATTGTCTGTAAATGTTCTGCTAAGTCTTCAATCAGCACTTACCTGTATGCCCACATCTAATCCTGCCCACAGTTGTACCCTAGCATGAATTGGCTTATCCTTGGACCTCCAACAACCAAGAGTCCTGCTTCCTTGGGTGACTAGACCAGGAACAAAGTTTAAATATTGTTCTTGGAAACATCAATTCCAGTCTGACCCTCAAATCCAAATCTCTTTCCAACTCTTGGCTCTTCTCACCGTCAAAATTAATGCTTCCTGCCCTTGTTGGTACCTGTTTGGAATTGGTGCCCAAATCATTTTCAGAAAAGTATGGAGGAATAGGCAGTAAGGTCATGTTCCATGACTGCTACCAGGTTCCAGGTGCTGTGCCAGATGATTTCATAGATCTGTGCTGGATAACCCAATAGCAACCAGGCACATGGAGCTATTTAAATTTCTACTTTTAATTAATAAAAATTAAATGAAGTTTAAAGTTCTTCAGTTGCCCTTAGCTACGTTTAAAAGCTCAGCAGTCATGTACAGCTAATAGCTTCTGTAATGGGCAGTGCAGACATAGAACGCTTCCCTCATTGTGGAAATTGTCACTGGACATCCTGCATGTAGTTCTTCTTTTTTTTTTTTAAGCCTTACAACAGTTCTGTGAGGTAGTTTTTCAGTTAGTATGGATTGGACTGCCTGGAACAGAAAATCCTAATTTGAAGTGAAAAATTTATCATTTATTTTTAAATAAATAATGTTTATTTATATCAATCCAAAAGAGAGGTGATCCCAGGAACAGTATCATCAATGAGGTTATCAAGAACCATGACCTTCTGGTCTCGGTGCTTTGCCTTTCGACTGTCTTCATTTCAAGTCTAGTTCCCCATGTGACTGCAAGATGGCAACCAGTGGCCATTGAGATAATGGGCCCCACAGCTTATATCCCTCAGGAGAAAGTAAAAGTTCCTCTCTTCCAATCTGATTGGACCAATCAGATGCCCTTCCCTTAACCAACAACAGATGCCAGAGATTTTTGCATATTGCTTGAGATGAATCTAAATCCCTCTATGGAATTAGGGATTTTAAAAAGTGGAACAAAATCACAGTTCTGTTAGAAAGGAAGAAAAAGGAAATGGATATTGGACAAATAAGCATTATTTTCTGAAACTGTGTTATCATTCCCCTTTCATGAACAGGGAGACTGAGACTCAAGGGATTAAGTCACCCCAGGTCATAGGACAGAGCAAGAGAATTAATCCAGGGTCTGTCCTAGAACAGTCTATGTCACTGCCTACATGCCATACAATATACACCAGTCATATTTTGTCACTCAGCAGCCCCATGCCACGGTGCCACTGCAGTGGTTGTCACCCCATTCCTGATTAGTATTAGCATGATGAATAGCTAATAAGGCGAAACAGCAATGAACTTGCTCTGATCGTTGCTGTGTACACAGCTTCTGGTTATCTGTTGTACAGGACACATTATGCTGCTTCTCTCCCTCCAACCTCTCCTTTTATGTTAAATATATGATTTTTATCCTCAGAAGGGGGATTATCTCCGAGCAGAATTGGCAAGGTTAAACACTATCTATAAAACACATTCAGCTGTGCCATGAAATGAATTACATAATATATCAGTCATCTACCTGGCTCTCAAAAACCTGCAAATGCATTTCTGTTCAGTATGGGTGAGTATTTTATATTTTGCCTCCCTTCCCATGAAGGTAAAAATGACCTTGGTTCTTAGGAAGTGAAGATATATTGAACGGGTTAGGATCAACACAGTTCCATTTCATTTAGTCTCCACTAAAATTGCAAGGAGTGAAAATAGAGATTGAATTTATTTTACTATATATTGCCTCATTTGAACTTTAGTAAGGCATTAGCTTCTAAAGAAAACCCTCCCCCTTCCATAATCTCTTATTGATGGGATGTTAAGGAAATTGCCTTGACTTTATTGATTCTGAGCTATGAGGTACAATGTACCCGTGGTGTGTTAAACTGAGAAAAGTGTGCTGGGCTGGCTATCGCTGCAGAGATGGAACTTGCTGACGGAGCAGCACTTTGGCCTTACCCAACATGCATGGCTATTCTCCCCAAAGAGCAAATTAGTAGAATGCCAGGTGCACCGGAGCCTTCTCACACAACCTTGCTTTAAACAGAGCAAGCAGTAGGAGGAGAGGAGCCTCTTGTCCTAAGGAAAGAACAGCAAGACCAGACCCCACCAGGCCAAGGCCACTTTCTCCACATCTCCAGGTTCCTGAGGGGCAGGAAGCCCCCTTCAGAAGTCTCCCAAGTAGCCCCTGAAACTGTGTCCAGCAGGAATGTTTCATTTCTCAGAGCCACAGAGTCCTCAGCTATAAAATGATGTGGCAGGGTGAAAAAGGTGTCATTTGTCCAGGGTGGCAATGCATGCTGGTAATCTCAGCTACTCAGGAGGCTGAGGCAGGAGGATCTCAAGTTCAAAACCAGCCTTGGCAATTTGGTGAGACTCGGTTTCAAATTTAAAAAGACAGAGTTGGGTATGTAGCCCAATGGGAGAGCCACTCTGGGTTTAATTCCCAGCACCACCATATATACAAAGTTGTTATCTTGGGCTGGCACCAGTGTCTCTTATACATTTATTAAGAAAATGGCTGTGGTGGGTCATTTTGGGTAAGGAGGGCAAGATCCCCAGAGAATGGTCTGCAAGGGGCCAGTGGAGCAAGCTGGCAGCTAACATGCCCTGCGTTGAAAAGCTATCGGCATTCTGTGGGGTTGGGGGAGAATCCTGTGAGCAGTAGAGATGAGAAACAGGTGGGAAGAGAAGACACTGGGGCCAGTCTGGTGAAGATAGGACTTTTAAGATCAGGAGTATCTTTTTTTACATTGATTGTGATGAAAAGTCATTCACTGCTTCCAAACCTGTGATAATATCTGTCACTCACACAAAAAGTGATTCCGTGTAGACTAAGAGGGAGGCAGGGCTTGGGACAAGGAAGAGTTCACAGGGCACGGTGCAGAAAGGGGGAAAATACCCCAGGAGGTGAGTGGGGATAAAAACAGGAGTTGAGAAATGACCATGAGAAAGCTAGCCCCGTGCATTACAGATATCTCAGGGAGGAATCGAGCTGAGAGCGGGGCAGAGCTGTCTCTGTTAGATCTCAAAGGATCCTTGGCTCCCTGGACCACAAGGGAATATAATTCCATACTTGGCAAGGCTGAGGGGAGGCTTCCCTGTGTGACGACAGTTCATGATTCCTCCTCTTCCTCCCTGCTCTCCACTTCCTATCATTTTTTAAAAAAATTTTTTAATAGTTACAGGTGGACACTATATCTTTATTTATTTATTTATTTTTATGTAGTGCTGAGGATCGAACCCAGTGCCTTCTGTGCTAGGCAAGTGCTCTCCCACTGAGCTACACCCCAGCCCCACTTCCTATCATTTTTTAATAACACGTTCAACTGACAACAGCCATCATTCAAGAGCTGCCTTTCTCTGAGACAAACAAGCTCCATGGAATATCACATGGCTCCTCCATATTCATGGGAGTCCGGCTTCAGTTGCTCTGTCTTCCCTCACCCCTCGTTCTTCTGACCCACCCCTCATGCCCCTTACCCATTCCTCCCTCAGCTCTCACTTCAGCTTCCTACCTGATAATCCTCCTGCACCCTCCTGGTAACACTCCCCATTCCCTACAGCTCCATGGGGAACTGCCTTCCCTCCTTCTCTTTATTGTGAGCATCCTAAAAAGCAGTTAGCATCCACAGACACCCATCAGAAAATCCTGCTTTGTTCCTACTCTCGCCCAAGTACCATGGGTGCTGGGATGGTTAATTTTAGGTATCAGTTTGCCTGGATTAAGGATTACCCAGGAGGCTGGTGAAGTGCTATTTCTGAGTATGTTTTCTGAGGGTATTTCCATGAGAGATTGACATTTGACTCAACGGACTGAGTAAGGAAGATCCGTTCTCACCCATCCTGGACTGAGGACCTGGATAGAACAAAAAGGCAAAAGAAAGGCAAATTCACACTCTCTCTTTTGAAATAGAAGCATCCTTCCTCTGCCCATGGACATCAGAAATCTAGGTTCTCCATCCTGTGGGCTCCAGGACTTGTATAAGCAGTTCCCCCAAATTCTCAGGCCTTTGGCCTCACACAGAGTCACATTATTGGTTTCTGTGGTTCTAAGACTTCATGACTAGGACAGAGCCACACTACAAATTTCTTAGGTTCTCTAGCTTGCAGATGGTCTATCATGGGATTTCTTGGCCTCCATAATTACATGAGCCAATTCCCCTAAGAATTCCTCTCTCCTCTGGATGGATGGATAGGTAGGTAGGTGATAGATTGATTGATTGCCTATTTTTTCTGTCTTTTTAGAAAACTCTGGTTAATATAGTCCCTAAGGCCCCAATGGGTGTATTACTCATAAAATTATGTCACAGGTATACAGTCAGAAATAAGAAAATGATCTCCAGTTGAAGATGCCTCGGGTTCTCAAGTCAGGGCTGATTTAGGAAAACGAAGCGTATCTTTGTGAGCGTTCCCTCCCTTCCACATGCATGTCCTATACTAACCTCTCTTCCACCAAATTTTCACTTTCATTTCTTCCCCAGAACATGCCCCTCACTTAATAACCAACTGACCTAATGGACCCCACATAGAGATACTTAGCTTTGTAAAAAGGGCCACTAAAGGAACTGCATAGAGGGTCACAGAGTATCTGCCACCAACAAGGGAATGTTTAGGACAATGTGTTTGGGATTGATGATGCAGATTGACCTTTGCCTGCTGACCCTGCCAACCCTCTCAGAAAGAAAGAAAGATAGAATTGCATCACCTGCATATGTCCTCAGAGCTCAGCTCAGTTTCTGCACAGAGAAGACAGTCTATGAGTGTCCAATGTCCCAGGCAATCCCAGACTAAGGGGCCACCGCTGCTGAAAAAAATGAGCTTGCCCACCTCTGATGACCCCCAATTCATAGATAAAAGCTTTCCCAGGCCCAACAGAGAGGCACTGTCCCTTCCTTCCTGGACGTGATAATGAGTCACTTTCTCAGGCATGAGATCTGAGGGGAGTGAAGGTTAAACAAATAAACCTCTTTCTTGCTGATATTAACTGACTCGCACGCTGTGCTCTGGGTATTGCACTAAGTCTGTTCTTTTTTTTTTTTCTTCGTTTTAGAAAAAAAAAAAGTGGAAGGAGTTGAAGATGGGGTGGGAGGCAAGCGACAAGGGTCAGGGAGAAAAGGTTACCAGGGCACAGAAAGTTCCAGTGTACAGCAAATGCATGTTGAATGAACTTCAGCTTGAGGTGACTCTAGACATTATAGAGGTCACAGACCAATGGTTCAAATGCCTGCAGGTGGAAATGAGTGCAGCCAGCCACATAGGTAATGAGGGACCACTGCTCCCAGGAGGGCTCGAGCCCTTTCTATGACTGATACCCTTTCTCAATCCCAGACAATTATTGCTAAGCAGATATGTGGGTCCCCTGTGACTAGAGATCTTCCTATTTTTTTTCCTCAAGAAAAGTTAGAAATCTATGTTTTCATGGGGAAAAATATGCACTTTGAAACATTGGAAACCAGTTCAAAAATTGTGAATGCTACACCAGTCAATCAAAATGCACCTGAAGACTGGATGGATGGAATCCTCTCTATTTGGTGTGGAATAATGATTCTCAAACTGAAGCGGGTGTTACAGTCCCCTATAGAACTTGGTAATAGCACAGATTGTTACGCCCATCCACCTCGGGCTCCATTTCTAATTCAGCCGTACTGGGATAGGGACCCGAAATCTGAATTTCTAACAAGTTCTCAGGAGATGCTGATGGAGCTGGGTTTAAAGGGTTGTGGCCACACTTTGAGATTCACTGCCCCCATGATGGACTTTCTAGCAGTTTGAGTAAAAAGAGCTTACTCTCTCCTTCAGGGCTGCCTGTGAATGAAGTCATGTGTGACCTCTGTCAGCCTTGTATTTAAAATAGGAGCCTCAGGCACTAATTCCCGGGCACTTTCATTTCCTGATTATATTTTCCTGAGAAGGTCTGGACCCCTAGTGTCATATTGTCTTAAGTTCCAAACTAGAAAGTGCTCTCCTAAAGAAGCAGGTGCCCCTTAGACCTATGACGCTCAATGGCATTCGATCATGTTAATATTAGATAAAATCCAATATAAATCCTCATGGTGTCAGGGGTTCTGCAAGGTTGTTCTAATTGCCTGAAGCTTAAAACACATTTTTAACCTCTTCTGCCATCAGAGAGTCAGTTCCAACTAGGCCAGGGGAAATTTATAAACCCTTGGGGGTCTCATTAGGACAGGAGAGCACATTTCTGGTAACTAAGGAGCAATGGACAAGCAAAACTCTCTGCTCCAGCAGGACTATGTTTAACCAGGGCTTCTTTTGTTTGCTTTTTTTAGTTTTTTAATTGCCTTTTAAAAGTTTTTTTTTTTAATTGACACATAAAATTGTACATATTTATGGGATACCATGTGATATTTTGATACGTGTATACCTTGTGTAATGTTCAAATCCGAGTAAACATAATCTATCTCATCAAATATTTATTATTTCTTTGCATTGACTACATTCGAAATTCTATCTTCTAACTTTTTGAAATATACAGCATAACATCATTATCTATTGTCTCCCTCCTCTGCAATAGATCACCACAACTTTTTGCTCTTAACTATCGTTTGGTGCCTAACAACCAACTTTTTCCTATCCCCACAACTGATGCTTCCCAGAGAGAGAGGGAATCTAGCTCTCCTAGAAGATCCACAGTTAGAACCCCAGAATGACAGCTCACAATGATGGATCTAGGTACATAATCCCAAAGGTTCCAACATGCTCTCACTTATCCCAAGTACTAGTCTGTCTTGTCCTTAAAATCTCCCAATATCTTCTCACTAACATATAATAACAGGAGACAAGCAGACAACTCTTGTGATAACCATTCACATCACTGTTTGGCATCTGGGGAAGACCATCACCCAGGGCAGAATGTCATCCTGCAGGTGAGTGTAAGCACCTGTGACTAAGGCAGCCATAAGACCCCTTCTCTGAGTTTGGTGGGTTCCACTGGGAGAGCTCCCAGTGTGGCAGCTGTGAAAGCTGAGGAGTGACGCAGCTGGATGGAGCTTCCGGGGTGGAATGTAGATTGGGAAACCAGCATCCATCCTGCCAAGATTCTGCTGTTGCAAATCTGCTGCTGGTGCTCAGGTTTCCCTGATGACTCTTTTCTTATCTCCCCACCACTCTTCTGCGACCCTGCTAGCTCAGATTTAAGGGTCTCTCACATGCTAAGGTCCTTGTCCACTCTCACATGGGCTCTGGGGCCTGTGTTCCTGCCATGTTGGCCTCACTGAATCACTCCTGCTGTAGCTTAAGGCCGCATCCTCTCAAGGAATCCTGGACCTGTTAGAACCATATTGGGACCCGAGCACCATTTTACCAAATGCATGTAATGAAAACTGAGGACCCACTGGACAATGACCCCAACCTACTTGGCCACCATGAGCAACTATACTTCAGAAAAGGAGTCTGTGGATCTGTTCTGCCTTGTTTCATCCAAGTGTGTCACCCAAGTGTCCTGGGCTTCTGTAGAATGTGGAGCGAAACCCTACGTGTGGTTCTTTGTTGCAGGGATACATACACTCAGGGAAGAAATGGAGGAAAAACTTTTAATGTGGATAAAAGAACATGGGAAATTGTTTTGTTTCTTAATGTATTTTCAAAAAGAGTCAACCCTTCACTAAGTACAGGAGTCCGTCTGGATAGAGTCACCATGCCCCCTACCCATGGGACTTCTTTGAACCTACACAGCTTTGCCTGTGTGAGTTGCCTAAGAGCACGGCCACTGAGAAGCCCACCTCACAAGACCCTGCCAGCTCTCATTCATAGCCAGGCCTCACTGCAAAGTAAAGTTTGGGTCACGTGCCTGGGTACCAGGTGATAGGTGAAAGTAAGTACAGAGGCCGAGGGCATGGAGGTGAGCAGAAGGTCACACAGAGTTGCTGGTCCCGGCCCAGGTGCTCATCAGCTGCCTGTACCCCTTTAGTGAGATCTCCCTGAGCCTCAGTTTATTCATCTATGAAATGAGATCATAACAGGGGCTCAAAGTGCTCCTGGTGCTCAGCAGGCTCCACCTGTGTAAATTTCTGTCTCAGCTCAGGTTCCCTAGAGCTAAGACAAGAATTTGAGTACAGGTGGCTTTTTCCTGAAAATACGCTCCAGAGAAAGGGAACAAGGAGGCCAGGATGGGGCAGGGGATTACTAAGCAAGGAAATGGTCTCCACTGGGGTCTGCTTCAGCCTTATTGTGTGGGAAGTTCTGGGATATGAATGGCGACACAGACTTGACTCTTCTGGAGGCCAGGGGCAATTGTCCATTGGCTGTCCCTACGTGGGAAGGGGACAATGTGTCAGGTTAGCCTTCTGGGGGATGTCGCTCCCATTGGGCTGAGGGGACAATTCTCTAGAGAGAGCAGCAGCTGTGACCACTTTATGTCCAATATTTCTGGCAGCTGGGAATACACCCCTTAGTGAAGGAGATCTGGGTTGGGCACCACCAGCACCCACCACACCTCCTTCTTCGCTTCTCTTTAGTACCACAGACTCCTCTTACCTGTGGCTTCACTTTCTGTGGTTTTCATTACTCATGGTCAGTCACAGCCTGAACCGTGAATCCCATCGTCACCAGATGAGGGGTGAGTGTGGTAGAGTAAGATATTTTGAGAGAGAGAGAGAGAGAGAAACCATATTCACATAAACTTTCATCAGGGTATATTGCTATCATTGTCTTATTTTCTTATTTTAATTATTGCTGTTAATATCTTACTGTGCCGAATTTATAAACCTTACTGTAGGTATGTACCTATGTATGGGGGAAAAAAAACAGAGAAATTTTAACTTTGGCTCACAGTGTTGGAGGTTTCAGTTCATGGTAGATAGGCTCCATTATTTTAGGCCTGTGCCAAGGCAGCACATCAAGGTAAAAGCACAGAGTGAAGCAGAAACTGCTCACCTCGTGGATGGGATGAACACCCCCAATGACTGTAAGGCCTCCACTAGACCTTGCCTGGTAAAGTCTCCCCTGTCTACCTCCCACTAGACCCATGAGCTGGGTATATATGGGCTCCAACACATGGGTTCTAGGGGACACTGCAGATCCAAGTTTCAGCACCTGCTGACTCAGAACCACAGGCTAACATGACCCTCAGGAGCTCTGTGTGCACTGAGGCAGGGGAACCACCGAGGTAGGCACTGTTCCTTTCTGTCTTCCACAGCACCGTCACAATGCTCGCCACCGGAAACTTCGACACTAACTTGTTGATGTCCAAAGGAAAAAAAAATGAAAATATGAAGCCAACAAAGAATCTGGATCCCCGCAGACTGGGATTTATTTTCTTTTCCATATATTTATGGGTGCATTATAATTCAGACTGAGATTTAAAACCCAGTATGTTATCAACTAAATAGGTGACCTTGGGTCAACGACTTTACCATGCATGCCTTTTCTTCTCCACCGGTGAAATGAAGAATAATTTACACCTCACAAAGTAGTCATGAAACAAAGTAGTCAAAACACCTAACTGTGGGGAAATGGAGGAACTTTGATTGGGCAAAGGGGAGGAAGGGGTGAGGAGGGGGTACGGGGCAGGAAAGACAGTGGAATGAGATGGACATCATTACCCTACGGACATGTATGACTTCATATATGGTGTGACGCTACATCATGTACAACGAGAGAAGCAAAAAGTTGTGCTACAATTGTGTACAATGAATCAAAATGCCTTCTGCTGTCATATGTACCTAATTAAAATAAATAAAGAAATTAATTATAAAAAAAGAAACAGAACTTGGGGGAAAAAAATGTGCCAAGCACATAGTAACATGGGAAAAAAAAATAAAGGAAAAAGATATTTCCAAGGCCTAGCTTAGTGCTTGACATACATTAACATTTAGGAAACATAACTGAAATGAATTGAGTTGGAACAGGTTAGCTTCCAGCCTCCAAGGAAACAGAATGTCCACATGAGGAGGAGGGAGTTTCAGAAACTTTGATCTCACTGCCTTCTTTCCTCTTGTGCTTGATGGTTTTCACAGCGTATCATCAGCTGTTGACACATGGGAGGATTTGTCCCTGCCTACGCAAAGTCTTTGCCTTGCGACATTTGGGGGATGGATGGAGACGAGTGAGGCCAGAGACCATGTGGCCTTGGCATTTGGCACACACAGGCCACCACCCTCAGACTTCAAAGCAAATGGAGCAAACTGGTGCTATGCGCCAAATTCAGCGCTGGCCCCTGTTTTGCTGGATCTATAAGGTTTTAATTTTATTTTAGTTACTGGAAGACTTTTAAAAATCAGGAGAATTGGGGGGAAGGGATGGAATCTGACTTTCTGGTTCCTCTTTAAAAAATCAGCATCACTCGATCCCCAGGCCTGCTGAGCAACCATTAGCTGAAGCTAAGAGCAGCTGCTCTCCTTGGCAGCCTACACGTCCCACTTTGCCACAGCCCATACCGTGCCCTCTTGTCACGCTTCACCTAAACATATTCTCTCTTGGCCTCAATCCACCTGTCTCTATCCTCTCCTTGACTGGCACCTGGAGGGACAGAAGATCCCAGGGAATTTGCAAAGAATTTTGGCCCTCATAATCCAGGGAATGAGGCTTTGAATGTACTGGGTCTTCCTCTTAAGATCTAATATGAACATTTTATGTTTTTCATTATTTGCGCACTTAGTGTATATTGAGATTTCTACATAATTTTCATGTTAAATTTTTATAATAATTCTGAGATGGATGTTGTGAGTCCCATTTTGTGGACAAGAAAAGTGATGCTCAGAAAGGTTGACATCTAAATGAAGGGCTGGGGATATAGCTCAGTTGGTAGAGTGCTTGCCTCATATGCACAAGGCCTTGGGTTCAATCCCCAGCACCACAAACATTAAAAAAGAAAAAATTAAAAAAAAAGAAAGGTTGATACACTTTCTTCCCAGGTTCACATGGGAGGCCAGTGGCAAAATTGGGACTTAAGCATGCATCTGGCAGACCCTAGTGTTCCTAAGCCCCCGGCTACAGGCTTAACTTCATATATGAAGTTATGGGCTGCAAGATGGTAAACCCCCATAGATTACAATACACTAACTCCATCATCTGAAACTAGTTGGAAAGAAAGATTAAAAAATCAATCAGGGGCTGGGTGCAGTGGTATACCCCTGTAATCCCAGCGCCTTGGGAGGCTGAGGCAGGAGGATCACAAGTTCAAAGCCAGCCTCACAAAAGTGAGTCACTAAGCAACTCAGTGAGGCCCTGTCTCTAAATAAAATACAAAATTTACAAAATTGGGCTGGGGACATGGCTAAGTGGTCGAGTGCCTTTGAGTTCAATCCCCATTACTCTCCGCCCCCACCAAAAAAAAAAAAATATATATATATATATATCTCAGGGGTGAATACTGTTGGATGCCTACTCTTTCCTATGTCTTTTAAACATGTGGTCAAGCTCCATTGAGTAAACCTCTCAATCTGTATGCTGGTGTGGGAACAGAGCTCTTCTGCGGCTGAATGCACACTCTGTCAGCAAGCCAGGAGCTGATGGTGCCTTGAGCTGCAGCTGAACTTCAAATGGGGCTTATCCCTAGTGACTAAGTTGCTTTCCACATACTTCTGCTCAGCCATGGTATCTCTGGAGCCCTCTTGGCACCTATCTCTGATGCCACCTTATCATCTTCTTGGGTTGCTCTCAGAATTCTGCCCCTACCTCCCCATCCCTGGATTATTCCAACAGTGTAGAGTGACAGGGAACCCTCAGGACTCAAATCAGTTCTCCATAACTTTATATCACTGCTTACTGCTCCTCTTTTATTTTTGTTTTTTGGTGGGGGGTGGGGAGTACCAGGGATTGAACTCAAGGGCACTCGACCACTAAGCCACACCCCCCAGCTCAATTTTGTATTTTATTTAGAGATATGGTCTCACGGAGTTGCTTAGTGCCTTTTGCTGAGGCTGGCTTTGAACTCTTGATCTTCCTGCCTCAGCCTCCTGGGCCACTGGGATTACAGGTATGCGTCCCTGTGCCAGCCACTGTGCCCCACCACTGCTCCTCTTAAAGGGAATTTTCTCAGCTTTCTGTCTGCTATAGGATTTTGCTGAATTCACGCTTTGATGAAATGTTAAAACTAGGCAAGTTTCCATTTCTCCATTCACACAGATTCATCTCTTGCCTACAGGGATTCCTTTTCTTTGGCACTCCTGACAGAATGGTGATGTAGCCTATGTTGATACCCTCAGAAATATGAAATTTATTACCTCAGAGGGCACTCTGTTCTTTATTTCCGAGCCCTGAATTGTAACAAACTCTTCTTTTAAACTACCTGAAATCTCCAACATTTTTATGTTATTCATTCATGAGCAAATGTGTTGAGCACAGATTTGGTTATGACATAATATGACAAATGACAGCAAATCCACTCAAATTGAACTACCCAATAAAAAGTATTAGGGGGGGGGGCAGCTGGGGTTGTGGCTCAGCGCAGTAGAGTGCTCCTCTAGCATGTGCAAGGCCCTGGGTTTGATCCTCAGCACCACATGAAAATAAATAAATAAATAAAATAAAGGCATTGTGTCCAACTACAAAAAAAAAAAAAAAAAAAAAGTATTATAGGGAAAAGGGCTTCAAGGGAGGCTTGTCCCAGAGTTCAAAAATACCACAAAGGACCAGGCAATATTTCTTTTCCACTCTGCATTCCATGCCATTGCCCCATCCTTAACCTCTCCGGGAAGCTCCTGGGTCAACCTTTGCGTTAGTCCAAAAAAAAAAAAAAAAAAAAAATGGATGCTGCGCTTCCAGGCCTCTCATCTCATCCTGCAGGGGAGCCAAGAGCAACCCATCAGCTTCTTCTCCCAAGTCCTAAGGCTCACTCTTATTGGCTTAAATTGGGTCATATGTCCATCTCTGAACCAATCACTGCAGCCAGAGGGATGAAATATGGAACTGGGGTTGGAGTGTCTCTCCCATCCACACCAAAGACGGTGAAATGAGGAAGTGGTAAATTCTCTAAAGCGAAATGAAGACAGTGTTGACTGGAAAAGAAGAGATAGATGGTGGGGAAGAACCCACAAGTCTTTACATCTTTACAGCTGCCATTGCTGGTTATTTAGGTTAGCAAGTTAAATAAAACTCAAATCAAAGAAGCCCATAGCATGGTGGGAATATTGATTACTACATAGGTTCTCATCAGTGCTGGTGCCCCATTCTGGAGTAACAAGAACACATACCCTCTTATGAGAAATCTTCAGGCCTTCTAAAATACCTCACCCATTTTTTCCAAAGCTTCCCTAAGTTAAACATTCCTCCATCATCCAGTCGTAAGCCTTGTTACTCCGTGTATCAGACTCAGGCTATGACAGGCCCTAGCTGTGGATAACATGAATGACAGGCAACAGAACTGAACCTGAGTTCAGGAACAGTAGGACTGTGTTTAGGACAGCATCCCCTGCAACTTGAAAAACAGGATCGGAGTCAAGTAGTTTCCTGGGGAGGTGATTCAAGAAGATACCAGCAGGTAAGGAGGGGAGACAGCCAATGCAGAGTAGTTAATGAGCAGGCTGACACGGTGGGCATGGTGCCAGGTGAGTCAGCTGTGTGGGTGGAAATAGAATACTTAGAAGTCATTTCTACACCGGGACATCCAGCATGACTTAGTTAAGCCCAATGTGACTGTGAACCAAACCCCTCCTCACCCAACTGAAGGAGGATCAGCTCCTCTCTGCCTTGGCCAGATTCCAAGCTTCCTGTGGCTGTTCCAGCTGCACCTAACCCTGGGGCATTGTGCCAGAGGGACACTAGAGTGGAAAGAGGTCATTGTTCTCATGGATTGTGGCTAAAATACCTCGTCTTTGCAAATTTTACAAAAACACGGTACCTTGGGAGTATTTTATCCCAAAGGGCCTTGGAAGGAAGTAGTATAAGGGAAGAGACCTGAAGTTTATGTTTATTTAGCTTCAGGTGACAGACAGAACACCTGCCCCAAAGTGGTTCCCAAACCAAGAAAATTTACTGGCACACAAAATGGAAACCAGAGGTGGGTGGTGTGTGGGATTCATATAGTAGCTCCTTATGCACACCAGGGACCCAGGTTTTTTTCTGTCTTTCCTTTCTTCCTGCTCTGGTTTGAATGTGTCCCTCAAAATTTCACGTGCTGTGAACTTAATTCCCAAATTCACGTGTTAGTGATGTTTGGAGATAAGATCTTTGGGAAGTAGTTATGGTTAGATGAGGTCCTGAGGATGCGGCCCCCTGGGATTAGACAAAAGGAGACTTGTATTTGCATGCTTGTGCTTTCTCGTCTGGTGACGCCCTCTGCCATGTTAAAATGCAGCAAGAAGGTCTAGTCCAGGAGGAATAAAAGTGTGCAGGCCACTGAAATAGGAGATGAGTAAACCAGCCTAAGGACAAAGGAAGATCCAGAAAAGGGCTGGGGTTTTGCTCAGTAGTAGAGCGCTTGCCTGGCACGTGTAAGGCACTGGGTTTGATCCTCAGCAACACATAAAAAAAACAAATAAAATAAAATATTGTGTCCATCTAAAACTAATATATATATATATATATATATACACATATATATATATATTTTTAAGATCCAGAAAAAGCCCCAGACCCTGTCACGATGGGCAAAAGGCTGACATCTGTAGTCGAGGGGGAGAAATAAAGAATGTCCATACACTTCTGCCCTTTTCAATGCTTTATTTACTCAAATCACTTAATACAATTTCACTCTATAGGTTCTTAATTAAGAAAATGACAATTCGTAATGCTAGGTACTGCCATAGACAGAATCAATTCACAGCAAACAATTCTAGATTAATTCTAAGCACTGCAAACACACTTAATCATGACAGGCTCATGACAGACATTCCCTCTGCATGCTAAGCTTAAGTGTCAAATCTAAAGTCTCAAGCCTTAGGCTTTAAGTCCAGCAGATGCACACTCTCAGACCGTGGTGATCAGATGAGGAACCAAGGCAGTTTTCTCCTGGGGTGGAGCTGATGGCCAGTTGAGAGGTTTGTAGGGAGAAGACTTGGTTCTCATCAGGGTCAAGATGTGGCGGTAGAGTTTGAGAGTGGTGAGGAAGATGCAGAGGATCAGGCAAATGATAAGGGTTGGGATGTCAATCCAGGCTCTCTGGCATGAGGGCATCAGTGTAATCTGGCTGAATGCCTGTTCATTTGCTCCATCACTTATACTAAATTTTGGGGCTTCTGACCACCCTTAGGCTCAGGCCTAAGGCCATCTTTACAGATGCAAGACAGCTGACTTCATCTACAATGGGAGAAGATGGTACAACAGAATGATTCAAGAGCAAAGGCCCAGGGCATGGAGAAAGGGCTGAGCTGCTCCATGTGGCTGGAGAACAGGGAGGATTGAGTGTCTTGCAGGTAAGCATGGCTGGTGGGCAGTGGGCACATTGCCCTGGACTTTCAGCCAGGCTTCCCCCATGGACGTCATCCTGAAGATGTTAAGTAGGCCAATGAAGAATGTTGAGTGACAGAGGGACATGGTTACATTCAGGTTTAAGAAGGCTGTTTTGTTTTTGTTTTTGTTTTTGTTTTAATGGGCGTGGAGGAGTGATGGATGGGACTCCAATTAGGAGTCAAGTACACATCATTTCAAGTTCTGTAGAACTGGCCAACATGGTGTTCCACCTGAAACAGACTCCCCACCCCCTTACACACATACTCAGCTCTACCAACTGCTCCTGAGGGATCCTCAGAAATCGTCAAAAACAGCTTCTCTCTTCCAATCTTAGGCCATTGTCAGCCATCCTGCAGTTGCTACTCCTGTGAACACATATGTGTGTATGGGTGTGCATGTGCAGATGTTATAGGGTGCGGTTCATCCACTCCTTGCTTTCCCCCTTCACCAATGATCCTCAAACTCCCTGCAAAGAGACTTTGAGTCATGTACGGAAGAGACAAACCACAGTGTCCCCAAGAAACCTCCTCTGTCCCTTGAAAGTTCTCATCAAGAAAGAGGACTAAGTTGGAAACCAAGACAGCTTTGTACTAGGTCCCTATATATGATCCTGGGACAATATTTTATGTTCTCAAGTCTCTGTTTTCTCTCGTGCAATATGGGGAAAGGTATTCCAGGTCTGTGAGCTTAGAAGGGTAAAATAGAAGGGAAAGACTAAATTGTTGAAATCTGAAAATTAAATTTTCTTTTTTGATCATCTGTATGGAGCAGGCTTATGACAATATTGATAAGAGCAGTGCTTTCTTTGGGCCAAGCAACTTTATTACCCCTTTTAATTCTCAGATGCCAGATAAGGAAAGGAGGCTTAGAGGGATCAAGCAATATACTCAAGGTCACACAGCTAGTTAGGAGCAAAATTAGGCTTCAAATCCAGTACTGACTGGCTCCCAGGGTTCCCTATTCATTGCCACTGGACTGTCATCTTATGATGGCCTAGTAGTCACTTAACCACTGAGCCACATCCCCATCCATTTTTATTTTGTAATTTAAGACAAGGTCCCACTAAGTTGCTTAGGACCTCACTAAGTTGCTGAGGCTGGCTCTGAACTCATGAACCTCCTACCTCTCAGCTTCCCAAGTTGCTGGGATTACAGGTGTGTGCCAACATGCTCAACTCCCCTAGTAGTCTTGTGACTGGTACTCCAAACAGATTTCAAACCAGAATAGTATATATCTTTCTCCTATTCTTGGAAAAGACAAGAGGTCCCCAAATATCAGATGTATAGTTGAAGAAAATCAAGACTTAACAAGATCTGATTTTGGAAGAGTAAAGATAACTTCCAAACAGAAAATACATTCTCATCTGGGGTGACTTCTGGAGTTAAGAACAGAGAACAGAAGACACAGGCAAAGTCCACTTAGCTTTAGGATAAGAGCACAGGACAATGATGACATTGCCAGGTTTACTGGGGAATATATGTAAACACACCAAGGTCAAACCCAAGAAAACAATCAATCAGCAAGCATTCACAGGGTACATATTATATGCTGTGATGAATATCATACCACCAATTCCTTTTCTTAACTGTAGTTAAATAAACATAAAATCTGCCATTTAAACCATTTTAAGTATGCAAAACTACAGCCTAAAGCATGATCCTATTGTCTGTCATAACCACCATCCATCTTTCAAACTTTTCCATTTTCCCCAATGCATCCTCTGTACCCGTAAAACACTAATTCCACCTTTATGAGGAACCTAATGTCGCCGCATGCACCAATTCCTTTTAAACAGATGTCACTCTTTACATTTCATGTCTTACACAGCAGAGAATTGGGCACAGAATTGACACTTTGATTTATTTGCTCACTTACTCCTTCATTCATGCCAGCATGTCTAAGTCTGAGCTACAGAATAATCAGCAGCCTTCTGCTGCCTGATATGAGCTATAGTGAGACAGGAGAAGCATAAAAAGGTCTCAGTAACTTCTGAGCTACATTTCTCACAGGGCTGTGGGAGGGCTGGCAACAAGGAGAAAGGATGTATTTTTGAGAGGATAAAGCCCCCTTATTATAGCATTACACAAAATTCCTGCTGTTACAGTTTCCTTCAGGAAAACTCCAGGCGCGGTCAGTACCGGTGTATGTAAAACAATGAAGACATTCTGAAGTCCTATTTTCAAAGCCAAGAGTAAGCTTCAGGAGTGCAAGGAAATGTCACCATAAAAATCTGGGGAGAGGGAGGCGTCCTGGAGACCACATCAATTCAGCTTTTCTCTGCACTGCTGCTTATTGACACACCTGCCTTGTTCTCCCCAGAGTGTGGAAAGGGAGCCTTGTTAGGGAAAAGAATTTTGCTAGATGCTTCTTAAACTCCCAATGGCGGTTTGACTTCCTCTCACTGAAAGCAATAAAGATCAGGCACATGTACTACATTTTTTTTTTTTTTAATATCTGTGTGTGTGAAGCAGTCCATGTTTGTCCGTTCGTTTCCAAGGAAGACAGAGCTACATAGGTGCCCAGCTTGTTGAACCAAGAGTAGAGGGCAAGCATTCTCAACTGCTGCACTACTTACATTTCAAGCCATGTAAGTCTTTGTTATGGGGACCTTGTGTGCATTGGAGTATTTTAGGGCATTGAGCAACTTCCCTGACCTCTACCCATTGGAATAAAATAGTAACACCCCAACCCTACCACCAAACTGTGTTTTTGACAACCAAAAATTCTGCCAATTATTGCCAAAGGTCTCCTAGGGAGTATGATTTCTAGATTTATTTAAAACACACAAACATCCAGGTGAGGTGGTACTCGCCTGTAACCCGAACAACTTGTGAGGCTGAGGCATGAGGATTACAAATTCAAGGTCAAAATAAAAAATGAAAAGAACTGGAGATGTAGCTCAGTGGTAAAGTGCCTCTACGTTCAATTCCCAAGTCTTAGTTGACCCTGGGAATCAAGGAAAAAAAAAATCAAATTTAAATTTCAGATAATCAGTAAATATTTTTAATGCAAAATGTATCCCATTATAATTTTGGGGACATACTTATACTAAAAAAATATTTATCATTTATTTGAAATATATCTGGGGCAAAATCACCTCTATTTGAGAACCATGAACGAGGATGACCTACCATCCCAGTTTTCCCAGAACTTTTATGGTTTTAGCAGCAAGAGTTCAACACATGCCAGGAAACTTCTCAGTCCCAAGCATACTTGGACAACTGATCTCTTTAGAAGATCTAGCCTCAACCCTTTGTGCTAGTTTCAGTTTTCAGGCAGCCACAGACCCACAACATCCTTGATAGATTCTGGCGCTTTCAATGGATGGAAAGCCTCCATTGAAAGGTTGTCGGGTAGGGCTTTCTATGGGAACTACTAAATGGCCCTATGTTTGCAGAATTGTTGATTTGCAAACACATTATCAATAACATTTCAAGTCAGACTTCAAAGTGGTCTATTGATTTTGACAGCTTCAGAGTAGATTATTCTTCCCAGCAAAAAACATCTATATCCCAGATATTTCATCTTAAATAATCCAATACTCCAAGCTAATGGGACTTCCCCATAGGCTAGTAAGACTCTAGCTACACTTTTGGGTTTTTTTGTTTTGGTTTGGCTTGGTTTTATTTATTTATTTTTATTATTTATTTATTTGTTTATTTATTTATTGTGTGTGTGTGTGTGTGTGTGTGTGTGTGTGGATTGTTGTTGCTTTCATTCAGAATTTTATAGACTGGTCTTCCCCCTCCCCCAATCCAGGACTGCTACTAAGCAACATGAGTTTCTGTCCCCATCCCCACCCACCCCCATTATTTTACATTGGGTAATACAGCAAAGTGAGACTGGGAGATAAGGGCTGGTGTTATTGTAGAAGATTCTCCTGTACTCATTTATCTATTACTACCTATGGTATTAGTCCACAGATCTCCTATAACCCCACTCTACATTCCCCCCGCCCCAGAAATCTGGACTTTAGGCAATAAGAAAAGAAAATCCATCTTAGTTTTTTTAGCCATCTTATATTATCTTTCAATTGCATTAGCTGGTGGAATATGGCGGTGAAAAAAAGTGTTCTCCAAGAATTTGGAAATGCAACCATTTTTTAAGGAATTTAACTCAAAAAGTTTCCACTCAATGATTGTGACTGACTTGGTAAGTTTTCTCCTGAGGAATCTGAGAACGCTCCATTATTCCCATCAGTACATCTGGGATTGTCTCCGAAGGCAGGATGCAGTGTGATCACCGTGGTGTGCTGGAGCCTGCCCATGCCAGCTCACAGGAGCCATTGTGCAAACATCTCTTCTGGCTGCTGACTTGAAATCAGCCTCCGTGGGAGTATTTACACCCTGGAACTTGACTTGGCAAATGTTACAAATCAGGGCTTATTTCATTTTTAAACTTTTCCTAGAGAGTCATTTGTTAGACATTTACTAGTATACCCTTGAATTAAATGTAAGCATAATTAATACCTAGAGGCTTGGCCGGTTGAGTAATGCCATAACTGGAGAAGGACTTTAGAAACGGCCTGGGGGCATTCTGGTGGCATCCCCAAGGCTGCAAAATTGGTCATTGTCTTACCAGTACCTAAGCAGGGAGAACTACATATGCTCCCATCCTGGGGTCAGGGGTATCCTGTGTGATCATCTGCTTCAGGGCCTCTGGGAAACCTTTTGAATATCATTTGGCTTTGTGAATGTAATTTGGATTTATAATGTAGGCTAGTACTGTTTCTTCTTATAAGTTAATAAATCAGCATTCCAGACTATATATCTTTGTTGGAGCTTGTTACAGTTTGGCAGTGAGGTATCCCCCAAAGCTCTCATGTGAGACAATGCAGGAATGTTCAGAGGTGGTATTATTAGATTATGGGACTATAACCTAGTCAGTGGATTAATCCATTTTATGTGTTAATAATTTGAAAGCACTACGGCACTGAGTGGTGACCATATAGACAGGTAGGAGGCACCTGAAGAAAGATCACGGAAACATCTTTGGGGTTGATATTTTGTTCCTGGTGAGTCAAACGTTCCCCATCCCCAACCCTCTCTTCTTCCTGGCTGTCACGAACTGAGCCTCTTTCCTCTTATACCCTTCTGCCATAATGCTCTCCCACACCTTGGACCCAGAGCTATGGAGTCGGCCAACTACAAACTGAACCTCTAAAACCACAAGCTGAAATAAACTTTTCCTCCTCTAAGATGTTCTTGTTGGGTATCCACAAAATACCCAACCAAGAACATCTTAGAGGCCAGGAAAAGTTTACTTTCAGCTTGTGGTTCCTTAGAGGTTCAGTTTGTAGTTGGCCGACCCTTCAACATAGCCTTGGGTCACAAGGATGTGAATAGATGGCAGAATATAGAAGCCTTAGGATGAAGCAAGCAGAGCTTAATGGGTGATTCTGGTAAGAACTCACAAGACCAGAGTGCCAACAACACCAAGTTCATGAGGTTTCAGAGGGGAAGGAGAACTCCACTGGAAACTGGACTAGAGACCATTCGTGTTACTTTCCAGCAAAGAAGCTGTCTGCATTTTGCCCATGTCCTGAGAGTTTCTGTGAGGCCGAATTTAAAGGTGACAGACTGATTAATCTGGTGGAGGAAATTTCAATGCAGCATAGCATTCAGACAGGGACATAAATAGTTCTAGAAGGTTTTAACTAAGTTTACTGTGAGAATCAGGAGAAGAAAGATTTGAAAAACTTGCAGTTTGACCCCCCCCAAAAAAAGTGTGTATAAAACTGGGACCAAGAGAGATATGGTTGTTGAGGAGATGCTAGTCACTAAAGAGAGCTAAGTACTCTATACAGAGACAATAGAAAATATGGCTTGAGGGCATCTCTGGAATTGGCAAGGCCACAGTCATCACAGGTTCAAAGGTATAAAAGTAAAAGTTCCTTTGAGAAGGGACCAGGTGGGCAACTTGCTTGCACAGGGGACCTCGGAAGTTGTTTCACCACAATCAGCTGCCCAGTCACTCTGAAGCCACTATATCCATGGTACCACGAGGCCTGGCTACTGCTCAGGATGGTGGCAGATCTTGATATTGTCCACGTGGTGCTGGAATCTGCAGGAATAGAGGATGTTGGAGTTAGGGGGTCATGGTGACTTCTACTGAGATTTCAAAGCAAGTATAGATTTCAGGCAAAGTGTATTAGGGTCAGAATCCCCTCAGATAGCCCCTGAGTAAACATGTGAGAAGGAAACTGAAGCTACAGTGGAGACCCCCCAAGATTAAGAGATGTCAGTAACATGGAATCAGACTACTGTTTTAGTCCGATTTTCTCACTGCTGTGACCCAAAAGGACCCAACCAGAACAACCGTAGAGGAGGAAAGGTTTATTTGAGGGCTCACGCTTCCAGAGGTCTTAGTCTACAGAAGGCAGGCGCAAGGTGATCATGGATGATCATAGAGTATGGCAGAGGGAACCAGCTCACGTGATAATCAGGAAGCAAAGAGAGAAAGAGTCCACTCCCTAGATATAACATGTATACTGCAGAGCCATGGCCCCCATGAACCACTTCCTCCAGCCACACCCCACCTGCCTCCAGTTATCACTCAGTTAATCCCATCGGGGGGTGGTCAATCCACTGATTGGGTTAAAGCTATAACCCAATCATTTCTTCTCCAAACCTTCCTGCATTGTCTCAAATGTGAGCTTTTGGGGGACACCTCACATCCAAACCATAACATCTATCAAGGAAAACGGAAGAAACAAGCTAAGAGTGAGGCTGTGCGGGCTACAACCAGAAAGGCCATGAGGGTGGAGCTACCCAAGTCTCTTGAAAAGGGCATCATGGTGCCAGATGCCCCAGATGCTCAATGTGGATCTACAGAACCTATTTGCCCAGCTGGATTTCAGTCTTGCTTTGGTCCCATCCCTTTTTTTCCTGTGCCCCTATTTCTCCCTTTTTGAATGGGAATGTTGACTCTGTGCCATCACATATTGGATATGTGTAACTTGTTTTTTGATCTTTACTGGGACTCATAGCCAGGAGTTTGCCTTGACTCTCCGATGAGATTTCGGACTTGGACTTTTGGGAAATGCTGGAACTGTTAAGACTACGGGGACTCTTGAAAATGAGCAAATGTATTTTTCATGGTGAGATGGGCTTGAGTTTGGGGGGTCATGTTGGGGGTGGAATGTTGTGGTTTGAATATGTCCCCTGAAAGCCCATGTGTGAGACAATACATATCAATTCAGAGGTGAGAAATTAGATTATGAGAGCTATAACCTAACCAGTGGATTCATTCATTTGATGGATTAATAATTTGAAAGGACCCTATACTGAGTGGTGACCATAGGCAGGTAAAGCATGGCTGGAGGAAGAAGATCATTGGGGGTCATGTCTCTCTATCTCTGCTTCCTGGGTATCATAAACTGAGAGGTTTCCTCTGCCATGTTCTTCAACCATAAAGTTCTCCCTTACCTCAGAACTATGGAGTCAATTCATTATGAACTGAACCTCTGAAACCATGAACCCAAATACAAATTTTCTCCTCTAAGTTGTTCTTGTTGAGCATTTTGGTCCCAGCGATGTAAAACCCGCCTAACAGAGAGCATAAACATAGTAGTTACATGCCCAGATGTTGAACAGAGTCAGTTTGAACACCATCCCTATCATTTTCTGGAAGTCATAACCTGGAGCATGTTGCTCAACTTTTCCAAGTCCTCATCTTTATCATTCCATCTGATTAAGGTCCAGCTCAGATTTTCCCATCTCCATGCACACGCAGATTGCAGCACACACAGATCACACCCTTCTCTAAGCCACTTATTTTATTTCTAGTCTTGTCTCCACCAACTAAATTTTATTATGCTTGAAGTCTAGAACAATGTTGTATAAATAACTCTTTTACTTCCCATAGGGTAGGTGCCTAATGCAAGCTCATTAATAAGTTAATTCATTAATAAAGATCTGTGGGGTTTTTCAGGAGGAGTAAAAGGTATGTTTTACACTCACTCATTAAAAGTGCCAAACCCCCACTGCCCATTGCAAGAAATGACTCCAACTCTATCAGTCAGGATGCTTTTGGATACAGGGAATAGAAAGCTCAAACTCACACTGGCTTTCACAAGCCTAAAGGCAATATAGAAGTTGAAACAAGTCAGCTACCAAGTGATAGTGTCTTTAGGGAGCCAAGATCTTCTATCATGCCCCTCATCTGTCCTTGCTGTTGATCTCTCCTAGGGTTAATAGCAGGGCAAAACATCAGTATCACCCTCTCATGGCAAAGTCCATAGGAAGGGACGCCATCTCTCTGAATCTGATTCTTAGGGGTGCGTAAACCTTTGCTGGACCCTTGCTCCCCAATCACACAAAGGTTTTTTCCTCATGTCTCATTGGTCAGGAGTTGACCACATGCCCTTTACTTACCTAATCCCTGACAAGGAAAATGGGGTTAATATGGACCATTAGGATGAATCACATGGGGTGGGATAAATGATCAAAGAGTGCATCTCAAGGACCCCCACAAGATCTCCCAAGTGTGTCCATTTGACCCTTTTTACACCTCCATTTCCTCCTTCAGCTCCAGTCACCTGACCCATTGACACTGCCTAACAAGTTATTGCCTATATAACAAATTCAGCTTCCTCACCCCACTAAGGGGTCATCGTTGCCTCAGATCATATTGTCTTCTTGAAGAAGTAGGCATTTGGTGAGAGATCTAAGTAATCCGTAACCTCAGGGCTATGGTGTATATATAAGGTGACTTCAACATGGGAATCTCACTAATTCAGCTTCTCCCGAAGGAAATTTCCATCTGATATGCAATGCAACACTCCTCTATTGAAGTCTCATCTTTCAGGTAATAGTTAATAAGAATGTGTTATCAATGACAGGGCTTGCTTACATATGCTCCAGGAGGGGAAAAAAGAGATAAAAGAATCCACAGCGATGTGATGTCAAATGACAGGATCTTCCACATGGCTGGCGAAAGATAACTGCAATCAGTCTCATAATCTCTTGTTTTTCAGTTGGGCTTCAAAATGTGGCATCCAATCCAATTGCTGTCAAAGGCGTCTTCTACTCAGGAACTTTAGAAAGGCAAAGGATGTAAATATCCTGCAATCAAAAAGAGGTGGGTGTCATTTGCCTCCTCTTCCCACCTCTCAAGAGCTTTACTGTGCCAAAGAAAAGATGGAAACACATCCAACTTTTTTCCTCTGTCAGATTTATATTAGTAGCAATCATTTTCTAAGCACTTAGTATGTCTCTGGGCCCCTTTTATGTTTATGTCATTTAATTTCTACCACAATTTTGTGAAACTGCTAATAAAACCATCCATTTAAGCAAAGATCCAATGCTAATGAGAGCTTGATCTAATGTTTTTCCCCGAACTGTCTCGTTCTATCCTTACTGGGCCTAAAAGGTGGGTTACTGTTACCCTCCATTTTAAAGATGAGTTAACAGAAGCTGAACTGTATAATATTTTGATAAAGGTTAGTAGACTGTAAGTGGAGGAGCTGAGGCCTGACCCCAGGTCTCTGGGCCCCAAAACTACCTTTGTGCCTTACTCAGTGCCACACAAACATCTGATCTTTTATTTCCTCCAAAGTCTTATTATTCTCTGAAGCCCTGTTGAATCCCTAGTGTAGTGAACCTAGGATTGCAATGCAAGCTGGAACTTTCAGGAGCAGCAAATGACAATAGGCAAACTAAACCCCAAGCCTTCCCTGGTTCTAGGCTGTATGTCCACCCAGAGTTGTGGTTCCATCTCCCAGCCATGAGCCCTTCCCATCTGTGGACACCTCATCCCCTTCCTTGGAACTAAAAGGAGATTTGCCTCCTCTAATTACCAAGAAACATGGGCCCAAGTTTAACCCCTTGAGCCCAAGTCAGTGAGAAGCCCTCGAACAAGGGTCTGTAAAGATAGCTCATGAGCTAAATTCAGCCTATAGCTTGTTTTTGTACAGCTCACAAGCTAACACTGGATTTTACATTTTTAAGTGGTTGGAAAAAAAATCAGAAAAAAATAATATTTTGTGACACATGCAAATTATGTGAAATTCAAATTTCAGTGTCCATAAATAAAGTGGTGTTGGAACATAGCCACACTCACTCCATTTACATGTCGTCTATAACTGTTTCTGGCTACAATGGGAGAGCTGAGTTGATGCAACAGAGACAGTGGGGCCTGCAAAGCCTGCACTATTTAGCAGAAAAAATGTTTGACAACTCCTTCCCTAGGAGGGCTCTGAGCCAGTCAGCAACTCTAGCATTACGCATCCACCCAACAGAACCCATTCAATAGGACACCAGTGGTACTTCTAGCCCTACACAGAGCCTAGGGGTAGTCACAAGGCCTCATAGACAAGCTGAGGCCATTGATTACCTGTCCTTTTTCTCTTAGCTACTCTAGCCTTATTCAGGCATTTTTGTTGCTGAAAATCCCTAGAGGCTAAAAAGACATTCTCCCACGCCTTTGAGGATAACTCTTACGTTGCAGGCACCAGCTCCCATGCCCAGGCGCACAACTGCCCGTAAGTGCCATCACCATAGCCCCCACAGAATGCCTTCATCCACCGGACCTTTCCTCAGCTCACCTGACACACATGGCTGAAACCATGCAGCATATTACTGCCCCTTCAGGTTTTGCTGGCTGCCAATGGGCACAATCACTAAAATCAAGAGAAACGTCTTTCTCTTCCCTCTTCAGATATAGTAGTGCAAAATTTCCTTTGAATTTTTAGTGAAAAGAACTATAGTAGATGCTGTCAGTGCCCTGCCATTATTCCTTGGACCTTACTAACACAGTATGCAAGAACTCACTCCAAACATCTGTATCTACATCTCTGTGCCTGAGCCTTTGTCCCCAGGAAGTGGGCTGGAAGTGCCAGGGCATGACCATCCCAGCCTCCAGCAGCCCTTAGCCTGAGATTCTCAGGAGATGGTGTCTATATACCCCAAATCCCTCACACCTCACAGGATAACTCTGAGATATGTCTTGTATTATGTTTTCCCAGAGTTTCCCCAAAAGATTACGTTCTGGTAATGACCTGTGCTCTACTTCCCAAGCATTATTCCCCTCCACTCCCAGAATCCTCATCTCTGGATCTGCTTCTGGGAGGAATACAAAGACTTCAAAATTAAATCTACAGTTCTGGCTCAGGTGTGGGTCATCGATGAGTGGACTAGAAAAATCTGGGAGGCAGACACTGTGTTATGTCCCAAGCATTCACCCTGCCCACTCCCCAAGTAAGTGCCTGGTGCACAGTTGACCTTCCACACACGTTAGCTCCTTTTCTTCCCTTTTTTTTCTGCCCCAGAATCACACTCCCAAATATTCAGACCTAGAAACAGACAAGATGACCTCTCATTTGTAGTTCATGCAGCAGACTTCCTTTGCATTACCTAAAGAGCATAACTGACATGGGACTCACAGAAGCTGTTTTCTCATGTGCAAAAGCAGAAGTGAGGGTGGAGTTCAGGGATGGGGCAAAGGGAAGAGGTGGAGGGAGGAACAGGAAAAGACAAAGACCCAGAAGTATTATCCAAAAAAAGACTTAGTCTTTCTGAAAGGGTTTGAGCCACTGAGGGAGCTACTGGGTTAATGGATACAAGTTGGAGGTAGCAAATTGTTTCTTTCCTTTAGTGGAAGGGATTTGACAGTTCTGGGGTTTTAACTGTAATGATACTGAAGAATCCAGTGGTATTTAACCCAGACTTTAGCTGTCCCTGGTCCCTGCATCCTCAAGCTTGGGAGAGCAAAGCCCACTCATGGTCACTTCCTGCAAGTCCCACCCGCCCAACCCCCCTCCCCTGGACAATCCTAATACAAGTCTTAATGCCTCATCCAAAACTTGGGGCCAAATGTGTTTCAGAATTCAGAATATATTTTAGTAAGGTGATTTGGTACATGCATCACATTTTACATAACACCCCACTGGACACTGGGACAACTTATAATCAATGGCATTAATATTTTTGCAGCAGCATGCATGCACATTCACACCAAAAGAAATCAATAAAGTCTATAAATAGCCTCCCTTTAGTGCAGGTCAGATATTTCTGGCAAATAATATTAGTTGGGTCAGATTTTGCTTCTGTTTAGATTAGAACCAACTTTTGGTTTTCAGAGTTATTGGATCTTAAGATTATGGATAAAGAATTAAGGACCTACAGAAGGATTTTCTTGTAACAGCATTATTAAAGTTTGAAAGGAAAATGGATTCTGGTGTTCATCCTGGATGACACCTCACCAGATCCTATTTGTGAGAGACAAAGATGAAGCCAGAGCAGGCTCTAGTCCCCAAGAGCTAGAGTTGAGCTAGAGTGACGGGCTGTGCTGTCATAGGCTTGCAGGGGAGAGGGTCCCCTGTGAAGCTGGAAACTGCTAGAACCCAAGGAGTCAGCAGGAACAGGAAGCAAAGAGGGGCCAAGGCAGTCCCCAAAGAGCCAGATTAAGTGTGGTATCTTGGGGATATGTATGAGGTCAAAATGGTCAAGCTGTAGTCTCAGAACAGGGAGGGTAGGAGGAATGGACATTCTTCTTTGGGACTGGCCTATGCACGAGGAGTAGGTCAACTAAATTGGATGGATAGGCCCTGGCTAGCCTGGACTTAGCTCCAGAAGCCTCTGCTGAAAAGCTGCCTTCACTACCTGGACTCATGGGAGAGGATTAGGTCATCAGATTAGCTAAGGGCAGGCCTGGCCTCCAGGGGATGGGAAGAGTGGTTTCTTCCGCCTGAACCACTCTTGTGACATATTCAGAAGGTGTGCTTTTGCAATCTCTTCTCCATCAATTACTAAAAAGCCAAGTGACTTTGGTCTATAGCTGTTTTCTCTTGCCACCAGGGTATGATTTAGAAAGTGGACAAGTTGGGTTTGATGATTTTACACCCAAAATTCAAAGCTTAGTTCTCAAATCCTTATTTGGGATCCGGCAGAGGTCACAGCCAGGCAGGCATTTGGGATGGAACAGAGATTCTGACAAGGCCGGCAGGCTGCTAAGGCCATGTCATCTGACCATCCCCAAATAGACCCATTTAGATGGGCCAAGAACCTCCATGATCCAAGCCCTGACACAAAGGGAGGTATGTTTTGTGAGTTGAAGGTAAATCCCTTAAGGGTATACCCACGGGGCCTAAAGAAGCACCCATATGCATTACAATGTCACACAAATAATAACAGTAAACACACACAAACAAAGAAAAGAAGAAAAGAGAAAACCTTTCTGGGGGCAGCTACTGTTCTAGGCATTTTACGTAAATTAAACCATTTAATGATAATAACCCCATGTTTTCAATATTGTATCATGGCCCCTTGTCCCCACCCTTGACTTCTGTTTGGCTATAATGAGGATCTTCTTTCCTGAACAGTATCCCATAAGCAGGTACACATGGCCTGCTCTTCACTGCCTTGGGGACTCTGGCTCAGCCCTCTCCAGGACAGAGCATGGGAGCCTTACCCCCACCCGGTCACTGGTCAACTTCCACCAAAATTCAATGCTTAGTTCTCAAATCCTTATTTGGAAGGATCAATGGGTAATTGCTTCTGCCTTCTTTCCTTCCGGAGGACAACCCTGGGAGGCTTCTGTCCCGGTCTCAGAAATTGTAGAGCAATTAGGCTCCCCACTGCCAGCAGCAGTAACAAATAATGCGCCCTTACATTGGTGTTTTCCTCCTTCCCTGCTTGTTTTTCCTCTTGCCTCTTTCCTGCTTCCTGGGATCACTTCCCAAATAAGAGGCCTACAAGCAAAACCTTGTCTCCAGGTCTGCTTGAGGGAAATCCAAACCCGGACAGAGAAGTATTATTGTTTCCATCTCCCTTTCACAGACAATCAGTCAACAATGAATATTTAATGTTGGCTGATGAATTAATAAATGCGAGATTCAGGTGGGAGGAAAATGATATGAGCCAAATATTGAAAAAAAAAGAAAAGTTTCCTTAAAGGAAAGCAGAAGAGAGAGAATGCCACAACCGGCTGCTTTCTGCCCCAGGCCCATACCGCCCAGTAATGGGGTGTGTGTGTGTGTGTGTGTGTGTGTGTGTGTGTGTGTGTTTTCTGTTATTATTTGTGTGACTATTGTAAATGTGCTCCTGAGATTGCTAAACTGGTGATCTGCATGGCCCTGGGCAGAAATGGCTTTGACTTCCCACTGAAACCGGAGGTTCTTGGGAACCCAGGTGGCTTTGCTGTAGATCTCCTCTCACTGTATGTGGCCAAGAGGAGCTAATTTTCTCTCCTCATAGGGAGCAGGCCAGCTCCTTGAGGTGAAGAGCATTCGTGGCCAGAACGAGCGGTGAGATCCACTCCTGAAGAAGGCCTTTCCCCGGGTGAGGGCTCACCATCTTGGAGGATCTTGGGCCTGGCTGGCAGTTGTAGCAGATCGGACAGACAATGTAGCCCAGTGACTCAGCCTGGGAGGTGGGTCTGGGAGATCTCCAGTGCAGCCAGCTGGAGTTTCTCAGTGTGGTTAGCACCCCCATAGCAGGTCCATGATTGGCAGAGAAAGATGACAGCATGGTTTCCTCCAATAACTTGGTACGATTCATAAGCCATTCTTGGAGATTTCAGGAATACCTTAATAGAGAATTTTCAAAATACTAGAGTCACTGCTAATAATTATTGTGACATAATTTGTCCCCCATGAATGGTGAAGCCTAGGGACCGATGCTTACAATACTCTAATTTTTAAAAAGCCTGCCTAGAGTTCCTCATTCATCAAAGTGTGACAATGATCTCAGAACTTGGACTGCCTATGCTGGAATCTCTTCTGTAGCTGACTAGGTGTGTGCCGGGACATGTCTATAACACAGTTGTCTCCCTTGTAAAAATGGGTAGAATGTTAATAATTGCCTAGGAGATTTGTTGTGAGAATTAAATAAGACATTGCATTTAGAATACTTAGCACAGAGAGTAAATTGCTTAATGCCTGCTAGAGAATATTATTAGCCTGACACTAACCTCAGCTTCTTGATTCCCAACTAAGTCTACAATTATGAATGTTGATGACTTGATTTGGCCATCTGCTGTTTGAAGACCCTTTTCATAGAGGAGTTTTCCATTTCTTAATTCTTCATTGTCAATGATGTCTTCTTCCCACTGGAGCTGCTCAGAATAGCAGAAGCTGGCTTTCCCAGCAGGGTTTTGTTTTGTGTTTTTTTTTTTAAGTTGTAGATGGACACAATACTTTTATATTTATTTATTTATTTGTTTGTACACGATGCTGAGGATCAAATCCAATTGCCTCACATGTGCTAGGCAAGCACTCTACCACTGAGCTACAACCCAGACCTCTCCAGGTTCAGGTTTGTGGCACAGGCACAGAGGTGGCAGCAATACCAACAATAGTGCCCAGGGTTCAATGATGGAAGCACCCTATGATGGAAGCAGTAGCATTTTCCCCAGATCCCTTCTGCCATGTGATTCTGGGTGTTGCTTCGGACTACTTACTCTCCACCTCTGCTCTCCACCTTCCTGGAAAGTCTCTAGCTACTCATGTCCCTCTTATCAAATTCTCTTCTGCTTCCTTCAATCATGGTTAGCTTCTGATGCCTATAACTAAGAGTCACGACTGATGCAGCTACATTGCAATGCAACAGAGCCATGGCCTGCAGCTCGCCATGCGTACACCTATGAGTGTCTCCTGGAGCCACCAGTAATCCTATATATTTAAATATGAAGCCAATGCAAGCTATGACTCATGGAACTTCATAGCTTCTTACCTGCATCCTGGAGACAAGGTTCCTCTCAATCCATCCTCCATGCTATAGTCAGAGCAATGCTTAGAGAAGCCAGATATGAACCACCACCCCATCTTCACGTTAATGATATTTGGTATGTTCATGATCTGACCATTTCCCAACCATGTCGCCTGCCTCTATCCAGCCTCCATCTCCAACACACAAATATCTACTTGTGCAGACAGATTGGGTTCCACTGCTTGTAGCTCACAGGATTTGCCAAATACTAAGGTCAACTCATCATTTACCCAGCAAGACTATATCCAGAGGTCACCTCCTCCCAGAAGCCTTCCTTTCCTTGTATGAATTAGGCATCAGAATTCTCTTGGCATAATCCATTGTCAAAATTTGTGTATCCTCTTGATAATTGACTGTGTCCTTATATAGCTCTCCTTTGATCCCTGGGTGACAAGGATGGTTTCCTTCATATCTGTGCCCTTACTCCTCAAGTAGATTAAGAGTTTGGTCAACATCTGCTGCATTACTAAATTGTCTCTAGGTTTCCTTCCTCCCCTGGCACCCCTTAGTTCTTGTTTAGGCCTCTATCAGATCTTTTATTCCACTCTGCAGCACCCAACAGTTATTGGTAAACATGTCTTGTCCACCTTTGAGCATTACGGTCCAGGGTCCAGGGTTGTGTGCACCCTATGAAGGTTTGTGAAATTGGTTTAACCTGAGTCAACAAGGTGAGATGGCACCTTGTATTGTTCATGTTTACTGCATTGTGGAATTGTGAAAAACCTATCCAAGCTCCTTTTGAGATTCTCCTACTCCTTTTCTTTATCCCCTAGTGTGAGTGAGCCCTGCTAGATCTTGCTCACAAAACCTCTTTATCTCTGAGCTTAGGGTTTGACCCATCCATCTTCACTGTAACCAACCAGTGTGTGGTACCAAACTCTGAAGAGGACTCAAGAGAAGCCGGGTGACCGAAAGTGGGTAGGAATGGATGGTTGCAGATGAAGGACCCAGAGTTCTGGGCTCTCTTCCTGCCTTAGTAGGTCCAGGCTGCCCTGTTCTTTTGTTTCTGAAGTTTCCTGGTCCAGGCCCTCACCGGGGACATATCCAGCTCTATCATCTCCAAGAAAATCAAATTAAGCTGGAAAAGAAGATACTAAAAAAATCCACACAGCAGCCTTCAGTGATGAGTATAGAAGAGCAGATACAGACGACACTGATGGCTATATTGAGTCACCGACATCTGCACCCAAGGCTTCTGTTGTAAAGTGACTTTTGGAAAAACTACCTGTTCCTCTCCTCACGGCCCCCACCCCTTGCTTCCCTTTACATCCTGAGTCATCTGCAATATAGCCTGGTAAGCTCCCAATACACCATGCCTGGCATCTCATTTCATGCCACTCAAGGACAGCTCAACTTCCTGTTCCCTCTACAACCTTTAACTCCTGGTTTCTCTGGTAGGCAGTGAAGGGAAAGAATTCAGGAGAGCATGGAATCAGGCAGACTTGGGTCCTTCACATGGCAAGGTACCCTCAGTCTCACCTTCTTCATCTGTAAAATGGGACCAGTGTTGCCTATTTTGCAAAGTTGGTAACGGGATGGCCAATTTAGTACCCTAAAACACATCCCATGAATGTTGATCCTGTTCCTTTCTTGACTCTGATCCTGGCAGCCTGGGAGCCTGAGGCTTACTGTATTGGCAGCCGCCCAAAAAGGGCCAGAGGAAGAGAGAGGAGACAGTGGGATGGTGCAGATGCCAGAAATGAGAAATGATTGAGCTGTTTAACAGTAAAGGATGATTCTCCCAGGCTTGGAGGAGAGGTCCCTGGGCCACACCTGTCATAAAGCATCAGGAAACCATCAATCCACATCAAAGCAGTCAATCCCTTAGTCTCTGAGAGTTTAAATCATAAACACAATCAATACTGGACTCTGAATGTTGCAGCTGCCCTTCACCCAGAGGCTCCTGGAGGGACCACAAGCAAAACAGGTTCCATGCCAACTCACCCAGGATCACTCCTTGAGGAGTCCAGATGCATTCTGGGCATCGAGGGCCAAAAATGTGCATCCATTTAAGACATCTCCATTTCCGAGTAATTTTGCATAACAAGGTGCCCCACCAGAACTAAAAGGTTCCATGCAAAAGTGGGACTGTATTACCACTTTTCTTGGGTCAGATTCCCTAGAGACAGAGGCTGTCAGCTTCCCAGATGTGCTCATACCCTCAATAACCCTTCATGTTTTTTTAAAATGCTTTATAGTGTGTGAAGGCTTTGGCACACAGTATCTCATCTAATCCTGCAAAAGCATTCTGTGAAGTGATTCTTGTAAAGAACAAGGATGCTTTTTTCTCATTGGAAAAAGTAGAAATGGGACTCAGGGAGTGTAAGTAGCAGCCAGTCTGTGATTCATAGGACTGGGACCCTAGCCTCAGTTTCTGTCTAGACCAGGTCTCTCATTCTCTCTACTCACGATCAACGTTTTAACATTTCTACTATTGAGTTTGGCCTGAAGCTGCCTCTACACATTTTAAGTTTGGCTTAAAGCTTTCTCTCTACATAGTGAACGGTAACCTAACTTGATGGGTAAAATAGATTAAATCGATTCTTATAACAAGTAGCTGAGCTTCAGTCATGACAAGCAGCCAACTGTTCAAACCTCCTTCAAATAAGACAGATGTGAGCTATAACTGATAGGGTTGCTCTGTACCTCATTTCCAACTTTTTTTAGTATATCACTTTCTCTTCTTTGGCTATAAATATAACTTCCTGTGTGGTAGAGAAAGGTATTCTGAACCCATTTTAGTTCATACTGCTGCTGCCTCATTCTAGAATCACAAACAAATTCAATTAAGATCCGCAAAATTAGATTTATAATTTTGTCTTTTAACATGGGTCTCTTCCTTTCCTGAACCTTTAAATATTTCTGTTTCTTGAGCATTGTGACCATAGAGTTATCGCAGCTTTCATCTCATAAAAATAAAATAAAAACAGTCCCATCACCTAGACTGACATCTTGCTCATCTTTACAGCTCTAGCGTCTAGTATGGTCCTGTTTTCCAAATGAACTCAGAAGCCACTGTGGATGCAGCTAAAGGGCACAAAGGCAGACCATGCAGGCCTGCAAATGCCCAACGAAGGCAATTGCACTTATAATCCCATAGACTTAGGGACTTAGGTAGGGCCGTAATCTAATAGAATCTCCATTATAGAATCTATGTAGGTTCGTGTGGAAGATGCAGGAAGTAGTGTTTTAAATATCCCAAAGCCTTCAATATGTGAGGATTTTTGCTGAAGGAACTATTCTATTGTAGGAGAACATGGTCAGGGGGGTTAGATCCAAAACTGCTCACCCTAGAATTCGAGACTTCCATGAATGGCCCCTTGCCTTTAGTCTTATTGACCTTCTTCCTATCTTGTGCTCCAGTCACTTCAAGCTACTTGCAATTCTGAAAATGTCATCCAAATTCCAGACACCTCACCTCTTCCTGTGCCATTTTGCCTTTGCATTTTCTTCTCCTTGGGAATCTTCTGTTCAGTGATAGCAGCTAAGGCAGGTTCTAGGTCTCTTTATACCACTGACTCCATTCCCTAATTGACTTTGATGAGATTGGGTCAATTTCAAGGACATTTATTGTGATATAGGAACTAAAGTCAGAATACTTCATGTGACCCAGGAAGATCAAATTCTAAGCCTTCTAAAAGCCCAGGGGCCACAAGGGACCAGTGGATCCCTCTGTCCAGGATTAAACCAGAGATTGTTCAGTCCAGAAAAAAAAAAACAAAACAAAACAGGGGCTTGGGCAAGTTTCTCCAGGAGTTACACTAAAGACAAATATCCATGTAATTTATGTTGTTGTTGTTGTTGTTTTCTAAGGTTGGAACTGGGTTTTTTTTTTTTTTTTACAGAGATTTTGTGATATTTTTATCACTTCCTCTCTCTCTGCTTTTCCTGCATAAACTTCTCAGCCTGCTTCAACATTCTGTCCTTCAGGGAATATCTGGGGCATCCAAGATGGGAAACAGTTGCCATTAGAGAGAAGAAACTCCTGAAAGTTTAGATAGAAAAGTTTAAGGATTGGAAAGATAGGTGCATTCTGCTGTCATATATACCTAATTAAAATAAATTAGATTTTTTTTAAAAAAAAAAAGAATAAGTGTGACCCCTGGATCTTTCTCTTTATAAAAAGCTCTTTTCTTACCACCTAGGAGTAAGGTATTGAACTGAGGTAGGATCAAAGAGAGAAGGAAAAAAAAGTCTCAGAAAGACAAAGTCCTTCTGCTTAAGGCTCACTGCATAACACGCGGACTTTCATGAATCCAAAAGTAAGGCAAATATTTAGTATAAGAAACTAGGTGTAGTCAGTAGACATGACCCAAATCCCTTCTCATCTCCCGATTGGTTTGATAATGATAACACTGTTGAGTCCCCACCCCAGTTTCTACCCTCAGGCCATACTGAGAGCCTTTTCTCCATATTTTATTTGACCTCCTTCCGTGAACCCCATCTCCACCAAACATGGATCACTTCTAGCCTTGATGAATCACTTTTCCTGATGCTACACAGATGACTTTAGGTACTAAAGAAAACCAAAACAACACTAAAAGTTTCAGATAAACTATTAAACAACAGGAGTTTGTTGCTCATCTCTACCCAAACCAGTATTAGAGACCTTTCCACAAAAATTGGTAGAAAGGGAAGGAGGTGCACGGAGGCAGATATGTATTAAGCATCTGATGTGTGCCAGACATGTCACCAATTGTATTTCCTGTAGTCCTCCAGTGTTTTGATGAGATAGATGTCATTGTTTTCTCTAAAATCGAAGGAGGTTAGAGAGTTTTGCAGCTTCTTTGCCAAGATATTTTCACACTTTAAAAGCTAGATCTGCTTGATTTTTAAATGAACCATAGAATATGCTGAATATTATAGGAACCTGAGACTTCTGCAGGGCATCCTTGAAAGACTGAAGGCATGGTTAGCATACAAGGAGAGAAAAAAAAAAAAGAGCAAAGGAAAGGAGACAAAGAGACAAAACGAGATATAGGGAAAGGAGTAGAAGAAAGTGAGGACAACTTGGTATGGCATAAAACTGTGATTCCAAACAATTATCTCAAACATTCCTCTGTCTTGGCCCTGCTCTGGAGTATCAGCTAGTTGCTGAGGATGAAACAAAGCCTTCTTATGTAAAGGTGCTCAAGACATTGCTATATATTTGGCTCCTCACATCTATAGAACAATGGAATAGTGGTGAGAGAGGTGTGTTAAAGTCACCCAGAATTATTGTGTTGTGGTCTATTTGGTTCTTGTATTTGAGAAGTGTTTGTTTGACATACATAGACACCCCATTGTTTGGGGCATAGATATTTATGATTGCTATGTCTTATTGATGTATGAATCCATTAAGAAGTATGAAATGTCCTTCTTCATCCCTTTTCACTAACTTTGGTTTGAAGTTCACTTTATCTGATATGAGGATGGAAACCCCTGCTTGTTTACATGGTCCATGTGAGTGGAATTTTTTTTCCCACCCTTTCACCTTTAGTCTGTGGGTGTCTTTTCCTATAAGATGAGTCTCATAAAGGCAACATAGATTTGGGTCTTTTTTTTTTAATCCAATCTATCATTCTATGTCTTTTAATTGATGAGTTTAGGCCATTCACATTCAGGATTATTATTGAAATATGATTTGTATTCCAGTACATTTTGGTTTATTTTTGGTTTTTAACTTGACTTGCTTTCTCCTTGGATTGGCCTTTCCTTTAGTGTAGATTCTCCCTTTGCTGATTTTCATTGTTGTTTTTCATTTCCTCCTCCTGGAATATTTTGCTGAGGATGCTCTGTAGTATGGGTCTCCTCATTATAAATTCTTTTAACTTTGTTTATCATGAAAGATTTTTATTTCATGATCAAATCTAAAGCTTAATTTTGCTGGGTATAAGATTCTCAGTTGGCATCCATTTACTTTTAGAGCTTGGTATATGTTGTTCCAGGATCTCCTGGCTTTGAGGATCTGGGTTGAAAAATCTGATAAGATACGAATTGGTCTCCCCCTGTACATGATCTGATTCTTCTCTCTTGCAGCCTTTAAGATTCTATCCCTATTCTGTATGCTAGGCATTTTCATTATAACGTGCCTTGGTGTAGATCTGTTGTGATTTTGTACATGTGGTGTCCTATAAGCCCCTTGTACTTGATTTTCCAATTCATTCTTCATGTTTGGGAAATTTTCTGAAATTACCTCATTGAAGAGATTGTGCATTCCTTTGGTTTCTCTGTGCCTTCCCCTATCCCAATAACTCTTAGATTTGGTCTTTTGATGCTATCCCATAATTCTTGAATGTTCTGTTCATGTTTTTTTACCATCTTCACTATGTGGTCAACTTTATTTTCCAGATTGTATATTTTGTCTTCATTATCTGAAGTTTCTGTCTTCTAAGTGATCTAGTCTGTTGGTGATATTGCCTATTGAGTTTTTTGTTTGGTTTATTGTTCCCTTCATTTCAAGAATCTGAAAAGCAGTATGGAGATTCCTTAGCAAACTTGGAATGGAACCATCATTTACCCAGATATCCCACTCCTCAGTCTATACCCAAAGGACTTAAAATCAGCATAGTATAGTAACACAGCCACATCAATGTTTCATAGCAGTTCAATTCACAATAGCTAAACTGTGGAACCAACCTAGATGCCCTTCAGTAGATGAATGGATAAAGAAACTATGCTATATATACACAACAGAATATTACTCAGCATTAAAAGAGAATAAAATTAGGGCATTTGCAAGTAAATGGATGGAGTTGAGAATATTGTGCTAAGTAAGCCAATACAAATCAACCAAAGGCCAAATATTCTATCAAATATTCTCTGATAAGTGAATGCTGATTCATAATGGGGAGGAAGAGGCATGGGAAAAATGGAGGAACTTTGACAGGGTAAAGGGGAGGGAGGGGAGGGAGGGTGCATGAGGGCAGGAAAGATGGTGGAATGAGATGAACCTCATTACCCTAGATACATGTACGACTGCACATAGGGTGTGATGCTGTATCATGTACAATCATAGAAATGTAAAGTTGTGCTACAATTGTGAACAATAATCAAAATGCAGTCTGCTGTCCTATATACCTAATTAAAATAAATTAATTAATTTTAAAAACAAATTAAAATTAATTAAGGGAATTTTCAGATAATGCACAATTAAACATATGTATTTTGTTTACATAAAACCAGATGAGTATTTGTTTTCCATTAACTTGTTTTAGTTGTATCATATCAATAATAGTAAAAAAAAATAAAAACTTACAGCACACACACACAAAATAAATAAATAAATAAAATAATGGAACACTGGCAGGTAACAGCTCCCACGTGCATTTTCACCCCACTCAGTATGGTCAACATGTATATGAGGGTGGGACAATGGCCAGAGGGAAATATGCAGGATTCAGGTAAGCTCATAATTTGTCACACCTTCACACCAATATCCTTTAAATATTTGTTCTATTAGTTCAATATTTGTTTAGAGGAGAAGATAAGTCCTAAGTGAAGGAAGTGCTAAGCCACCCTCTTTTACTTGTTGGAAAATAAACTATGTACAGAAAATTACACTTATCATGGGTACTCACTGAATTTTCACAAACTGAACTGGCATTGTTACTAGTACCTGGATTTTTTTAAAAAGTAAAATTATGCCCAGAATCTTCTTTTGTGTTTGCTTCTTTGTCTCCTCCCAAGGATTAACCAGTACATTGACTTTCAACAGTAACAATCAACTGTCGGAGATAGGGGATTTTTTTTTTTTTTCTTTAAATGGATGAAGCCATATACCATGTACTCTTTTGTGTCTGCTTGACATCAAGCGAGACCTATCCATATTGTTGGATGTAGTTGAAGATTGTTCGATTCCGTTGCTGATTGCGTTCCATGATATAAATATATTGCAATCTATTTCTCCATCCTGCTGGTGTTGGGCACTTGGAAAGTTTCCAGTTCTTGCTACTATGAATAGGGCTGCTATGAAAAATCTAGAAATATCTCTTGGTGAACATATGCAGATATTTCTGTTGAGGAGTTTTGTAGATATAGCTAGACATAGACATACACAGAAATAGAGACAGAAAATGCAAGGTCATGGGGGTGGGGCACGTGCTTATCATTAGTAGGGATGCTACCAAACAGCTCCTCAAAGTAACTTCCCTAAGTCACCTTCCCATCAGCTTACTGTATAAAGTCCACAATACAGTTTTTCTAGGGGTTTTGTTTCTTTTTCATACAGGCCCTTTAGCAGGCTGACCACTTCCAATCCTCCATCCTTAAAAGACATATACAGTTCACCTTCTAGGAATTCTGGAAAGTGCAGTTTTCTCCATTTTGTTTTATTTTAAAGAAATCTTAGGACTCTGTACCTTTGGTGGACTGGCATTCTGACCCAAGGGGCCATTCCTTTCTTACCTAACTCTAGAAAACGAATTCATAGATGTAGCCCAGACGATGTTCCCACTGGGCCAGCTCTATTTCCCTCTTTTTCTCTGCCTCTCAGTAAAATCTATCAGCGCAAGTGAGTAAGAGTGGGATTATCATGGGAATTGCTATAAATCTGCCCTACTTTTTTTTTTTTTAAGGAAAGCATTTGCAAGCTTCAGTTCCTTAGCAATTACTAGTAATAAACTTCTTGGTCACACCTCACTGACACTGCAGGTTTGTTAGCAACCAGCAATGTGATCCTAAATAATATCCTTCTTTCCCTTAGCACCATGCTCAACTCTGGGCAAGTCAGAGGGGCCCCTGCTTCAATCCCCATGCCTTGAAATTTCAAATCCCCCAGCACCCCCTTGACCCTCTCCCACCCCTAACCCACTCCTCAGCAATGCCTTCCTAAAGGCATTCCTAAGAACACTCCAGTGTTTGGAACCAGCCAGAACCAGCATGACTATTTGGGCAAGACATTCTGAACCTGGACCAGAATCCACGTGGGCCCTATTCTTGAAATTCTCTTTCACCCATGGGTACAGCTAACCAGATGCCCAATGAGCTGCAAGATTCATGCTCTGGAGTTGTCCCAAGGCCACCTGATGTGCAGACTCCTTCCACTGGCTGGTGCAGTATTTTTTCCAGAAATACTGGGCTACAGATTGTGCTGATATTGCTGATTTAGGGTGACCCTCA
The DNA here is from genome assembly GCF_048772815.1 of Callospermophilus lateralis. NCBI lineage: Eukaryota > Metazoa > Chordata > Mammalia > Rodentia > Sciuridae > Callospermophilus > Callospermophilus lateralis. The sequence goes on from NC_135305.1 coordinate 203,040,881, forward strand.
CTCACATCCACCACACAATGAGGTGAGGGCTCTGAATCACCAACAGTTCACCACCAGCCCTTGCCTTGGGTCAGGTGCATGGGCCCATGGATTAGCTCCCACGACATGCTCTCACAATTGGCTCTCACCCCAGTGCTGCCTCTTGTTTATAGCTCCTGAGGGAAGTAGAAATATTTCACTCCATTCTCCCTAGGGCAGTCACCCTATCCCCTTTCTGGCTCTGCTCCCTTCCAGGCAGTCCTCCAGGGTTGGCAGCACCTATCGCCTCCAAGGGCTTTCAGGACTGTCTCCACAAAGCCGGTGGACCTGTTGGATCAATGTCCTTTCTTCCTATCAATCAATGTGGTGACATCATGTTCTCTCAAGTCAATCTTTTTTATTAATGTTTCTTTTTTTAAATTTGTTCTAATTAGTTACACATGACAGTGGAATACATTTCATTTCATTGTACACAAATGGAGCACAACTTTCCATTTCTCTGGTTGTGCACGATGTTGAGTCACACCAATGTGCAATCATACATGTACCTAGGGTAATGATGTCCTTCTCATTTCACCATCTTTCCTACTTCCATGCCCACTCCCCTCCTTTTCCTCCGCTTTGCCCAATCCAAAGTTCCTCCATTCTCCCCATGCCTCCTCCCCCCATTATGGATCAGCATTCACTTATCAGAGAGAATATTTGGGTTTTGGGGATTGGCTTACTTCACTTAGCATGATATTCTCCAACTCCATCTATTTACCTGAAAATGGCATAATTTTATTCCCTGAGTAATATCCCGTTGTGTATATATATATATATATATATATATGTATATATACCACAGTTTCTTTATCCATTCATCTATTGAAGGGCATCTAGGTTGGTTCCACAGTTTACCTATTGTGAATTGATCTGCTATAAACATTGATGTAGCTGCATCACTATAGTATGCTGGTTTTAAAAGTCCTTTGGGTATAGACCTCACGTCAATCTTAAGGGACAGCAATTCCATGCAGTAATGGTTCCATCAGCCTGTCTGCTGGTGTGGAAGGCAGGGGTGTAATTAACTTTGAAAGCAATCAGTCTAGAAATACAGTGAGTGCAGTCTGAAAAGTTTAAGAGAAGACACAGTTGGAAATCACGTTGTGCTACAAAATCCTAAACAACAAATTTAAAATGACAAGAAAAAGAAGTCTCATTCAAATTTTCCTGCATACTCTGGAAAATTTTTGCATTTGTAGTTGTGATGGTCAATTTTAGGTGCCTGTGACTAGGCTATACTCCTCAATTACTCAATCAATCACAAATCTGAGTATCGTAAATGTGATTAACGTCTACCAACCAGTTGACTTGATATAAGAATATTGTCCTCGGGGCTGGAGATGTGGCTCAAGCGGTAACGTGCTCCCCTGGCATGCGTGCGGCCCGGGTTCGATCCTCAGCACCACATACAAAGATGTTGTGTCCGCTGAAAACTAAAAAATAAATATTAAAATTTTTTCTCTCTCTTTCTCTTTAAAAAAAAAAAAAAAAGAAGATTGTCCTCAATAATATGGATGAACTTTATCTAATCAACTAAGAGGCCCTAAGAGCAGACCTGAGGCTTTTGTGAAGAAGAAAGTCTAACTGTGCACTGCAGTTCTTGCTCCTGCCTGACAGTTCTAGCCTGTCCTTCCTGATAGCCTGCTTTATGGATTTCAGACTTGCCTAGTCAACCTCACAACCCCATAAGACAATTCTTTACAACCGACCTCCTAATATGTGCCTATCCTACTGGCTGTTTCTCTGGTTGGCATGACTGATACAGTGGTCACCATCAATGAAGCAGAGTTAACAACCTTTGAGAGAGTTACTAAAAGCCATTATTCGCAGGTAGCATCATGAGTAATGAGGAAGCCAGCAGTAAACACATGGCATTAGGGAAATGCAGAGGCATGAAAATCCATTTTGTTTCAATGCCAAGTTTTCCAAAGAGCCATGGCACTGTGAGTATCACTACCTCTCTCTCATGGTGGGAGATTACCCAGGAATAGTGCATTTCACCAAAAAAGAACATGAAGAAATGGCTCTTGGGCCTAAAAAAGGAAAGACAGTGCCTGGATACCATGGGGAAACTTGGCATTCACTGATAGAACAACAAAAAAGGTATTTAAATACCTCTACTCACTATTGTCAATCTTTGCTGACAAATCACTATGGCTTAGATGGACCCATGAACTTTCTAATACACTTATTAATCAACTAGTCTATACAGTCAGGGACAGGGGAAAACTTTTTTTTTCTGGGGTTCACACCCAGTATGGGTGATCATGCGTTCCTGCTCACTTTTGTTGCCTGATAGGTAATGAAGAATCTGGCTTCTTCAGAGTTCCTTTTACCTTTAATTCTTTTCCCAAGGAATTCAAAGCATCTTTCATTTATAACTATAACAAATTTCATGTCAGAGGATATGGGGTTTTTAGTTTGGTTTAAAGTAAAGTCCCCTTCATTTGCCCACCCAAGGCCTCTTACTTCATTCAGAGAGAAGATTTCACCATTCCATTCTCAGACCATGCCTCTTAGGGCAACTCTCACCTGGATCCACAGCAAACACACAGTCCAGGCAAAGTTGGCTTTGGGTGAAAGTGCAGCGACATCAGCCAGGAGGCCTTGCAGGTAAGTTCTAGCCAGTCCTCCTCTGGTGGTTGAACACAGTCGTGCTGCCTACACTTGACCTTAAGGCAATGAAACCACTGTGGCAAGCATTTCCACACATGGTGCTTTGACTCAGACCACTGTGCATATGTAGGTCTGGAGCAAAAGGACTACTAGCTTGGAAGTCAGGTCCTCCAAGTCCAAGCTCTCCAGATAATTATCTCTGTGAAATAAGGAAGGCTTCTTTTCTCTCCAGACTTCAATTTTTTCATCTATAAAAGGGGTGAATTTATTGGAATAAGATACTAAGGTTGCTTTCCATTCTCACATGTGGCATTTTTAAAAAATGCGTAACATTTAGAAGGAAAATGCAAAAATAATGTAACCCTATTTCTTCTGCTTGTGGGAGTGCAGTTTTAAAACTGGGTTAGGTAACATATGTATTCTCCTTTATTTTGTTCTCCATTTGATTTGTAGAAATCAAATTAAACATCAGCATTTAGAGGGATATATTAGGCAGGACAACTGACACTTGGTAGGATATATACCGCCATTAACACCTAGAGGGATACAGGAACAGCTGAATCAGCAGTCCAAAAATGAGAGAACTTGATCCTGACTGGGTTCACAGGCAAACTTGGTTTAACCAACAAGGGTTTTAAAAGTATGAATGCTGATGCCTTTCAATGGAGCATGGGTAAGAGGCCAGGTTCCACCATCATAGCACCATCTCCCCAACTCCCTGTCCATCACACTTCACTTATGACAGATCCCACCAAGCCACCCAAAGGCATTGAGTTTAGGAACACAATTTTATTACCCCTACCTGAGAACAGAACTAAGAAAAGTGCTTTTTTCCCCTTTCCCGTTTTGCCTCCACTGTATTTCCCAGTAAATATTATATGGTCAGTGAGGGTACCAAGAAGTCTGTACTTCCCTCTACGGGTTAATTGTATCCTGATATAACAGAGCAAGAACGTGAACCTGGAATGAACAGACTTGGGCCCAGTCTCCAGCTCTACCATTTGCTTCTTTACCCAGAGCCTCCAACTTATTTGCCTTCCAGAGATTTCTGCTGTGATCAGCAAAAAGCATCTGGCACAGGGGAGCTCCCAGCAGGAACTCAATAAATGCTAATTCCTCTCTCATCCCTTGCAGAGTCAGCCTGAACCTCCCTCCAATATCTTCTCCAGGGAAAAGATCTCCTGGGCCCAATCCAGGCTGGGCTGTGGTGTGCAATTCCTCATTAACAGATGTGAAGAGCCCAGACATCGACAAGCTGGAGTAGAGGTGCACAGGGTGGTTCCTTTTGCAATTGCTCATGAAAGTGGAAAACAGCACCATGAACATGGTGACAGTAATGGTCAAATGCAAAATTCCCTCCTCAAAATGCCTAAGACACCACAGCTTTTGGTAGCTTTTTTTTTTTTTTTTTTTTTTTTTTTATCAAAGCAAAGATTTCTTGAAAAAAAAAAAAAAATCACATAGCAAAGGAAGCCAAAGGAATGTTGATGCCTGTCCCTAGAAGCCACATATATCTATTTTTGGTTCCCAGTAAAGCCCAGTACACTGTAATTAACATAATAACATGCTCGGTTCTATAAAGACAGATGACACAGTTGACCCTCAGGCCCCATCTGGGCAGAGGACGTGTGCTGTGGGTTGTTTTGTCAGCTGGGGACCTGGATTCTTCATTGGTACCCTCTCATCTAGTTTGGATTAGGACCAGACATTTGCAGGAAGACCAGAAAAGATAAGTGTGTGGGGTCAACAGGACCTCTAAGGGGAAAATCAGCAGATGTGAAATCAGGAGGCATCGTGGGTAGAACTGGTGTGGAATTTTGCTCAAGTCCCTTCCGTAAAGATCATTAGGCTCTTGAAGCCCTGAGAAATTAAATCTTCATCTTGGTCTTTTCCACCCAAGCTGGTGAAGGACTCACTACAGTCGCCCTACTAGACCGCTTCCTAGTCTCGGGGATGTCATACATTTGCTCTCAGGCCAACATCGTTAAGGTACCAAAAAAAAAATAATACCCCAATCATCCACAGGTAGGAAGCTATGGAACATTATAGATTGCACATGGGTCATCTTAGGTAGTAAAGCTTTCTGAAAACCCTTCCTTACTGCTAGCACTGTCTCCCCCGCCCCCACCTGGAACCTTCTCTTCCTACTCCCCTCAGTAATCTTGACTATGTGACTCCAGTCTGCTCTACTCCAAGTCTCAACTGGGTTTATCCCACTAGGTGACCTAAGCTTTCCAAAATTACATTTAAATTCTTTCGGTCCCTGTCTACCCTTGAGTCGTTGGAATCATTCTGCTTGTCCAGGGGAAAGAAAGAACAAGGAAGTCTCTTACCCAACCTCATTTTCCTCACTTGTAATGATAATCTCTTAGGCCTCTTCCATTTCAGAGATCCTAATCTTAAAACTGGCTTGTCCAAAGGTGAGCACGATCTGCTATAAGCCTATCATCATCAGATATGTGTGTGTAAGTGGCTTTGTTGTGCACAGACAGGTAGAAACAGGTGTGTGTATGTACATAAAGCTATCTTTTATGAAAGCCATCAGAACCTACAATTATAAACACCTTAGTCACGTACATGGTAGCATTCATCCTTCACAATAAATTTAATAAAAGCAGAGCAGGTATTGCTACTCAAATCCAGATCTTCTGACTTTGGACCAGAGACCTCTTTGTGACCCCACATTGCATCCCTGGTAAGCAGGAGCACTGGAAGTTTATATGTCTCAGGATAAATGAATAGGGCATTCTTCCCTTGTTTCTGAGTTGGTGTAATGCTATAGTTAAGATTGGACTCTGCCTTAGTCTGACCTGTATTTGAATCTTAACTCTGCCGTTTAGTTGCTGAATACTCTTGAGCAAACCACTCAACTGATACTCTATAAAATAAAGGAATTAATAATATACACATCAAAATGGAGTTATAAGGATTAATTCAGGTAGTCCATGGAAGTGTTTAGCACAGACACAGCACTAATAAATGATTGCATTACTTGGATTAATATCAAATATTTTTAACTTGCATTGACCCCTCATGTGTTTCCTGCCACATGAGTTCTGAATAATTTTAATTTCAAAAATCCAGGAGCAATACATCACTCAGTAAAGAGCTTGAGTCCAAGGTAAGGTTAGATGAGCAGGTTCAGAAATTAGTTTTGAGAAACTCAGTAGAAGGAAAGGCACCACCTCTTATAAAATTCTGTGGTCTTCCACATTGTTGGGTTCATGTGATTCATGTATGGCCAACACAGAGAAAATCATGTGTTGATAAACAGAGCTTCCCAAAAGGAATGACTGACAGGTCACTTTAAAGGAGCATCAATCCCATAAAAGGCCAAAAATAACCATAAGCAGCAGCAAGACACTTGGCTTTTAGCACAGTACCACCTCTCCTGCATGGGGCAGGAAAGATCTAGCTGGAAACATCATCAGGCAGAAAAAGGGTCTGCAACCAGATCAACCCAAGCCACCTTCCGTGGTGGAAGCCAACTCATCTGAAGTTGGGTTTGAGACTACTCTTCTCCACAATCTAAATACCCAGCTGCTCCCCAGACCTGACTCCTGGAGAAGCCAGGATCCAAAGCCCAAATCAAATGAAGCATTAGGATGTAAGGTATCTAACGTTAAAGGCAATAGAATCTACTTCTTAAACCACCCCACAGAAGGTTCTCACTCCACTGCATTTTTAAAAATTTTTTAATTTGTTTTAATTAGTTATACACGACAGTAGAATGCATTTATGTGCTTTGATATATCATACATAGATGGAATATAGTTTCTCATTTTTCTGAGTGTACGTGTTGCAGAATCATATTAGTCATTCAATCATGTATATACATACAGTAATAATGTCTGTTTCATTTTACTATCTTTCCTATCCCCACATCCCCTCCCCTCCCCTCCCATCACTTCCCTCTACCTAATCTAAGGTAATGCTATTCTTCCCTAGGACCCTCAACACCTTATTGTGAATTAGCATCTGCATATTAGAGAAAACATCCGGCCTTTGGTTTTATGGCATTGGCTTATTTCACTTAGCATGATATTCTCCAACTCCAACCTTTACTGGCAAATGCCATAATTTTACTCTTCTTTAAAGCTGAGTAATATTCCATTGAGTATATATACCAATTTTCTTTATCCATTCATCTATTGAGGGACACCTAGGTTGGTTTCATAGTCTAGCTATTGTGAATTGAGCTACTATAAATATTGATGTGACTGCATCACTATAGTATTCTGATTTTAAGTCCTTTGGGTATAAACCAAGGAGTGGGATAGCTGGGTCAAATGGTGGTTCTATTTCCAATTTTCTGAGGAATCTCCTTACTGCTTTCCATAGTGGTTGCACCAATTTGCAGTCCCACCAGCAATGTATGAGTGTACCTTTTTCACCACATCCTCACCAATATTTCTTGTTGCCTGTATTCTTGATGATTGCCATTCTGACAGGAGTGAGATGAAATCTTAGAGTAGTTTTGATTTGCATTGTTCTAATTGCTAGAGATGTTGAACACTTTTTCATATATTTGTTGATCAATTGTATTTCTTCTTCTGTGAAGTGTCTGTTCAGTTCCTTTGCCCATTTATTGATCAAGTTATTTGTATCAACCGCATTTGTTTTCTACGTAATTGTCTAATGCACAATCTCTTGGCCTCTGGGAACCTTCTCAGAGAATACAGTACTTCTAAACTGGTTTTATCTTTTAACTACACATAGGAGAGTGGAGGCCTAAGTATCTTGGAAAGAAATCCAAGGACAGATGAAATGGAACCAAATAAAGAGCTCTGGTCCCAAACTGGGTGCCAAGACTGGGTTCTGCCTCTATCTCTTCTCTGATTTTCCCTGTCCCCCATGGCCTGTGGCACAAGACTCCATGGAAAGGTGACACTCCATCTTTGGGTACACTCAGGGAATTGCAAGCTTCCAAGGTGGTGATGGCAAAAGAACTCTCAAGCCCTTCAAATCCAGAGATTCTGCTTAACCTTCCACTCTCTAGACCTCAGTCTCTTAATCAAAAAAACATGGAGCCTGGACAGGCCTCTTTAGAACATTCATTCTCAATGGGAATTATATTGCTCTGGACCTTCAGGAATTCTGGGGGCCACCAAGTACTTGTTTATCCAGCCTAGTCTTAGCCTTAAGCTAATCCTTACACTCAATAAGAGATGGTCCATTCTGTCTTGCATGGGGTCAGTTTAGGTTGTCACCTAGCCTTGGGAACACTCCTGGCTTTGAGTTGGTGAGGGCCGAACATACTAAATATTCTGCAATGCACAAAATAGTACCAGAAAACAAGGAATTTTCGGGCCTAAAATGTCCAAAGTTTCTCCACTGAGAAATATTGATATGGTGGGATAATAATAATTATAAAAAATGACATTAAACTCAGAGGACAACTTCAAATGCCTTTAGAGCCAGTTAGTGATTGCAGGATATGCCCCTCCTCAAGATCAAATTCAAGGATTCAAATTCAAGTCTTTAAAATACTGCCAAAATATCCCACATGCAGTGCATTTGACTTTTGACCTCCAGATTGTGGCCTTTTGATAAGGGTCATGAAGATATTCATGACAAATTAAGTGAAAAAAGAAAGGGTATTAATTAGTATGATCCCATTTTAAACATAGGTATTTTCTCTTCATACATATGTGTGAACAGATAAGATTTATATATCTGCCTATCAGCATGGGTGTATATGTGTGTATGCAAAAATCATTTCAGAATACGGAATGAGATTTGGTGATAACAAAACCAAAGCTGCTGTGTTTTCTCCTGAAGTTTTCTCTAGCCACGAGGAAACATGAACCTTTTTAGCAGATATTGGCAATGGCTTATAATGGAGGTCCCCTGGGAATCATCCATGAAAAGAAACAGCAGCCACAACTCTGGGGTCTGTGCCTGTGATTGTCATCACATCCCAAATGAGTTTTCCTAACCTTCAATCAGACTTCTGATGGATATAAATCCACACCCTGGGCTCAGCGTGCATAACCACAGGAACTGCAGCTATGCTGAGGGGTGGGGTACCGGCTGGGTGGGGAATGGGAGGAAATCAGTTGCAAAGGAGCAAACCATTCTCCACTCGCATGTTCTTCTGTGAGGAAAACACGTGTGCTGGCCACTAAGACAATCACTTCTGGGCTCAAAAACAGGAAGAAATTCACTAAACACTACATCACCAGCACAAAGAGTAGAGAAGGTTTGCCAAGAGTATGGCCCTGCCTTGACAGGATACCAGCTAAGTCTTTAAAGGCAAGACCCACTGTCAGGCTCATGATTTCTAAGGCAAAGGCACAGCCTCATTTGCCTTAGGCCTCCAAGCTCTCAGACTATCTTAACTTGGGCCCATCCTTGTCAAGAAGGCCCTGGGATTATTTCCCCATATAGGACTGAGAGCTTTTCCGAGCTCCTCTGTTATGCCAAGCCCCAAATCTGCGTCATTTCTTCTGCTCTTGACAATAATTTCTTGATGAGCTTGGCCCCTTACATGTACTATCTCATTCAATTCTAACAAAGATGCTATAAAGCTATTTGTTATCACCAAATCTCATATTATTGATAAAGAAATTGTGGCTCAAGGAGATTCAGTCCCACAGCTACTAAGTGTCAGGTTTCAAATCCAGATCTGTTAGTGCCACAGATAACTTCCTCTGCTTCCTCTGCTTATCCACCCTTGCACACCTCCAAAGGGTGACCAGTGGAGCTGAGGTAGGTCCCATGGGCAGGGAAGCCATTGCAACTGATTTTCCTTGAGGATAATGTCCAAAGGTGTCAGGAGCTCTGGAATTAAGCCTTAGAGAAAGGACATAGACTAACCATTCAATTTATCAGCTGTGCCACTGAGCCCATGGTCAGAAATTTATCCCTGTTAAAATTAAATGTAATGAGTAATGGTATTTGTTTGTAGTGAGAGCTGATGTCGGAGAAGGGATACACATCACTTCCTCTCAGATTCCACCCAACTTTGCTAAATAAAATATTAGTTCTTTCTTATCTAATGTTGCATAAAAAAAAGTCCCAAACTAAGGGACTTAAAACCCTTTCACCGTTTATTTAGTTCCTGATACCATGCACTGGTGATTTGGGCTGGGCTCTGCTGGTGGTCCTGTCCTTGGGTACCCCCACACATCTGCAGTGAGTCACATCTCAGTTGTGGGTGGACTTTGTTAATTTTTTTTTTTTTTAATGGTGCTGGGGATGGAACCCAGGGCCTTGTACATGCGAGACAAGCATTCTACCAACTGAGCTATATCTCCAGCCTGACTTTGTTGATTTCTGAGGCCTGACTTGGTTAATGGGGCTTCTCTGGCTCTGGTTCTTGCTATCCAGCAGGCTCATCAGCTGGGTCCCATCATTAGACAGGGGCTGGGGTTGTGGCTCAGCAGTAGAGCGCTCGCCTAGCACGAGTGAGGCCCTGGGTTCGATCCTCAGCACCACATAAAAATAAGTAAAATAAAGGCATGGTGTCCAACGACAACCAAAAAATAAATAAAAATAAAAATAAATAGACATGTTTTCAAAGAGAAAAGTCCACAAAACTTCCAGAGATCCAGACTCATCCAGTGACACTCCTGCCACTTTGTATTGGCTAACACAAGTCACAAAGCCAACCCAGATTTGAGAGGTAGGGAAACAGACTTCACCTCCCCATGAGAAAAGCTACAAAGCCATATTTCACAGGACATGGTTTTAGAGAGGGGGAAACTTGTGGTCCTTTTAGAAAAGCACGCTACAACTGGCTTAATGTAAATCCAGTTACTAATCCCATGATGCTTCCTAAAGATGGCCTCCCTCTTGTCCCTCCACATTCAATTCAAATTAGCCTGGAGCATCCTACAGGGAGATGCTGACTCCCAATCCCCACCCCATCTCTACCTCATTTCCTTCATCTTGTAATTAATATGTTTCTTCCATTCTTCTAGAAACTTTTGCTTAAAGAAATGCCTCCTCACACACATCCTAATTAGAGTGGGACAGCCTGATGCCTCTCTTTTGAAGGACCCTAGCTCAGCTGGTTCTCTATCCATTTCTTCACACACTAATTGTTCAAAAAACAAAACAGAACAAAAAAGTATTTATGAGCTCCATAGCATACCTAGCACTGCTCTAGCATCTAGGAAAATAAAGGGAAGAGTGAAACCAGTTCCTGCTCTCTAATAGTTCACAGTTTAGTGGGAGAAATAGACACAAACAAGACCCTTTTTTTTAAATCTATTATTGTAAGTGCAATGATAGCAGTATTGCAGCCCAGAGGGTCACTAAGCCTTGGGTAGGGGTGGGGGTAGGGTAGGCTGATGCCTGAAAGAATCCTAAAGCTCATGAACTACTGGAAGGTGTTACATGGAGTAGAAACAGCAAGGGCCGTGAACAATAGTGGGAAATGGCGTGGTGTGGGTTGGAAAATACATCAAAGCACAGAAAGGAAGTTGGAGCCGTGGGCCTTGTGAGCTGTGTTGATGATTTTAGGTTTTCTTCTGAGAGCAGTAGGGCTGAAAATGTTAAAACCTGGGCTTGGAATAATACGTAGTTTATATCATTCTTGCTGCTGGGTCACTTAGAAAGGGATGATGGGAATTCTGTCTTGAGTATCCTGGACTTGGGTATTGGTGGTGAGCATATAAGGTGATGCTTCTGATAAGTACTCCATGGGTTACAAGTGGCAGAGATGGTAGATTGATTGACTAGAAGGGAGGAGGTTAACACTTCCAGTTCAGGAGACTGGGTATAATCACCTATAACAGCATGGAACACAAGAGAAAGAGCAGGCTCTAGGAGATTATGGGCAAATGGCCCCAGGTAAGATTGAGGTGCTTATGAAACCTCTTGGTGGAAGTATTGAGGGAGAAGTTGGATATATTAGAATTAAGCTCAAAGGAGAGGACTAGAGTCATGAGCTCTAGATCAGCATGAAACTGAGGAAAGTAGAATAAATCAGGGAGAAGATGCAGCATGGAGACAAGAAGAATATTTAGGATGAACCTTAGAGAACATCTACATGTAAAAAGTTCTTAGCAAAGGAGGAACTCATGAAAGTGAAAGAGAAGAAATAGCTCATGGGAGAAAAATAGAAAGAGTGAATGGGGCAATACTAAGAGAACCTGGGAATTTCATTGTCAAGGGATAACCAGAGAACAGAAAATTCACATTATGGAAGTGATCAACCATTTCCAATGCATCTCAGTAAGATGAACTCTTGAAAATAATGCCCATTTGATCTGGAAGTTTGGGAAGTAATTCTGTGACATTAATTCATAGCAAACAGTTGTTTAATGGTTCCATAGTCTATATTCTATGCAAAGACTTTTATTTGAATTTTTCAAGTAATGTTTGCAACAACCCTTCAATTAATAATAATTAACCTTTATTGAGTGATTACTATGTGTCATAGATTGATTAACACTCTTTATGATAATCACATGAGGTAAGTTTCCATTGCTATCATTTTAAACTAAGGTTAAGGAGTTTACCCAAGGTCACACACCTGGGAACTGATGGGGCTAGTACTCAAACCCAGGCAGGTCTAGCTGGGGAGTCCATGTTCTGCACCATGGTGCTGTACTGCCTCTCCCCTTAAATGTTATCTTCATGTTGCAGATGATGACACAGGACCCAACACCACAAAGCTAACACATAGCATGGCCACCATGGGAACCCAAGTTTGCTATTAAACACTGCACTGCACAGTACTAGCAAGGGCAGCCCTGCAGAGTGGTGGGTCAAAGGCAAATCACCAGAAACTAAGGCATACTGGGGAGGTGAGGAGTGTAGCGATAGGTATGTTCCCACCTATGTGGGAGATGCAGAGAAACAAGAAGCAGGCAGAGAGCTCTTCCAACTGCAGACTTGTCCAGAGGGTTCTGGAGAATATGGAAGCCCAATCTTTCTAGGTGAAACTTGGGCTTACCAGATACTTCAGCAGGACCCGGGAATACTAGATATGTGGCTCCTTTCCTCCTGCCAAAGTAATCATTCTAAACTTCAAAGTGGCTTTCAAGGGAAATCTGGCTGCTTCCCCCAAGGGCCAAGCAACACCAAGCTTCTTAAAAGGAGTAAGGAGAAACAGGTTGGCTCTCTAGAAGTATTCACCCAGTATGCCAATTTATATTCAATGTGATTCAGCAATTATTTATTGCATTCCCATGGGCGTAGACCAGCTGGAGCTAAACTTGGTAATTGTTTCCCACCTTATCCTGGGCAATTACCTTCCAGCTGATGGTACATACATCGATATAAATTGTTCACCAATAAACATGTCCCTTAAGAGACTTTATTTATCTTTTAGAAGCTTCATGAAATAATCATACAGATTCATCATGCCATATGCTGCCTTTAGACTTTATAGGGGATTCCCCCATTAACTTTAATAGGGAAGATTGCAACATGTCTCCCCCACCCTCTCCCTTGGCATAGATCAAGGTTAGTGCATGGCCAATAAAGTCATATTTTTCTAAAGACCTATTGGTTCATTCCTGATCACCTCCTCAGTGATCGTAGGAGTACCTTCTCCAGGAAGGCTCTTGTGTTTTGTCTTCTCTCCGGTAGAGTGACATTCCTTACAGGCTCACACTTGGTCCTCAGTCCCTATTTTCCAGCTCATATTGATCTTTTGGTGTAAAAATCCTTCCTCTCCTCGAGCTAATGTTCTTCTACTCACTGTTGCCACTAGTCCCACCGAAAATCATGGTCAGACTTCTGTGGGCACTTCCAGGTGCTTCTGTAGGTGCCCTGGGCCTTCCACATTTTGTACTTACCCAAAAGCTCTGACCCTTCAGGCTTCCCTCCTGCTTTCTACTATCTGAATTGGGGATGGTTTGGTTTTTTTTTGTGAGTGTGTTTTGGAATTAACTTTGGTATTAGGGAAGAGAGCAAGCTATTGTAATAAAAAAAAAATAAAAAATAAACTTCCAAGAAACCTGGGTTTTGAAAAGACTTATTTCATGTAATTGTTCTGGAGGTCATTCCAGCTCCAACTTATTGCTCCATAATCTTTGGTTGCATGACCAAAACCAGGTCATAGGTACCTCTCATGTCTGTTTGGACGTGTGATGTAAGAAAAAATAATTCAAGAAAAAAATGGACTTTTTGTTCATGTAACAATCGCCTGGAAGTAAAAATTTGCACACTCCTACCCATGCCCATACTTGGTCCCAGAGGTGTGTCCAGCTGCCTCATTCCAGTGTAAACTCTGCTACTCTGTATGGGAAATGGGGAGAAGGGGTTTTGTGGGCATCTAGCATTTCCCCACATAATCTTACTAGGTTAGCTTCTTCTGGAATGAATGACTGAGAATCCGACATGGTTAAAGGGAATTTTTCATCACAATAACATTTTTGTAGAAGAATGAAATGTAAACCAAATGAAGAGCTGGGTAGTAACCTTTGCCATCGTGCCTCAGACCTTCCTGAATTGTCTTCAGCTAGTGTTAAGACCTTAGTAGAAAAGGATACTCTTGGCTTCTTCCTCACACAAAGCATATCTAATCCATCCAAAAATAGTGTGGGTTCTTCCTTGACTACATATTCAGAATCTAAACATTTCTCACCACCACCCACTGCCAAGCCAAGCGAACATCAACTCTCCTGGACTATTTCAGTAGCCTTCTAATGATGGGAATTCTGCCCACCTACCATTCTAATCTCAGCAGAGCAGTCGGGGGGATCCCTTAAATCAGAGCCTGTTGTTTCTCCTATCGAAATTTTCCAATGATCTGTTAATAGTGTGTGTCCCCCCAGTGGAATGTGATCTGGATGAGGACAAGAAGCCATATGTCTACCATTCAAAATATCTTAGGTGCTTGGTAATATTCACTGGGATGCATGATGAATGAAATGGCAAGAGACAGATACAACTCCTGTAAGAGTAAGTACATTTAATCAAATGCATGAAAAAAAATTTCTTTACCACTTGAACTATTGTCTAAATCAGTGCCTCCCAGTGAGAGAGAGAGCAATGTTGTCCAGAGAGCATGAACCGTAATTCCTTAATTGAAACCATGGGAGGAGTTGACCAGAGAGAACACGTGCCCTACGAGAAGAACCTGGAAGAGAGTCCAATCTGGCAGGGGATAAAGAAAGATGCCAGCTGGGCGTATGAATCAGGTAAAGGAGATTTAGGATAAAATTGGGGTTTTTGGAGATATCCTAGAAAGTAAGGCCAACAGGGTACCATGGACTGGTAGGTCCTTGGAGCCTATAGATTCAGTTAGAAAGAAAATATCAGTAATCTAAGAAATGCAATTCAAGCAGAAGATATTAATATATCTTTTAATAGCAGCAGCCAACATGAGAGAAGTTGGGAAAGAAACAGTACCATCATGCATAGCTGATCACATTGTAAACCTTTACTATATCCATCTTTGGGGACATAGTAAGAAGAATACTATCTTAGATAGGAAGCCTATCTTGGATTTTGCCTGAAGGAAGATGTTAATAGAAGGAAACAACTATAAAAACCAAGACATTCATACAGCAGTTATCATCATAGCCAAAAGTAAAGAATGATCTACATGTGTACTACTGGGGAATGAGTCAGTAAATGATGGTATAGTAACTCAGAGGAATGTATGTCACAAAGCCTTAAGAAATAATTATGAAAACCAAATAGAAACACTAATGATGCTCATGACAAAAAAAAAAAAAAAACCTATTCTATATGTTGTAGATGATAGGCTAAAAACCTTTAAAATTATGTTCACAATATAACTTAGACTAAAGGAGAGTATCAAAAATATTTTTGTCAGTGGGTAGGTTATTGTTTTTCTTTTTCTAAAATTAACTTTAATTACTAAAGTTCCAGAGTTCAGTCTCTGACAATAGAAAGTGATTTTGCATAAAAATGATGGAGGGCAGGAAAAGACACCCCTCTTTCTTGGTAGCTGGTCAGCTTCTAATGCCCCATGAAATAGCCCAGCATTGGGAAGTGCTAAAGAATATGAGGCTCAGGTATTCTTCCCAGAGTACTGTCCAGCCTAGCCATAGTGAGAACTGGGTCTATCCTACCTTCCCAATTGATGCAGAAAATCACTGGAACATTGAGCATGGAGGCCTCTTGGAGTTGCAGTGGTCATACCGCATTCCCTGCTATAAACAAGAAAAATGTGAGACGGTGAAACTCTTGAGGATACTTCCTGCCTTCCAGGCAAAACTCGGAACAGCAGCATCCGGCTCAAAGGCCAGGGTGGGGAAGACTCAGCCTTCTTGAGTTAGCGCTGCGGAACCTCTGGCCCTGGAGCCTATGCTGCCGGAGAGCAATTATTCAATTAGTCCCCGAGCCTGCCAGCCCTTTGCTCTCAGAACCACTAGAGTGCAAGTGTAAAAGGAGAATAATTCCTTCCTTTCACAACTTGTCTTTTTTAATAGCTCACTTCTCCAAACTCTTCTACACTCAGTGATAACGGCCATATAATCTCAGAGACAATGCTTGCCGAGGTCAGATCACCTCTTCCCCTGACTCTGAGCAAAGCTACATTTTAAATTCCCTCTTTCCAAAAAACTGTTGTCAGCCCTAACCTGAGTCTTTTCCACAGAAAAATATCCAACCTCTTGTAGTTCTAAGCATTTGAAAGGCAAAGGAGTATCCCACAGTTCAACTCATCTGGAAGTCCTATTAGTGTAACCACTTTCCACAGGGCTGAAATCATATTACCTGCTTCTCTCTCTGCCAGTCACTGACACAGATAGTCCGTACACCTCAGAATTATTATCACCATCATCACGCTCCCATTTATTAAGTCCTCGTATTGTGCCAGGATTGATGGTGCACACATAACTTTTCCATCTATTTCATCTTCCCAACAATCCTATGTACTAGATACTGTTATCTCCATTTTGTACAGGAGGAAACTGAGACATAGCAAAGCTAACCAACTTGCCAAGGCCAAATGCAAATTGAAACATTGCACCTGTTCGTGTCCAGAATGCCCCCTGCCTCCTACATAATTATCAACAATAAAAAAGAGACAAAGCACCAACAACGGAAAAGATTCCAAAGGTTAATTTGCTTTCTAAAGCATTTCTGATTTTCTGGGAATTGAACACAACCATAAATAAATTCACCATTGTTACCTGATTGGGGGAGAGGGGGGTGTTAAAAAGCTTTTAACAATAGCCCAAATCTGAAAATGTTTCCTTTAAAAATAAACCTCAAATCCAGCTTTTTGCTATGGAAAGGAAGGTATGAGTCTTAAACAAAGTTTAACCAAACCCAGTGATACTTCTACTAAGTACCTCTGCCCTGGACCTGTCATTTTTGAAAGACTTTTCTTGTCGACTTGAACAAAAATGTTACCTAGCACGATGACTTGAGAATCCTCACCATGCATTGGTAGGATTTGCCTCAAAAGTCTTAAGGAGAGCAGGTAGGAATGGGTGTGAGACAGAAATATGAGAGAACAGGACAGAACACCAGAAGGCACTCCCCGGCCTGCACAAGAGAGGTGAGCACAGGTAATCTGAATGAAGCAGGAGGTCCCATGGGAGGCAAATGCAGCCCCCAGCTAGAGAGCTGCAGGAGTGTCCTGGCAGCAAGAGGCTACCCCAGCCCCAGGCTCCCTCAGATATCCTGGTTGGGTTGGGGGTCTTTTGGGTTGGTTTCTCATAGGCCAGCAGGTAGGAAGGCCACATGAAATTATAGGAGCAAAACACAGATCTCACCATGGGCATGACTTCATTTTTATCCACAGGGTGGTAAGAAAAGAATACCCAGTTCCAGTCCTAAAAATAAAGCCATCACAGAGCTGCCTGTTCAAAGATCTCTGCAATTCCCCCAACAACCTACAGGATAAAGCCCTGACTCCTCCACTTGCCACACAAGTCCCTTTGTGATCTGACCCCTGTTTCCCTCTTCAGTTTCAGCTCCCAGGATTAGGTCACCCCCTACCCGGGACCCAGTGTCCCCATTCTTCCCCAAATGCACCATGCCGGTGGCTGACCTCTGCACCCTCTTTAGAACACCCACCTCCACTCTCCCTGCCTACTACCTCTTTCACAAAGCCCTCACTTCCTGCCTTCCACATCCTGCTCCCCAGTTCCTCAGCCTTTCCTTTGGGCTCCAAAAAGCCATTCGTCCCTGCTCAGCTGCTCAGTGTGTGGTGTTATGATTGTTGGTGGTCACACTCCTCTCCCATCAGCTGGACCTCTCTCACCCCATTCCTGTTGGCTTTCCTTGAGGCTCTTCAATCAAACCCTATTGACATGTGAAGAGGATTATTAAGCCAGTAGTCTAGGTAACCCTGTGTCTAAGTCAACTAGTCTGCACTACGTTAGAAACCAACATGAGCCACAAAGACCTGTGGAAAGCAAGCCCTAGAGTGTCGTGTACTAGATGCCACGGGTACAGGTGACCCAGGGAATACACCTGTATGTGGTGCCTGCAGGGAACTGGACTCAGTGGACGTTGGTTGAAACCAGGCTCTCTGTGGGCCTTGTGTCCCTACAGACAGCATTGAATTTATACTTATCATCCTTTCCCAGAGAGACTATAGCTATCAAAATTTCCCTGAATAATTCCTAGGAAAACTTCTTTTAGCAAAATTTTATTCAAGAAGAAAGGAGAATTTTAAGAAGGAAAAAACTGAACCATCCAGGAAGTCCCCCATCACGGGGTCCCCATCCCTGCCTAGGACACTGACACCTTCCAGTATGTGCCCATTCACTGGTTCTGCAACCACAGCAGCAGCAGTGGCTCTGGAAGCCCAGCCTCTGGGCTGCTGTACGACAGTCTCCTCTTCACTCTCTTCTGCCATGGTCATTTACTAAGCTGTTTGGCCCAGTCTCCCTGGCCACATGATAAAGGGCAGTGCTCATAGCACCTGCCGTTTTTATGATGCAGGTCCCTTTACTGAGTCATCTGTCAGTGTGCCATCAAGCGCACTGAATTCTGAGCACTTGCTTCCAAAACATCCCTGGCTATTCAGATGTCTAAAAGTCTCCTCTGCTGTATTTATTTTAGCATAGACACAAGATTGCCTGGCCTTCTAGCTTAAGAATACTCTCCACTTTGTAACAAGGTTTGACATAAGAGGCTCAAGAAAAGAGATAGGAATCGGCTTTTTTTTTTTTTTTTTCAAGTCTACCTTCAGAAAACTTGCTTCTCTAAAGTTAATTCATATCTGGAAATCAGCCCAGAACTCCTAGGCCAGTGTCCCTCAAAAGTCCTCTCCCCTGGGCTTCTAGGGAATGCAGTAGGATTGATTACCTGAGCAAGAAGGCTGGGAGGTCCCAGGACTGGAATTCCTCCCACAGAAAGACCGAACTAGGGTTTGACGCCAGGACCCCTCTAGTTCTGCAACTGAGGCTCAGGTCCTACTGCACATCTGTACCTCGCTGCTTGGCACAAATTCCATTTGGAGAAGGCACAAGCTGGGGTTTTCCTCCTTACTTGGTCTAGCTGCAGGACTTTGCTCCTCTAGAGAAGTAGCTGTATGCAAGTCCACATATAGGCTTGGACCAGGCCCCCAGAGCATTCTCTACCACTGTTACTGACCCTAGGGCCATACTGCTTTCCCAGGGCTCCTAGAACCAGCTGGACTTCTTATGGGGATCTGGAGTTCTGGTCCCTGGAGTGAGAGACAAGCCTGGGAAGACTTCCCTGCCATTCCCCTCAATGCCCAGTTCTCTAGCAGGATCCTCTTCTGCACATGGAACTGTTCTAATTTCTAGCCAGACAATTGCTCCTTCTTGAAATTCTCTGGAATAAAACCTGCCCGCAGCCTCCTCGTTCTTTGGTGTAGAAGAGGAGATAGCTCTCTGTTGTACACCAGGACCTAGCCAGGCTTAGAGTCATGTGCCAAACCAAGCTTCCCTGGGAGGACCCAGAGCATTTTGATTGACAGAGCTTGTGGCTGAGAAAAGCGGGGTGACCTACAGCATGTGTCAGCCAGGAGGGATTGAAGCCACTGGGCTGAGCAATGGGCAGACAGCCAGGGCATCCTGGAAGCAAGAAAGCCCAGTTGTGGGTGGGGTCTGCTAAATGAGCTTGGAGTCAGGAGCTGAGCAGTATCTCTGAGTCAGCTTCAGGGTTCAGACAGCAGTACCTGGGGACAGGGATAAGGGCAGGCAAGAGCAAGGGCAATGTGGAACCACACTGTAAGTGCTGGGCAGAGGAGAAGGAGAATTGGGGGCTCAGAAGAAACTTCTTAACTCCCTGTAGAGTGAGAGCAGAACACACATGGAAACTTCCTGGGCCTCCAAGATCCTGACAAAGGGCCTCAATTGTGAAGAGAGAAGGCCTTCCTGTGACTGCAGCCAACAGAGGGTGAATCATCTCCTTCATGGGCCAGAGAGTGTCTCTTTCCTGTGCCCACCTACACCCCTGGGCCCAAACTAACCATGAGGTATTTGAGTTTTCCAGGGAGACTGCATAGAGAAGGGTCCTTTTGTCATCAGCAAGGATAGCACTTCATCCACCCTTCTTGCCTCCTGCTCTTTCTTTGGGAGAGGGTAACCAGGGACTGAATTCAGGGGCGCTCAACCACTGAATCCCATCCCCAGCTTTATTTTGTATTTTATTTAGAGACAGGGTCTCACTGAGTTGCTTAGCACTTTGCTTTTGCTGAGGCTGGCTTTGAACTCACGATCCTCCTGCCTCCGCCTCCAGAACCCCTGGGGCCTCCTGAACTTTTAAGGGACAAAAGTACTTTAGATTCTCAGAATGGCAAGACAAGGACCAGCACAAGTGTGAAATCATAACAACAGTCTTGGATCCATTTTTCTTATCCTGAGGAATATCCTATCCAACATGCAATATTGTTAAGGTCATAGGGCTCCTATGCCCAGATGAACTCTGTCCCCCAAAAGCATTACTCTGAAAAACCAGGCACATCTTATGCCCTAGTGATACAATGATGCCACTGCTGGAGATGTCTTGAGACACGTCCTACAGAGCCAGCAGAGACTATTTACGAGGCACTGACCAGAACCAGTATCGCTATCATAAAACCACACCTTGTTTTGGCCCAAGAATGGAATCAACAGTCTATCTGTCAGGACCAGGATCAGACATCGGAATAAACACCAGCTTTCCTGTGTGTTTTTCTAAAAGTTCTACAGTTTTACACTTAAGTTTGTGATACATTTTGAATTCATTTTGTATAGGTATGAGACTGAGAGGAAGGTTAAACTATGGATGTTCAGTCACACCAGCACTATTTGTTGAAAAGACTCTGTGTCTCTCTCTCCTTCTCCCCCCCCCCCCCAATTGTTTTTGCACTTCTATCAAAATCAGTTAGGCATATTCATGTGGGTTCCTTCCTGGGTTCTTTGTGCTAGTCCATTGATATTTGTCTCATCCACTATGTCCCTGTAGTTTTGATTAGTGTAACTATATAGTAAGACTCAGAATGAGATTCTACGCAAATTTATTTCAGGAAATTGAAGTCTTGAATTATTTTTCTCCCACTTTATTCTCTTTTTCAAAATTATTTTATTTCCTTTGCCTTTCCATATAAATTTTCAAATCATCTTCTATATCTTTAAAAAATGTCAATCTTGGATTTTTAATAGTAAATGTATTAAACCCATATATCAATTTGGGGAAAACTGACATTTTTATTGTGCTGATTCTTCCAATCCCAGAACACAATGTTTCTCCATTTATTTAGAGTTTCTTTGATTTCTTTCATTTAATGCTTTATAGTTTTCAGCATACAAGTCCTATACATGTTTCATTAGATTTACCTAGTCTTGTACATTTGATTTACATCTAAGTGTTTCATTTTTTGACTGAGTGATTATAAAAGGTATTGTATTTTTTAATTTCAGTGGTCATGTGTCTACTGCTAGTATGTACAAACACAATTTATTTTTATGTTTATATTGTATTATATTGCCTTGATACTATAACTTAATAGTTTCTCTTCTTTTTTTGGAAATTCCTTGGAATTTTCTACATGGACAATCATGTTATTTGTAAATATGAACCAATTCATTGCTCCCTTTGCCTTCTCTCTCTGTATACCTTCTATTTCTTTCTCCTGTTTTATTGCACTGGGTAGAAATTCCAATACATTGTTTCACTGGGAGAGCAGACCTCTTTGTCTTGTTCCTAAACTTAAGAGTAAAATCTTTAGTCTTTCACCAGTAAGCACAAAGTTAATTGTAGGACTTTTGTATGCTCTTTATAGAATTGATGAGGTTCCCTCTACTCCACTGGGGATTGAACTCAGGGGCACTCAACTACTGAGCTACATCCCCAGCCCTGTTTTGTATTTTATTCAGAGACAGGGTCTCACTGAGTTGCTTGGCATCTTGCCATTGCTGAGGCTGGCTTTGAACTCGAAATTCTCCTGTCTCAGCCATTCAAGCCACTAGGATTACAGGTGTGTGCCGCTGAACCAGGCTCTAAGAGCTTTTTTTAAAAAACAAACAAACAAACAAAAAATCATAAATTGGTGTTGAATCTTGTCAAATACTTTTTTTGCATTAATTTAACATGTAGTTTTCTGATTGGTTTTAAATAAATAGTGAATCATCCTTGCATCCAGGGAATAAGCTATACTTTATCTTTTATATATTTTTTCCATATTAATAAATTCTATTTGCTTGTGTTTTTTTCAGCATTTTTGCATCTATATTCATGATGTGTGTTGGTCTGTAGTTTTTGTTTTTTTTTTTTTTTTTCCTTTTATAATGTCCCATTTTGGGTGTTAAAATAATACTTTGCTTCCTAAATAAAATGAATGGGAAGTGTTCCCTCTTCTTTATTTTTTGAAAGGAATTTGTGTTGAGTTAGTTCAAATACTTCTTAGAATTCTCCAGTGAAAACATCTGGGCCTGGTGATATCTTTTTTGAGAGTTTTTAAATATTGAATTCAATTTCCTTGCTTGTTAAAGGACTATGAAAATTAGCCTTCATGCAAATGTGGGTGAGTGGTGACAGTGTATGTTTTTAAAGGGAGGTTCCACTTCCTCCCAGGCGTCAAATGCATGGGTGTACAGTGTTTCTTTATCATCTTTGTGTGTCTTTGGGGTCATTTGTGACTGCTCTCTTTCTTCTTTTGTCAGTTTTGCTAGAAATCCATTAATTGCATTGATTCTTTCAAAAGGATCATCTCTTAGCTTTCTAGATTTTCTCTATGATTTCTGTTTTAAATTTCATTGATTTCTGTTCTTAACTTTACTACTGCCTTCTTGCTGCTCGCTTTAGGTTCATTTAGCTCTGCTTTTCCTAGCTTCTTTTCGTGAGAGCTATGTTATTGATCTGAGACTTTTTCTCTGCATTCATTCAGTACCGTAAATTTTCTTAATAGCATTGCTTTAGCTATGGCCCACATTGTTGATAGGCTGTATTTTCATTTTCATACTGTTCAATGTATTTTTCTTTATTTCGCCCTCCAACTTTCTCTTTAACTCTTGGATTATTTAGAAGTGTGTTGTTTAGTTTCCAGTTATCTTCCTGTTATTGATTTCAAATTTGATTTCAATGGGGTCAGAGAACATACTCCGTGCGATTGCAATTCTTTGAAATGAACCAAAGTTTATTTTAATAGCCCAGGATATTGTCTGGCTTGGTGTTCCGTGAGCTGTGCTCCATGGGCAATTGAAAAGAATGTGATTTCTGCTGTTTCGGTGAAGTGTTCTATAAATGTCTACTAAATCCTCTCGGTTGATTGTGTTGGCATCTATCAATTCACTTTTTTCCTTCAGTTGACATTTTTCTGGTTCTTGTGTTACAAGGGATTTTCTACTGAAACCTGGGCATTTTCACAGGATAAGTCTCTAGTTCTTATTTAAACCTTCTGTTCTATTTGACTTTGGGGAAAGGGGGACCTTATCACTGTCTAGAGGGGATGAAAGCCCCAGCTTCTAACTTGGCCTTCTTGGATTTGACACTGGTGAGGGTGAAGAGATGCCTGTACCAGCAATGAAAGTGGGGAGAATTCTGGGGTTCCCATTTGGCCTTTGCAAGCACAAATGGGGGTAGTATAGGTCTGTGGTGTTTGGCTGGAGTACAGCAGTTATCATCTAAAACTTTCCTCTTTCTCTCTGCAATTTTAAAAAAATTATATATATTGTAGTTGGACACAATAAATACATTTATTTTATTTATTTTTATGTGGTGCTGAAGATGGAACCTAGCGCCCCTCCCATGCTAGGTGAGTGCTCTACTACTGAGCCACAAAACCAGCCCCTAGTCTGCAACTTTAGTTGGGACTTTGTTTTTAAATCTATGCACATTGGTGTTTCTGGGTTGTAGCTTCTTCCACTCCAAGTTTGGCTTACATGAGGCAAATAGAAAACGCAGAGAACTCATCAACAGGTAGTTTTTCGGGTCCTCAGGTGCCCAACTGGTCTGCTGGCCTTCCTTCCTCTACCTTCCAGTATCTTCTTATGTTTGTTTCAAAGAATGTCAAGAGGTTTTTGTTTTCTTTTTTAAGTTGTTCTAAGTGTGAGAATAAAAATATTTTTCTTCTATTCCATCCTCACAGAAGTCAAAATTCCAATGGCACACTTTTCATTCATTTTCTTTCAATCTTTTTCCTATGCATTTCTAAAAACTTAAAAATTTTCATGTAAAAATTATTTTTTAAGCTTGGCATTACAATATAAATATGATTTTAATGGTTATAGAATATTCTATCTTACTTTAAAATCAAGTAATTTCTTAGCCACTTATTCTTCTTAATTACTTGGATCGTTTCCAAGATTTTATCATATAATTCCTTCAACCCTTCTCTTAATGAACATGTGACTTGTTTCCAAATCTGCTGATTAAGTATCACTGTAATTAATATCTTTGTGCCAGGTGCAGTGGCACACTCCTGTAATCCCCACAGATTGGGAAACTGAGGCAGGTCCTCAGAGTTCAAAGCCAGCCTCAGCAACAGTGAGACACTAAGCAATTCAGTGAGACCCTGTCTCTAACTAAAATACAAAATAGGGCTGAGGATGTGGCTCAGTAGTTGAGTGCTCCTGAGTTCAATCCCCAGTACCAAAAAAAAAAAAGGGAAAAAAATTGTGTGTGAAATTTTATTTCTTTATTTGTAAGTTATTTTTAGTATCAGTTCTAGAAATGGAATTACTGAGATATATATAGATACATAGATATAATACATATTTTAATAGATGGTTTAGAATATGTCCGTATGAAACATCAATGGACACTTGCCTATAGCATTTGGATTCGAAGGAATTCAAATGTTTTCACTCTCATTTCAATTTGAGACAGAATATCATCAGCCTAAGTTAAACAGATGTGACCATCATGGTCCTCCTGCTGGGGTCCTTCATCAACCTGCTAGTCAGCCATCATCTATTATCATTTGTGTCTCAGACATGTCACCTCCAAACAATGATCAGCAAATCCTTTAATATCCCAGTCCCATGTTTCTTAGTTTCATTCGGGTGTGTATACTCTAGCAATAAATTATTTTAGAGCATTCATGTGTGCTGCGGTGAGAGTTTTTATAGCCTCCATAAGTCACTACAAAATGAGGGTTACACCTGTGCTATTCAAACCAGTAGCCACTAGCCACATGTGGCTATCTAAGTTTAAATTAAAAACTCAAGTTCTCATCTGCACTCTCCACGCTTCAAGTGCTCGAGAGCCACATGTGCCTCGTGGCTATTATGTTGGACAGCAAGGATTAGAAATTTCCCGTAATGGCAGCAAGTTCTATGGGACCAGGCTGGCAAAACAATTCCTCTTGGGATTCAGCTGTCACAGAGAACCTTTGTTTTATAATTACCCTTCCACAAATCCATTGAGATCTGAAATGAAGTACATCCTCCTATTCATAGAAGACACAAAGGGGCACCCCACCTAGAGAGGCTGACGGTAATTATAATCGTAAGCGACCTTTGAGGATTTACTAGGTGCCAGGCACTCAGCTAAACGCAGCTGCTTCCCAACAACCCTAAAGTGTGGGTACTATTTTATACATAATGAGAATTTCTGGTGAAGAAAATCTTCTCCCGTTCACTGTAAGTAATTTGTTTTGAAGAAATTTTTAATATGATGCTTAGGGTAGAGGGTAAGACTACAAAATTGTGTCCAAAGCATAAAAGGCATCCACCAATTTGCTCTATTACAATTTATTTTTCCGAGGGAAGGCAGCGGAGAGAAAAAGTTATCATTAGGAGGATGAAATGTGAAGCAGAGCACCTCGATCTCTTTACAGAGCCCCGTGTGAAGTAAGAAGAAGCCTGAACCCTTGTCCATACAGACCTGCAGGCAGCAGTCCCAGGAGAAAAGGAGGCCATTGGTCCAGAGTCTTCCACTTCAGAGTCAAAAGAAAAGTCTGGGGTCCCCTGGTTCAGTGCAGGTGTCTCACTCTGGTTGCTGGGAGAAGAGACAGTACAAAGTCAGCCAGTGCTTTGGGTACTCCCAGGATCCTGCTCCCGGGGCCCCCAAGCAGAGGGGATGATGGAAACTTGAAGTTTCTTGAACCACTTGATGTTTCCAGGAAGAAGCAAGGTGAGGCATCTTTGCAATTCTGTATGCTGCGGAGTGGGAGTCCCAGCACTCCCTGAGATATGGGGCTTTAAACCTGTCACAGTAAATAGTCAGGAATTAATACACCAACTCCCTGGCCCTGGCAGTGCAATTTGCCATCTAAATTGTTACCTTCCCCAGAACGGTACATAAACAAGATGAGCAGGTCACAGGGACTTTTCAGCAGACATGGTACTCATAGGTAACCAGCTCTTCTCCAAGAGGAGGGAGGGGAAAGAAGATGAAGGGAGTTGGCGTTTCGTGCATGCCTATGTGCACCAAGCAGGGAGACGGGTACCTAGCAGGTTCTGCATCTTTGATCTCTGCGACCTCCTATAAGGGAGGAATGGCCATCTCCATCCTGCCAGGACAATGAAGGTCAGAATCATTTGCTCAAAGTCACAAAGCTAATGGGTTAAGGAGCCCCCCCCTCAACCTCAATGGATCTGACCCAAATGTCTTGCTCCTCCATTGAGTCAGGTCTAAAACAGTTCTAGGAGAAAGGCATCAATTTTGTTCCATGGGGGGGGGGGGAGTCCTCCTTTTACCCTTCCTGTGCACCCTCCTCCAGCTGCCTATTTCCTTTGCTTCCTACAGCCACACCTGCCCCTCCTTGTGCTGACTGTCGAGGGCAGCTGCAGCATTCTGCTCACATGAGCAAAAGGCAGAAGAGCTTGCAAGTTTATAACCTCCCGGATGGTCCTTAGTCAAGGACTGACAAAGTGGGGAATCTAAAAACCCAGCCCCCTTGCCTGAATCAAGACAAGCCCTGAGTTGTGACATGGATTATCTTGTGGGGCCAGGTTGAGCCTGGGACTCTACCTGGGACCACACCCTTGTTGGTTCCCCACCTGCTCTGCCTCCCCACTCCCTTCCTGGTTTCTTCTGAGGACATCTCCCTAATAAGTCAATTTCCCAAGCATCCCTGCCTCAATGTCTGCTTTCGAGAAACCCATCCAAATATGAAGCATTTCCTGGCTAAAGGCAGTCAGGTTGTACCTGGGACAGGGCTGACTTAATGACTCAGGTCTGTTCTCCTTCATGAATAAGTTACTCGACGTCAATACCTGTCTTTCAGTGTTGGCTAGATGGCCTAGCTCATGAATCTCTACCTTGCTGATAAAACAGGTATGGATCTGGATATTAAAGGAGTTAAAATTTGAACCCAAATCAAAATGTTGATCTATAAAACCTCATTCAAAAAGACATTGGTCCCCCCCCCCCCGCCCAAAAGTTCTTGATATGACTGGTATGACCACTCAAGCAGTTTAGGGTACAAACCAGTCATATCCCTTCTATTCTTCTTTATCCAGCTCCTCACCTTCCCACCTTATCTGGAAGAAACTTTCTCCTTTGGACTTCTCTATCCCCATCTCCCGGTATTCTTTAACTTTACTCAGACTTATGAGTCATGCCTGAAGGAGAGGGAACAAGAGCCTGTAGTCTCCACCTCTACTATGGCTTCTGTTTCTGTCACATGGTGTCACCATTGAAAATGGGGGCTGCAGAGTTGGATCAGAGCCTGCCGTGCCCAGATACACAGGATGCAGCCCAACTGCAGGGGTGCCGTTCTTACACACCTCCTTGTAACTATAGGAGACAAACATGTTGTCTGAAACTTGCAAAACGGTGCACAAGAGGTCACTTGTACAGGTCCCTGTATAGCACACTGTGTTGTCTCAATGGGCTTCAGGGTCACGGTTCTTTTAATTCATGTTCGTAGGCTCAGCCAGTTCCATACACTCCACTGGGGGGGTATCCAGGCTCAGCCCTTCTCCCTATCCTGGCCCTAACTCCCATCCCCTTCCCTGTACCAAAAGACACCAGCCCATGGTCTCTCTTGGTAAGCTGGGTCACCATCCCAGGCTTCCCTTCCTCCTTGGTTTGTCCACCTCTGGGCTTCTTGGTGTCCTCTGGCCAGGGCACCTCCGTTGAACAACCCAGTGTATGAGAGAGGACTAATGTCTCTGAATATCAGCAGCTTGGGGTACAGCCAATCCTAGCCCCTGTATTCTTTACTCACTCAATTCCCACTTCTCCTCCCACAAAGCTAAATTGTAACCCCAGAATTTACATATTGAAGCCCTAACCTCTAGTCCCTTGGAGTATGGCCATATTTGGAGATAGGGGTCTTAAGAGATACTAAAGGTAAAAACAGGTCATCTGTGTGGGCTCCAAGCCAACAGGACTGGTGTTCTTGTGAGAGGAGATGATGACACAGAGAGAAGAGAGCAGGTGAGGATGCAGGGGGCGAGTTGCCATCTACAAGCCAAGGAGAGAGACCTCAGAATAAACCTGCCAACACTTTCATCCTGGACCGTGTGGTAATGAATTTCTGTCGTGTAAGCCACCCAGTCTGTGGCACTTTGTTATAGCATCCTAGCAAACTAATATAAAGCCTCTTGCAAAGTTTTCTTTTTTACCTTCTGCCAGTTCTGCCGTCTAAGGGGCATTGGGAAGAGTCAGCTTTGTTCGGGTACATAGGGCACCCCCTCTCCCCCTAGAGCCCACACAGATGTTCTCCTCCTCTCATATTTTTAAAGGAACCATTCTCATGTTCAAGGTGTCTTCCTGCAGCCGCCCCCGCCCCCCCCAGCAGCTGGAGAAGAAACAGGCGTCTTGCTCCGTGATGACATTTTATTACCATAATCAAAGCACTCAGCTACCCCCACCAGCAATCCGACTCCCCAACCCAGGTCTACATGCTTTTGTTCTTGCCTGGCAGCATGAGAGCAAGAAGCATGGGTCCTCCTGATCCTACAACAAGGAAATGACACCACTTACTGCTCTATTTCACCTTCTAGAATTGGTACGGGCATATACAGAATGTTATTTTTCAAAAAAAAATTTTTTTTAACTGCTTGGAAGGAAGTCACTGCTCTCACCCATGGAAAATTAACAGGAATATAATCTCCCCCACATGCAGAACTACCTCAAATGCCTAAGGGACTTCCCTAGAGAGATCCAAAGCAACACAGGACCCCTGAGACGGAGTCACTACTAATTTGGTTCCCTGGGTCACCCAGAAATGGAAGGAGGTGGCCTAGGGAAAGGGAGGCTGGTATTTCCTCCCCACTCGCGGGACTGCAGTACACTTTACATTTCCCAAAGGCCATAATTATTTCCTGGAGAAGAAATTCAAATGACCCAGATAGTTAATTCAGTGAGATTGGCCCAAAAAAGTATTTACCTAAAAGGCAGTTTTGTCGGAGAGAACATCACAACACAGTCAGGCCTTGCTCTCGTTGCCTACAAACTGCAGGTGCCAGATCCAAGTCTGAAGCCTAATGTAATTAGAGGGGGCAGGAGGTTTGGGAATTTGGAAGGCAGAGAGAGGGAAAAGGAGAGAGGGAGGGAGAAGCAAAGAAAGAGGGAGAGGAGAAGGAAAGGAAAGAGGAAGGGAGGAGAGAGATGGTTTCCTTATGAGCTACCAATGCAATGCCCCTTGCAGGGGCTATCTATGATTCTCCTGGAGCCTTAGAGTTCCCTCTGAGTGGAACAATGGATGCACAGGAGTAGATCTGGCTGTCTCCATCTCCCTTTTTATGTTCACCTCTGGACTAGTTAAGACCACCTTTCCCTTCCTCCAAGGCGCTACGCTCCCCTCCTACCAGAACCAAGCCTCAACTCTGCATCACCTCCTTGTTTCCTGTAATTTAAACACTGGTTCCCTTAGTACAAAGAGCTGAGTTCTAAGTCAGTGAACTCACTGACACCAACAGCTTCTACGTGTTCAGTACCATGCTCAGGGCTAGAGATGAGCTGACTACACCATCAAGGGGCAAGTAAGAAAATGGAGTGGAAAGAGCTCCACGGAAACAGGAGGATCCCAGTGTCATCTGTGTGGGCTCTAAGCCAACAGAACTGGTGACTGACAAATACTAATTGAGCAATTACCGGGTGCCCAGTACTGTGCCGAGCCCTTTGTTGTAAGTTAGTTCATTTCATCCATATCAAAAAACAGCAAGTCTGATTATCATCTCTATTTTATAGGTAAGGAAATGAAGAGCCAGGACTTGAACTTAGCTCTTAATTATCACATCCTTAAGAAGCCATGTCTTAATTACCCTGTCACTAAGGCTCTCAGTGCAACAAAACGTAACCGACCATCAAGGTCAATTTCTCAACTCTCGTCCCTGTTTAAGAAACAAGCCCAGGCAGCTACTGGCCAATCGACCTTCCACCCATGAACCCATGAGAGCTCACCAAGACAACCAGAGATGGTGTTAGAAAGAGCATGCTGCCTGCGATTTGTGTAGTTATGGCATAAATGCACTGTTGGACAAGGAGCTTTGTTCACATGGTAACCCTGACTTCTCCCTACCCTCACTCTTCTCTGATTTGATGAGGTTGAAAGAGGCTACTGAGAAATCCTGAGGAAGAACCTGCGTTCTTGTCTGCTCCCCAAATGCAGAGTTGGGCTCCAACCTTGGTATAACCACAATCATTCAGCAAAACCTGGTTGGAAGATCAGTCTTTCCTGTAGGGCTCCAGTATTTGGGTGTCCCAAGTTGCCACACCTAATCCACTTCACTGGTGAAGAAGCTGGTATTATTTGGTCAATCCAGAAGCTTCTTGAGCTGCCTCAATGGTCCTGAATTCAGGCAAGAAAGAGACATGCTATGTATTGGGCTTCTTCCAATCCCAATAAGAGAAATTGTTCCCGGCAAAGCAAGAATGGTGAATGGCCTTAGAAGAAGCAAGGGAGACCTAGAAGCATTAGACCGATCTTCGGCACTCAGAGAATGTCAATCACACAGTCTGGCTAATGAGAGTTCAATGATTCAAGATAAAGGAAAAATACATCCTGCTAACCTATCATTTGAAGAATTATATTTCTACTCATATAAAAAGTATAAACCAGGCACAATGGTGCATGCCTGTAATCCCAGCAACTTGGGAGGCTGAGACAGGAGGACCACGAGTTTAAAGCCAGCCTTAGCAATGGTGAGGCACTAAGCAACTCAATGAGACCCTGTCTCTAAATAAAATAAAAGAATACATCTGGGGATGTGCTCAGTGATTGAGTGCTCCTGAGCTCAACCCCCAGTATACCCCACAAAAAAAAAAAGAAAAAAAAGTGTATATAAATGTTTATTCAGACAGGTACTCATGAGAAGTGAGTAGCCATATAGAAATTAAGCACAAATGAAAACTTTTCATTTCTTCAGATTTGGGGTCTGTTTATGTCATATGTAAAGGATCTTGCTTCCACTAACTGACATTTTTGCATGCCCGAGCTTGGAGCTGAGTCTGCCAGGATCTTTTACACACTAAACCAGTCTTACCACTTTTATGAGAACCCTAAAAGTTCGGGACCACACAGAGCAAAAATATCCACTCTCTACGTGATCCTGGGTCAGCCATCCATCTTACCCTGCCTCAGCTTCTTCCTCTGCAAAACAAAAACAGCAGGACCTCCCTTCCAAGGTATTTGTGAGAACTAATCAGGAAATACAAACATTTTGTAACTGTTATATTCTGAGTTTGAAGGGATAAAACTGAGGTGAGGCTGAAGATAAGGAACAAAAAGCCAATAAGAGTAAAGTGAGGGCCAGAGACATGTGGGGTCCTTCTGAGGAGCTAGTGGATTTAGTGCTATTTGAAGAAAAGTCCAAGAGCCAAATAGAAATACTTCGACAGCCTCTTCCCAATTCCAAGATCATGGCTAATTGCTCAAGGACCAGTGTCTTGATATTCAACCTGTACCTTCCCATACAACCAAGCATTGAAAGCATAGCTCAGGGGTTAACAGGATTTCCCTCTCCCCGGTTTCCTGTGTGTTAGTCTGATCTTCCCAGAAAGAACATAAGCTCCTTGTCTCACACAGGATGTCTCTGTGTGCCCCACAGACCTGGGCCCAGAGCTGGTCCAGAGCAGACCCTCAATAAATATTTGCAAATTGTCTGCTGGGAAGGAGGTCTGACTTGGGCCAGCTGCATGGCAGACTCTCTGCCTCCTCTTGGCTTGTGGCCACCTGTCAGACCTCAGAGACACAGGCAGGATGTGATTTCTAGCACCTATGGAGAGAAGAACCTTCTTCTTGGTCTTCGGAGGGAAGACAGCTGATATTCAAGGTGGGGTCCTGGAAGGCTGCAGAAGCCACGGTGAAAGCCCCGGATAGGCATTGCCACTTGATGTTTCTAGTGACATAGGAAAGGGTCAGGTGAATGCTGACTTTCCTGGCTGGCAGGTATTGTCACCTAGAATATTCTCAGCAGGGTCCTCAGGAGAGAGAACAAACCAGAGAAGACAGGAAGTCACCAAAGAGCCCTGCACTCTGCAGTGATGTGCCCCCCACCCCACCCCCGCACGTCTGGCCACCCGGCAGCTCCAGCAAGGAAACAACTTCTTTTTGTGGTCTGACCCTGGCTGGCTGCCAGGGCTTCAACAAGAGCCTTGTGATGTGCACTTTTGAAATGTGTTGGTGGCGCGGAATGGCATGTCTAACTCGTGTTTAATGCCCATCAGCGTTTATGTCTCTTTCCCACGCCCACGGAGGCAGACTGGCTGCATGTGGGGAGCTGCGGTGGCCTGTGTGCGGACTGTGTGACACTTCCTTTTACCCCAATCCCGGCCTCTGTCCGTCCTAGGGTGTGGCTTCCTTGGAGGACAAAGAGAAGACAAGAGTAAGTTATGCATGAGGTTAGCTGCCAGTTTCTCAGGATACCGTTTTTTTACGTCTTCATAACCATTCTGCAAGGAGATATGGCCCCTGTTTTACAGGTGGGGAAACCAAGGTTTGGAAAAGTTAAATCTTTTGCTCAGGGCGATGCAATTAGAACCTGTGAAACAGGGATTCCATCCCAGCCTATCTCCTCCAGGAATCAGACTCTTCCCAGACACATCAACTGGGCCTCTCAGAAGGCCCCAGGGTCATTCTTCTTGAAGACAGAGGCAACCACACTCCACATTACCATCACATCATAGATGACCCTGGACGACATTCAGAGTTTGAAAAGGACTCATATAGGTCTGGTCAACTCGTTCCATGCTCCTGGTTTGCTTTCAGTACTTTCAACTTGATGAGGGGTATGAATTCACAAAAGTATGTCTATCAAAGTGTGAACGTTACCAGGATTATTTTTTCCCCACTCATCTCTTATTGTTCTATTAATTATTTAATTAAGGCAGCTACTGCTCAACAGTTTTGATAGAGACATATGCCGACTTTGGGTGGTCTCTAGGAAACCCCGACCAGAATGACCTCCCCAACACACCAGTGTGAAACAGCCCCTCAAATGCATGGGGGTTCCTACTGTGGTGACACAGCCCTTTCCATGACATGAGGTGAGAAGAAACCACTGTCTAGCCCTTTGGGACCAGGTTCTCCCAGAAAATTGGTCTGGGAGGGTACTTGGTTGATTTGGGAAGCAATCCCAGGAAGTTTCAGTAGGGCAGCAGGCAGTGAGAGCAGGAAGATTAGGAAGAAAACATATGGGGGTTAACCATCAGGTCACTGTAACTGAGGCTCACAGTTCCCCAAGGGCTCCCTGGGAAACTGTACAGAATGCACCTCAGAGCTGTGCCATCCAAGGGACAAGGAAGCTACGACATCTGAACACCAGTCATTGTATTTAGAACAGGCTGAACACTCTTGTGATCAAAGTCCCCAGGCGGAGGGATACTCAGGTCTGAGTCCAGAATCTGTCAGCAGGTATGGGCATATCAAGGTATCATGGGGCTCTGGGTAGCACACAAAGAGCAGTGCTCAAGTCCCCATGATGGTCCCACACCAGATACCAGGAATGCAGGACAAAACTCTTCCCTTCTTGACCTCCTCCTCCTCCTCCGAGTTGATTGAAATCTACATTGGAAGATGCTCCAGCCTGGGCTCTAGGTGGCCTTGCTTGTCTGCATCCACACCTTCTCAGGCATCTCAGGTGGGAAGAAGAAACCAAAGGCTATTGCCGGAAGGAATCTGAGAGGATATAGAGGGGGCTTTTTACCATCAATCAAAGGCCAACCTTCTGGGAAGAAGCGCGCCAACCTAGAGATTTCTTAATGCATTGGCTAAGGTGACAGTGACCGTGCTGAGGTACTGCAGTGAAAGCCTTCAAAAGACTTGTAGGGTTTGCACACTCTTCCTGGAAGTTGCTCATTAGAAAACAAATGAAGCATAACTCATAAGTCAAGGAAGATTAGGGCATAGGCCGAATGGATCATATGCAGCCTAGAAGAGGGTGCTGCGCCTCATGCCCTCTCATGGTACAGTGAGGGACTCCCTGCTTCCTAACCTCCCTTCACTGATCCTCCTCCTTCTTTCTGTTTCTGTGTCTGTCGGGATTCCTTCTGCTGGTCCCTGTGGGCTGCTTCTGTCCCCATCTGTTCTCTCTCTCTCTCTCTCTCTCTCTCTCTCTCTGTCTCCTCCTCTGCCTCTCTCTCTCTCCCCCTCCCTCCCCTTTGCTATACTCTCTTTATGGCCACTAGTTCTCTAAGGTTCTCAACCATTATCTCCTGTCTCATTCTTCTCCTTCATTCCCTCTCCACCCCTCTCCCTTTCTCTGGGCTCCCCAAGCTTCCTTCCCCAACCTCCTTTAGAGATTTGTGTTCATCCCTAGGAGGGATTTGGAGTTGCAGCAATAGGAGCTGCATAAATAATTAGTGGAAGGAAACAGAGCATATGTATCCCAGTCTATGTTGCCTGTGTAGGCAGCAGATGGAGGCCTGACAGGCTCATCCATTGCCAAGGACTGCTCTGAGTGTCAGTCACCAGCGGCCCTCCATTCAGCCGCCCCTTTTAGCCGCGATCAACATTTCAAAAGAGAACGCACAAGGCCTACAGTAGGTTCCTATAATTCACCCAAGGGTTACGCCTGCCACAGGGAGACAAGCCGCATTCTTCTCTCTGAGTGAGCTATTTTTAAGAATGCTCCCCCTCCCCCGTTTCCAGTTCCCAGTTCAGCCCAAGAGCTGAATTAGATTCTTTCTTCATTTTGTAGGCTCCCCCTCTCTGTTATTATATAAAACCATTTCAGCCCTTAAGGAGCTGGCATCTGACATCCACAGCTACTGAATCCCCAGAACAGAGAAGGGAAGGAATAAATAGAAGGGAGGGAAAGAAATGTTCTGTTTCCGCTTCAGCAACATGAATCGTCAGAGAGTTAAATAGCAACAAAGTATTTGGTGTTAATCTTTAATATTCCCAGGAACTTGTCACCTCCTCCTTCAATCCCAGAGCTGCCTTCCTCCGAGTGATTCTGGCGCCTCTCACAAGATATCACACCTTCTATTATGCTCTAAAAAAAGCACCCACCAGAGGGGAGTTCTTAGTGATTAGACTGCTGGGGGAAAGAAAAAAAAAGAAAAAGAAAAAGAAGCTGTTCCTTGCTATTTACAAGAAAATGACTGGAAAAGGATGAGCCCTGGATTTCTTCTCTGGCAGTCTTTCTTATTTCGAGCAGACCCTGTCTGAGCTCAGCCCCTGATGCAATCTCTCATTTCCCTGGGCTCCAGAATCAGAGGGTGGCACCTGACAAATATCAAGGGGTGGAGATGGCATCAAAACCGGGAGATGGACAGAGGCTTAGCGCCTGACACCTTGGTTGTGCCATTACCGAGCGCAGCTCCTTCCCACTGGGGACCAGGCAAGCCGGTGACTTACTTTCACACAAATGACGGGATTCTTCCTCTAGCGTACACTATGTGGTATGTATTCTCCATACGGGTTCCCCAGAGGCAGATTCTGAGATCAGAAGGCCAGAGGGGCAGTTTATCTGGGAGGAGAACCCAGGAAACACCTTAGAGGAGTTGGAAGTGAGGCAGGAGAGAAGGAGTCCATCAAGGGTGTGTTACCACCCTTAATCCCCTGGGGAACTCCAGCCAAAGCTGGAGTGACTGCCCAGGGAGGGCCAGTGTGCTGGAGTGTTGTCTACTAACTCTTCCCGGTCCTTGATCAAGGGCTGCTGGAAGGGCCTGAATCCTCTGGCTCTCAGGGTGTGTGCACAGCTGCAGAGAATAACTCCAGCAAAGACATGCTGGTGCAGTTGTTGGAAACACATCACCCTGGTAAGCAGGAGGGGATGTGGACACGGCACCCACCGTGAATATCAAGCGCCAGTATCATTTGTGTTTGGGGCAGATAGCTTCCACAGAAAGAGCGTACATCTAAGTTTAACAGATAAGCACTGCCCTTACTACACCAAACCTCTTCTTTTTGAGTATCTTATGGGTTTCAAGACACCATGTTACAAGAGGTACTGATGTCATTACCCTAATACCATTGGTCATAAGGACTTTTATGGACGAAGGGCTTTCCTGTTTGTAGAAAGGTCCTATCCTCACCCCAGTTGCTCCATCGGACTTTGTGAAGCTGAGTAGTCCTTCCTCTCTTCCTCTGGCACCTGAGGACCTAGAGTGTACCCAAGCAAGGCAGAACAGAGCAGGAAAGAGGAAGGAGATGAGTAGCTCCCTCCATACCAGCCTGCCAGTTCACTTCTGCCATCTCTTTCCAAAACATGGATCTTTTGTAGACACTCTTATTGTTATATAGCATGTCTACTAACATGCTTCCCCTCCTAGCTCCATGAGGCCCTGGCCTTGATCTTTTCCAGAATTGTACCAGCA
The DNA here is from genome assembly GCF_048772815.1 of Callospermophilus lateralis. Taxonomy (NCBI): domain Eukaryota; kingdom Metazoa; phylum Chordata; class Mammalia; order Rodentia; family Sciuridae; genus Callospermophilus; species Callospermophilus lateralis. The sequence continues at coordinate 203,077,520 of NC_135305.1, forward strand.
GGTGGTAAATGTCTAATAACTTTTCTCAAATGAATGAATGAACGCATGAAATCCCTTGCCCACTTAGGACCTCCTTCAGCACCTCATTACTTATAGGAACAAGTTCAAACTTCTTACACAAATTCAGGGCCCTTTCCTATTTCCCACACTCATTTGTGCCCTAGTCTTATGCCCTCCCATTATTCCTCTACACTGGGGCTATTGACCATTTTGGCCAAAATTTCAACTTTTTTAACTCCTTTGCTCTTTGCATATGTTATATCTCTGCCCAGAATGCTCTTTTGCCTTTCTTCTGCCTGTGAAAGGGCTACATACCCTCAAAAAATCTAACCAAAAAAAAGTCCTTTCCAATGTGAAATCACCCTCACCTCCTTCCAGAGGTATAAGATAAGCAAATCATTACACCTGGCATGTGTTGGAAGCACTGCCTAAAGGAGATGACTAGCACCCTTTTAAAAACACTCTGATATTTACAAAAAATAAAATAAAATAAAGGCCTCTAAGTATCCAATACGAAAGCTTTCAGAACTGATTTGGCTTTCCTTATACATTTTTCAATTTAGAGTATTTTGTTTTGTTTTAATTCATCAGGCTTAGAGAAAGAGGCACCAGAAATATTCTGGAGTTTAGGGACTTTAGAGGTCTTCTTATTGGTCTACTTCCGGGAATTAAAATCATTCATTCATTCACTCATTCAGCACACTGTGCCAAGCATCATGCAAGACCTAGGGCCTAAGAGTAGAGACTTACATGTGACCCAGGCCCTGCCCTTCAGGCCACACACTCTGAGGGAAGTGACCAGCAGAACGTTACAGATCATTAAGACATTATACAGTTCCTGACCATTTGAAAGGGCCTGCTTTAGAAAATTTTTTAAATTATAATAATGAATTAGCTGTATATGGGGTAAAAATGGGAGTTCATATCCCACTTGAATCAAAGTGTGAAATATGATATATCAAGAACTATGTAATGTTTTGAACAACCTACAATAAAAATTAATTAAAAAAAAATGAATTAGAACCTATTATATAAATTAAATAGCCAAGAATCCACACTGATGAAAAAGTAAATAAATACATAGTAGAGAAGGGACAGCTCTTCCTTACAGAGTTCTAATTTAATAAATATACAAGGAGTGATGGGGAAAGAAAATTGCCACTTGGCAATCACCACATTAATAATGGTTGAAGGCAGTAACTCAATGCTAATGCAAAAGTTAGAGGACAGATGTATGCTAAGGATGAGATATTTGCATAACCTCAAAATATCTCCCAAGACACCTCTTCTTTACAAAGGAAGAGCAGGAATTTTTAGGGTGGAAAACTGACAGATGCACCTTAACCAGGTGATCAATAGCACCAACAAGAAGACATGTTGCCATCATGTCTTACAAGCCCATGGTAAGAGGGTTCTACAAAATGACTGCCTAGCATTTTTCAAAAGTGTCATAGTTATAAAAGGCTCAGGAGGCATGACAACCAACTGCAATGTGGGATCCTGGATTGAATTCTGGGCCAAGAAAGCAGACATTAGTCAAATAATCAGCAAAATAAGAATAAAGTCTATAGGTCAGCTAGGAGAGTTATCTCGTTGTTCATTTCTTGGTTTTTACTCATTGAAAGATGATAACATTAAGAGAGTCATGTGAACAGTACACAGGGTACTATTTTGAACATGTTTTTGTAAATTTAAAGTTAAATTTAAAGTCATTTCAAAACAACAAATCCAAAAAATATATGGGGTGGGGGGAACCCTATGCTCTTTCCTCATCTTTCAGTATCAAAGCACCCAGGGAGTGGATCTGAAATATTTTTCTAGTTTATCTCCATCCCCACAAGGCTGAAGCCTCTCCAGGGAAGGCCCATTCATTCTGGGGTCCTGTGGTGCTGGTGTACAGGAGCTCCCCTATCACCTGCTCCCCCATCTCCCACCCCTTACTTTCTGAGGACCATTGCTTATAAATAAGAAAAGAGTCTGTGGAGAAAACTCTGTACTTGAGAACAATGTCATTTGAATATCACACCTTTGATGAAGAGAAAAAACAGTGCAGAGTTGGTGGGATGGGTAGTTTATTTGCAAAACAGAGCACAATCCTCCTCCTGTCTCTTGTTTAGATCTCTTTACAAGGTACCTTTCTGAACCCTCTACCCCCCCCCCCCTGCATCTGTATTGGTCTTGCACTTACTTTGAGCAACAGACAGAAGTGACACTGAACCAAAAGAGGTCTTGACTATTTCTGCTCATTCTGCTTTGAAGAACCCTAAGCTAGCCTGCTGGAGATGCAGAGGTCCCATGGCACAGAGACAAGCCAACAGTCAGCCACTCATTAGACATGGGAAAGGAACAATACCTGCATGAACCTGCTAGCTGACTGCAGACTTGTGAATGAGACTCACCCAGACCAGAATCACCTGGCCGTGTCCAGCCAAAACAGCTGCCTCACAGTGCTGTGAGCTAAATAGATGGCCATTGTTTAAAGCCACTAAGATCTGGCAGTGTTAGTCACACAGGCTGGACAACTGATAGGGAGGGTAAGACTTATATTTCTCTCTATTCTAATCTCTCTCTATTCTATATTTCTCTATTGTATATCTCTCTCTATTGTACATCTCTCTCTATTCTATATCTCCAGGCTCAGGGACGAACACTGGGCAAATGCAAAGATGTGGATCCTTGTTTTAAAGAAGAATGGTCACGCCAGGCATGGTGGCACACGCCTGTAATCTCAGTGGCTCAGGAGGCTGAGGCAGAAGGATGGTGATTTCAAAGCCAGCCTCAGCAAAAGCAAGGTGCTATGCAGCTTAGTGAGACCCTGTCTCTAAATAAGGTACAAAATAAAGCTGGGGCACTAAAAAATAACAAGATCATGGCATTTGCAGGGAAATGGATGGCATTAGAGCAGATTATGCTAAGTGAAGTTAGCCAATACCTAAAAAACAAATGCCGAATGTCTTCTCGGATATAAGGGGGGGTGACTCAAAATGGGGTAGGGAGGAAGAAGATTACCTTTAGATAGGGAAGAGAGATGGGAGGGAACGGGAGGGAGAAGGGGAGTTGCATGGAAGATGGAAGGAGATGTATAACGATGTATAATACATGTATGATGATGTGAGAAAAAAAAATAATTGTGTCACCTTAGATTGGATAGAAAGAAGTGATGGGAGGGGAGGGGAGGGGAAGGGGGGAATGGAAGGACAGCAGAATAAAATAGACATTATTATTGTGTGTGTATGTATATACGTGACTGCATGACCAATGTGATTCTGCAAACTGTACACTCAGAAAAATAAGAAATTGTATCCCATCTGATTCGAATGCATGATATGTCAAGTCATTGTACTGTCATGTATAACTAATTAAAACAAATTTTAAAAATTAAAAATAAATAAATAAAGCTGGGGATGGGACTCAGTGATTGAGTGCCCCTGAGTTCAATCCACTGTACCCCACCCCCCCAAAAAAGAAAAAGGATGGTCGTGAATAACACCAAAAGGTCTCTCCTCCTAAAAAAGAGAATATGGACCCCTCCCCTACTCAAAGGAAAGGGATTCCTTTGTAAGAATGAGGAAGTAGAGCACAGGCAAGTCCCGTGGGGAGCTCCTCAGTATGTGGAGAGCTGCTGGGACAATGGAGGCAGAAGCAGCTCAGTGATCTCCCTGCACAAATCTTATTAACACCTTCTCCCTCAGGGGTGGTCAGCAGGCTCCTGAGACTCAAGTTATAAGACATGCAGCCCTGGGAGTCAGGGTTGAGGTCAGCACACTGGAGAAATACATCTCAAAGGACTGTCATAGAAAGGATAGGAGGAGGAGATGGATGGCCAGAGGGCTAGCAAGGGTGAGGCAGGAGGGAGCATGAGAATATGTCTGGGGGCAATCTCGGTAAGTACCAGCCGCAGAGTCTTCTGAGCCGGAGTTGTAGGTGGCCTCCCAGAGGCTGGGAACCAGAGGAGCGAGACTCCCAGGAGATGAGATAGTAGCTAAATTTCAGGTTACCTCACAGCATAAGTAGCTTTGCTTGGTGTTTGAGGTCCTCACAGTCCATTCCTCTAGCTTGGGTCCCTCAAAGGCAGAGCCCAGGGACAAGGCTGGGGAACCCGTAATGCTCAGTGCAAAGTGAGATTAATGCTCAGTGCAAAGTGAGATTGCTGGTTCTGAATGGTGTCAGGGTATGTTTCTCCATGAAGATGGTGGATATTGTGTGCTGTGTTTGTCCCCTCACGTGAGAATCTCAGTCCTTGCTTCAAAAGGCATCCCTAACCCTCACTCAGATGCTGTGGGAGAGAAGCTAGATGTCTACTCTGTTCTGTGTTCTTGTCAGAATTCAGAACTGGTCACTGGCTGGGAGGCCCTGTCTTTACTTGTCTGAGGACATAGGTTTACTCCCCAAGGTCACAGCTTATCTTTGCTCTCAGGAAGTGCCTTCTTGCCCTGGACACAAAGGAAATGACCTTCAGTGCCCTTTCCCCAGCTCTATCTCCCCTAAGGCAGATCCTGGTTTTAACTGGCCACTGAGCTGAGAACCACACAACCCAGCTGCACAGATCACAGGAAAATAGTACTCTTCAAAAAGCAGGCTGCTTATATATTAGAATTAAGGAATTATTTATCGTTTATTCTATACTGAGAGAAAGAAATGGAAATGAAGGGAAAGAGAAAAGAACAAAGTACTCAAAAGAAATATGGTAGTCAATATTTATTAGGTAGGCCGACCAGCAATGGTGCACTCAGGGGAGGTATTCCTTGACGTGCGCCATCTTGGTGGGCAGCAACCGCCCCCAATCCCCCTCACCTGGGACTCCTTTTTCCTGCACTCCAGGCCTCCTCTATGCTGCCAACCAAGCTCCCAGAATGCCGTGTGCTGCCCTTGGCTGAAAATTAAACTTGGGTTTATTCCAACCCAGCTCAGCTCTTTCTCTGTTGTTCCCCTCCAGAGGTAAGACAGCTATTAAAATAAACAGCAGGGCTCTCAGCCACACACGCCCCTTGTTAATTCCCATGATTAACCCTGAAGGGGTCAATAAAGAATAAGCCCATGATTAATTATTTAATGATGGTCTCCCACTTCCACGCCTGGACTGTCTTGTTCCTCAGGGCCTCTGTGAGGGGTTCACTATGAGCTTAAAAGTTGAGGGTCTCAGATCCAGGGGAACTCATCTGCCTTCAGGGATTTCTCAATGGACAGGTGGGCATGAAGGGTGCCAAGGAGGGTCCCTGACAGGAGGTGAGGACACTTTGGGGTGAATCAAACTTTGTCCAGCACCATCATCACTTGGAACAAGGCCCTTCGTAGGGTCCAGGCCTCATGTTTGCCTGAAAGAAGTCATCTTCACCTCCCCACAAGAGGCCATACTTGGCTTTTTTCAGAAATCCCCAGGCAGTAGGTTCCACCCTGAAATTCAACTGCTCCTCAGGGATGAAGCAGATTTTTTTTTTTTTCCAAAGTGGCAGAGCTTCCTTAAAGCCACCATTTATAATGTAAGTTCCCCTGAGAACCTGAGAAACATCCCTTAGTAACATTCCCTAGTAGACTCATCTGCCAGACATGAATCTCCAAGAATCAGACCCTAAGACAGGGATTCAAGCGCAAGTGGATTCTTTCTGGAATAAAGGGAAGTGAGGAAGTTGGGCAAGAAGGGGAGAGCCACCAATAACGGGTACTTTGTTGACCATTTACCAATATGGGTCACTGGAGTTTAACGCCCTGGGAGAACTGGGAGCCTTGTAGAACACAGACCTCATATTATGCTCAGCTTCGCTGGGGTATTTTTATACCAACTTCCACAGTCTTTGGTTGAGGATAAGCAGGGAGCATGGGAAGGGAAGAGGGATGTTCATTCCCAGGCATGTACAACCTTTCACGTGGATGGGTCAAATGGGCTTCAGAGACCAGAGGAAGCGTTCAGGAAAAGAAATGCAGGCTCTGGCAGATGGAAGTCAGACCAGCACACCCTGGGGTGGTGAGGGCCATGAGTATGAGCAGGGGTTCCCAGCCTCTGCCACAGGCCTCTCCATGTGAACAACATCCCAGCAGTGGTGGTTATAAATAACTTCATCTATTCCCTCAAGAACCAGATGTTCCATAGGCAGGGGAGGAAAGTTATGTTATCTGGAGAAGGAAATCGTGTGACTTGTCCGCCATTGCACAGTTAGTAAGTGGCTCCAACTCTCTGATTCAATATTCCAAATTCTTGTTATTTGAGCACTTGGCCAGAATGAGGAAATTGGCAGTCAAAGAATGGGACATGGAATGAATGAAGAAACCCTGAAGGCAGATATTAGCCACCATTTATTGAGCAGTTATTATCTGCCTCACCTTGTTCTAAGTTTTCTAATGTGTATTTTTCAAAGGAAATCTTTGTAATATCTTCATGAGTTGATACTATTATTTTCTCCACTTAACAGATGAAGAAACTGAGGCACAGACTCAGACAATTATTGTGTGTTCCTCCTTATATGTGCTAGGGGTGAAAAGTGATATGAAAGTATCAGGGAGATTAATAAGGAAGGGAGTCAGGGGGAGAGGGTAGTAACTAGGGTGGGTATCATCAAAGTATGTTATTTGCATGTGTAGATACACCACAAGGAACCTCTTTATTCTGTATAAGTAAAATGCACTAATTAAAAATAATTTCCTTTGAGTCTGGTTCATAAATCACAGATTCTGCTGGGCCCTGGCCCTCAGAAACTCTAGATCTGAGCTGCACGATAGAGTATCCATGTGGCTCTTCCTCACAGCGAACCGTTAAACCTAGAAGGCCCAAACTTGGGGACCCAAGTAAGACACTTGGAATATGGCTAGGCCATGTTTGAAGTATAAAGTACATACAAGTTTTTTAAGGTTTGGCATGAAAGTAAAGGATGTAAGATCCCATTAATAATTTTCATGTTGATTGAGGGTTAAAGTCAGTGATCTAACTCAAATATATTCTTATTAATTTCACCAGGTTCTTTTTACTTTTTAAAATATGACTACTGGAGCATTTAAAATTACATACGTGACTTTCATTGCATTTCTACTGGAAGGCACTGTTCTGGAAGTTCCTGAAAGAATTCTCAGTCTCTTTATCCCACGTAAAGTGACTCCTCCCTCAGCCCTCCTCACGTTAGTGAATGGCCCTGGACACATGTGCATTCACAGTGACAGCCACACAGCTTCAGATCAGCTCATTTTTAGTGCCTCATTCTTACCGTGGAAATAATAGCCAACAACCACAGATGTTTGAAGAAAGGACATGAAAGAAAAAGACCAATCTGAATGAAGGGGAAAAGAAAGAAAGGAAAGAAAAAGGAATCAGAGAAAGCAAAGAAAATGCAAGAAGCAAAGATGGGCGGGGGGAGTTTTAAACCCTGAAATTAATGTTCTCATAGACAAAAGAGAAGATTTTATATCTGTGAGACAACATAACACTATGGAAAAGGAACACTCAGCAAGCAGAGCTCCTAGGAATTAGAAACTTAATCTCCCAATTTTTTAATCCAGTAGAAAGTTTGGAAGAAAGTAAAACAAGAAGGCAAAGATAAGAAAATGAAGTAGTCTATAGTGCTGTGTGAACTTTTTTTTAATCATGACTCTTTGTAATAAATGCTTCTCCTATTGCACTGCAACCCGGTACATACACATAGATACTTACACGGTACTAGTATGTGTTACCTGATATGCTGTATTAGTCAGAGTCCTCCAGAGAAACAAAACCAGCAGGTCATCTGCAGATGTACAAGAGGAGATAATTCCCCTAATCATAGAGGAATTGGCTCCCATAATTATAGAGGGTGAGAAGTCCTGACGTGCCATCTGCAAGCTAGAGACTCAGTTGTACAATTCAGTCCAAGTCCAGGATAGCCATTGGTACAACTCCCAGTCCAAGGCCAAAGCCCAAAGAATTGGCAATGGGGAATAGGGAGAGGGCATTCATATAAGTCTTTTTGTCTAAAGGACCAAGAAGCAGAACTCTGGTGTCTGTGGAAACAAAAAGATGAATGTTCCAGTTTACAAAGAAAGGCCTAGAATTTATCCTTCTTTCAACTTTTTTGCTCTGTGTGGACCTGCAACAGATTGTATGATGCCTGCCTAGAGTGGAGAGGTTTGATTTTTTTTTTAACTCAACTTACTGATTCAAAGGCTAACTTCTTCCAGAATCACCCTCACAGACACACCCTGAAACAATGTTTTACCAACTATCTGAGCATCTCTTAATCTATTCAAGTTGATACATAAAATTAACCATCACATACGAGACTCCAATTGCTTATTTTATTATAGCCTATTTTATTTTGGTTTTTAAAAATGTTCCTTCCAAAGAAGTATGGAGATTCCTCAGAAAATTTGGAATGGAACCACCATTTGACCCAGTTATTCCATTCCTCATATATACCCAAAGGACTTAAAATCAGCCTATAGTGATGCAGCCTCATCAATGTTTTTAGCAGCTCAATTCATAATAACTAAACTATGGAACCAACCTAGGTACCTTCAACAGATGAATGAATAAAGAATATGTGGTATGTATACACAATTGAATACTACTCAGCCATAAAGAAATGAAATTATGGCATTTGCTGGTAAATGGTTGGAACTGGAGATCACCATGCTAAGCAAAATAAGCCAATCCCCCAAAACCAAAGGCTGAATGTTCTCTCTGATGTGAGGATGCTAACTCACAATGGGTGCGTGGGGATAGGGAAGAATAGAAGTACTTTGGATTAGACAAAGGGGAATGAAGGGAAGGGAGGGGAAATGGGAATAGGAAAGACGGTAAAGTAAATTGGACATTACTTTCCCATGTGCATATATGATTACATGACCGATGTAATTCTATATCATGTACAACCAGAAGAATGAGAAGTTATATTCCATATATGTATAATATGTCAAAAAAATTCTACAGTCATGTATAACTAATAAGATTTTTTTAAAAAATGTTCCTTACATATACTAAAGTGGTCTTTCAACTTTTTATTGGTTTAGAACATGAAACATGAAAAACTCTTGTCTAAAGGATGCAACAGTTAACCTTAGAACTTTGTGAGAAAAAAAAAAGATGGGAATAAATCAGCAAATAAATGACAAGAAAAATTTTTAGGAATTTAAGGACTCACATCTTCTATTTAAATATTATCCTGTGAGCCTCAGAGAGTGTAAGACTCATACAAAGATATTCCATAATCAAATATCAGGACATCAAAGATAAAAAGAGTCCTTAAAATTTCAAAAAGAGAAGAAACTAACAAACAATACAAAGATACAAAGAATCATATCACACATCTCAACAGCAATTGTGAATACTAAAAGCAATGGAGCTAAGCCTCCATTCTGGGGAGAAATTAATTTCAAAATGGAATTTCATTTCTGGACCAACTCTCAATCAAGTAGGATGTAGAATAAAGACAGTGCCATGCAATGACTTAAACATGTAGCCCCCAAAAATTCTTTATTAGGAAGCTACTGTAGGGTGTTTAGCAAAATAAAAACATAAACCCAGAAATGGAAGAAGCAGGAGATGAATCAGAGGAATCAGTGCCAGAAAATGCTAGGAAAACAGAGCTGTCTCAAGACTAGGAAGAAAGAGAACAGGAGGGAACAGAAAGTAAGACTATCCGGGAAGGTCTCTGAACAGTGGGATAATAGGTTATTTGTCACATTTAAGAGAAATATTGACAAAGTATTACCAGATCTGTGGTAGTCCTGGGCATGGTTGGGGAAGAGGCAAAGGTCTTGGATACATAGAATATTAAGCAAGGGAAAAAGTGAAGTACATCTTCAAGAATGGAACACAATCGTACTATACTGCTTGGTTTAACTATGAGCAATCTTTTCATGGTCTCAATAATGTAAACAAGGATCTGATTAACCCAAAATGGTGATGTATCATTGAGATTGGTGGGGAGAGACAGTGTAAGTGGTCATTGGATGCTATTTTAGAAGAAGTTAATAAATTGCATACACATTGAGACATTAAGAAAGAGCATATAATTCAAGAATAACATATAATACAATATGCATATTATTTAGGTGGAGGAAACAAGAGATAACAAAGCATGTTTGCATTTGGGTATTTGAAGATAAGACAAGGGGGCCATAGAAGGAATAGTCTTTATAGTCATATAGGATTTTAATGTGCAGAATTTACTTTGTGAGAAAATTTAATTTTTTTAAGAAGAGTCATCAAAAAATCAGGAAATATTTTTGTTGAATTTCTTCAAACTATTGATTCAGTAGAAATTAATAAGTAAATGTATTTTTACATAGAATGTTTATTATTAGGAAATCAACGTCCTCCCACCTGCTCCATGCTCATGTTGAACATATTCTGAAGATAGTTTCTCTTGGGGGTTGCTAATCAGGATCCCACCAATCCTGTTCCAGTTTGGCCAGCAAAGACTACATGTGCTTGAACAGCAAGATCTGAATTTTGGAGAAAATGATGAAGAGTTGTGGTTTATCATTGGGAGAAACTGTACTTTCCTCCCTAGTGAACTGCTGGCCCTGGCTAGCGCACCCCTGGTTCTTCTTGGACTGCCCTCATCTCCTTAGATGTATTGTGCTGGTCTTAGACACAGAGGGCTTTCAGGGAGTGTCCACACTGGTGGGAACACATCTCCAAAGCCAGAGACAACTGTGTCAAAACTGACTAAAGAAAAGAAAAATAAATGAATAAACTCTCAGGCAGGCATGGTGGTACACGCCTGTAATCCCAGTTGCTTGGGAGGCTGAGGCAGAAGGATCTTGAGTTCAAAGTCAGCCTCAGCAAAAGTGCTAACCAATTCAGTGAGACCCTGTCTCTAAATAAAATTCAAAAATAGAGCTGGAGATGTCCCTGTACTTCCCTCAAAAAAAAAAAAAAAAAAAAAAAAAAAAAAAGAACTCCCCTAAAGTTATCCTAAAGTTATTTAAAAGACAAACATCTCGGGGAGGGGGGGTGGGGGAGCTGGAGTTGTGGCTCAGTGGTAGAGCACTCGAGAGGCCCTGGGTTCCATTCTCAGCACCACATATAAATAAATAAAATAAAAGTATTGTGTCCAACTACAGCTAATAAATAACTAAATAAGACAAACATCTCTGGGGAAATGCAAATGATTTTTACAGGCAAAGATATCTTTCTCAGTGATTTTATTGCTTAATAATAATATGAAATACTTTCTTAGATGAAATAGAACAGATTATATGTAAGCAAAGAGCCCCTTAAAATTGCTTTTTCCAGGTATTCAGATTTCTGATGGGACACCTGGTAACAAAGGAGGCAGACAAAGCCCCAGAAGCATGACTTAGCCTCCTCCAGCTTACACTCAGTGTGCAGAGGAGCCCAGGGGTCCATCCCTCAGGCCTCCTCTTGAAGTAGAGGTGAGGGTGTTCATATTGCCATGCAAAGTCTGAGCAAAAGTAGTTTTGCAGCAACCAGAACCAATCAGAAGGACCCAAAGCTAAAGGTCCCTCTGTCCCCAGCTTGAAAACACCACCTCTGCCTTCTGGTTTTTTCCTTTCCTTTTGCTTGACTGAATTTCAGAATATAGAATAAAATCTGCGCATGCCTCATCTAATAACTACTCTTAATTGTGTTGCTGCTGCAATGTGTAATAATGCTCTCTATGATTATATTGCTTTAAAAATCCCTCTCATGCACATTAATTCACTTGACCCTTAAAACTAGTCGGCAGAGCATCTTATAGAAAAATGAGGCACCCAGACACTGAATGTCTTTCTGGGAACACATAGCCAATAACCATTAGCGGAAAAGCCATTTTATTTATACCCAGGGTTTTCCCTCAAAGGAAATGGAGCTGCTAATAATAACTATATATAATATAAAAGTGCCATATTCAGCAGAAACAAGGAAAAAATAGAAATTAGAATAGGTATGTGGGCTGGGTAAGGAAGGTCAACGAAGTCCTACACAGTTGCTATAATTCAAGACACTGTAGCAATCTAAGAAAAAAAAGAAAAGAAAATTAGTCATAAAGCTCTAGTTGTAAATGGTGAGGGAAGCCAAAAACCCAACATTATAGATAAAACTATCCTTGAAAATGTGTGTTTCCATTTTTCTCATCTCAAGGATTATCCAATTCAAATCAGCCCCACTTAGGAATCACCTGGGTCTACCACCTAATGACTCACTCCTAGAAACACACAACCCTATTACGGGTGCAGCACAGGTTCTGGGGAACATCTACAGGCTCAAAACCAACACTTCCCTATCAGCATCTCAAGAAAGTAAAGCACAGCTTCCAAAAGGAGTGATTGGTGCTACCTCGATCTGCTAAAGAATTATTTCCAAAGCCTGCAGAGAAGAGTCAAGAAACTATGTTCCATTATAGTGCTGTCAATCAAGAATTCCCCCTGAATCTTTGATTGAGTTCCATTAACATCTCAATGACTCAAGTTCCCCATCTGCAGATGGAATATAATCCTTCCAACAAGTGCTGCTAAAACAAGCCAAAAGGGAAACAGTTGTATAGTTACATCTGGGAAGACCCTCACAGGGTGTTGTTGGCACCTGCTGCTTATACCTTCCTAACTCCTTTCTCTTTCTTTGCTAGAATTCAGTTTTGGGGAGAGAGGTCCTCATGGGTCAAAATATCCCCCCATTCCTTTGGGCCAAGATATGGAAATATGGATCAACTGAAATCTTTGAGATTCTTCTGGAAATTAAAACTTTAAATGAAAAGACATAAAGCTAAAGACATCTGATGAAAAGATAGCTCACAAGATTTGGATTAAGATTCTCATGAATCCCTTGGTTCCCATAGTCTGAGCAATCAGTTTTTTTCTATGATTTTATAAACCACCCAATACCCTTGCAACAAATTATTTTGTAAACTAAATTAACATGCCCAGGCTTGGTGGCACAGGCCTGAAATCCCAGCAACTTGGGAGGCTGAGGCAGGAGGATCGCAAGTTTAAAGACAGCCTCAGCAACTTAGCGTAGACTCTGTCTCAAAATAAAATATAAAAAGGGCTGGGGATGTGGCTTAGTGGTACCGGGTTTAATCCCTGGTACAAAAAAAATAATAATAATAACTAAATTAATATGTCAATTCCTGTTGCTTCTTATCCAAGAACTCAAACAGACAAAGAGAAAGAATATGCATGAGGGGGCAAACCTTTTTTGACATCTCTTACTACCAGACAATGTAGTATAATAAAACCAGGGGCCCCCCTCTTAGGTTTGCAGACAGTTGACTTCTTGTATCCTCACGTGATAGGGAGAAAGAAGCAGTAAGCTATCTTCTGTCTCTCCTTTTAAGGGTACATCATCTTATGATGATTACGGTGTCAAGACCAAAATTGCCTCTAAAAGTCTCCATCTCCAAACACCTTCGCAGTGGGAAGTGCGATTTCAAAGTATGAATGGGGTAGGGGGCACTCAAACATTCAGTCCATAACAACGTTCAAGATATTTCATTCAAACAGCTGGCAAGAAATGTAGGCTGGGAGCTCAGCTGGGAATGCAGACTGGAGGACCTGTAAGTGTCCTCTCCATGTGCCGTGGGCTTTTTACCACCTACAGTCTAGGTTTCAAGATGGAACATTCCAAGAGACCCAGGCAGAAGCTGCTGGGCTTTTATAACCTAACCTTAAAACATATTAGAATAGTACTTTGTGGGAAGCCATTCTCGCACGTGATTGGGTACCTCCCTGATTGGGTGTGAGGCGTTCTGGCCAAACTGTGTCGGAGCTATCCCCACCCCCTCCAGGTGCAAGAGCCTGTCCCTGTGGGGGTGTGACTGACCATTGACCCTGAGACCAATCACGGACCCTGACCTTGGAATGCTGCCCCCCTCAACCTTCATTGGATGGAATTTTCCCCTGAATTTCTTGTTCCCCAATAAAAGGCCACTCCCTGGCGTGCTCTCTCTCTCTCTCCTGCTAGTCCTGAGTAAGCCTTGCTGCTCCACTGGGTGGTTTTAGGTGAGAGCCAGAGGGGAGAGCCGTCTCGGACCTGGTCATAGAAAAAGGTCATTGAGTCTGTGTGTTTATTTCGATCTCACTAGTTAACTTCTATGCTACAAACCTCTTTAATGAAACCAGCCAGCGTGCTGGGCTCGTGGTAGAGTACTTGGCTGCATTCTAGTTGTTAAGCAAGTGACTAAGCCCAACGCAGATTCAAGGGAGGGAAATTAGAATGTTCTTCCTGTGGGAGGAAAAAACATGCTCATACAGAGAAGGAAGGAATTGATAGAGGTTATTTTTGAAGACTACCCCTGATATCAGCTTTAAAATGACAGTTGATGTGCAAGTGATTTATATAGGAGAAAATGGGTGAGAGGGCAAGGGAAGCAGGTCAGAGAAAAGGAAGAAATCCAACAATGGGGCCATCTTGGGCAAAATTCCAGCCTCAACCTGATTGCAAAGATGAGCGAGCCATGGAATGTAAACTGTACCTTAGGGTAAGACCCAACTTCATAATCTTACATGGGTCAGAAACTGGTGGCCAGGAGAGGACCCTGGGGACATGCACACTTTCCACTTTTCTACACATGGGCAACTTAGCTCCAGTAGCTCCAAGGGCAGACCGCTAAAAAGAGTCATCAGTGCTACCCTGAAATGGAAAGCCCACAGATGTGGGAGAGAAGGTGCACTGAAATGTAAGAGACTCAGGGGGGATCTGAGCAGAGGACCAACTCCATCTGTGACAACTGGCTTAGGTGCCTTGGAAAGAGGAGGTAGAAGTGAGAATTTGTCATTGACAAATCCTCATGAATTATTTCATTCCATTGTCACAGCTGCTCTCTAAGATAGGTCTTAGAATCTCTATGTTCCTGAGAGAAACCCCATTCTTGAAAAGGTTAAGTAATTTACCCACAGAAAAGAGTCAGAGCCCAGAATTATATTATTCTAGGGCTCTGCTCCTTCTTTAAGCCAAAATAAAGTGACAGAAGACTAGGAAACTCAAACTATGCCTCTTGCCACAAATCATGCTTGGAATGTACCCTTTGGGTACAAAAGCTTAGGTTTCCCTCTGACACCTCACAAAACCGTATCACTTGTAGAAGCCTCTGCACTCCAGTGGAAGATATAGCAAGGTTCTCAAGTCATGCTATTTTCGGGAGTGATGGGAAGGACTCCGTCGCTCATTTAAATCAATGGTTCTCAATGAGGATGGCAGGTGAGGTCCTGTTCCTACCACCATCAGGGGACATTAAGCAACATTCTAGAGACTTTTTAGTTGTCACAAGGGGCAGGAGGGTTTTGATACCGGAATCTAGTGAATAGAAGCTAGGGATGTTGTTAAACATTTTACAGTGTGCAGGACAGCCTCAACAATAAAGAATTGTCCCACCCAAACTGTCAATAGTGCTGATCTTGAAAAATCCTGGTATACAGTGACAAGACTCTCCATAGTGCTGATCTTGAAAAATCCTGGTATACAGTGACAAGACTCTCTGGCCAAGAAAGTAGAACAGAAAGGAGCTGTGACTCTCCCGTCTTTCACATGACCCAACATCTAACTCATATTGAAAACAGAATTTTGGATGGTAGGTCTTTGTCCCCAGGAAATACAACTAGCTCTTTTCTTTCCCTTTTTAGTAGCCTGTTCTGGTTAGACTTCCTGAGTCATGCCACATCATGGCTTTCCCAATGACCCACTGATGTATGACATTCTTGGACCAGAGAAGATAGCCAGCCATCTTCTGGGGGAAGAGGTGACAGTAACTTTAAAAGTGAGAACATGGAGAGTGGATTGTGTTTCCATAGCGGTCTGTGCTCTCTACATACTAGTCTGTTGCTTCTTAATTCTAGAATCTATTTAATGGATGAGAGAAGACAGTGATGTGTCTCAACATTTGGGAATATTGTATACATCCACCTATGGGTGAATTATGGCCATAATTTCAATGAATGGTCATGTTAAACCTTAATTAAATACCCAAACAAGGGCTTCCTTTTTAAGTAGTCACCTTGGGAGGCTGTACGTTTATTTTAACAAGTCTTCCCTAGCTCAAAATGTATTCATACTTCATCCTTTAGAATTGCCTTCCAGTTCAGCTTGGAACAACAAAAGAAAAAAAAAACTCATTATCTCAGAATCATACACTTTATTTATGATCCAAAATGGTATTTCTCACTTTGAAAAACTACTAGACTTTGTCAGACATATCTATGAACAAATCTAGGGCATTTCTAGACATCAAATATACTCTCAAAGAACGGAACTTTGCAAGATATGTATCTTCAGAAACCACCTTTTATAATGGATTTAGGTTACAGTTTAGAATAAGATTATGCCCAAGGTTAAAGTAAGCCTTGAAATATTCACTGTTCAATTCCATCTTAGCCACGTTTATGATAGTCTGTATTGATGTAGCCATACTTTGGTTACCTTGGCATGGAACGAATATTTTCACATGGGCACCACTTCGGTTTCTGGTACTGAGTTGCTAACTGTAGCTAGCACGCACTGGTCTGGGCACACATAAACAGACATGTGGACAGACGGTTATAGTTACAGACAATGTTCAAACTATGTCACAACTGATGGGGCAAAGGCATCTGCTTGGCCAATCAGCATAGACTTCAAGTTTCAGCAGGGACCTGCTGGGTTTGAATTAACCCTTTAGTTGCTGGATTATGGGGCCATCCAGAGGTTCAAAGCAGAGGCTGAGGGCTAGCATGGAGGTATAAAGGTGGAATTTTCAGTTCTGTGTTGAACAACTGGTATCCATGAGCGCAATATGAGCTCTGGTAAAAATAATAATAATAATAATAAAAAGCAGGATAGGAAGTGCACTCCAGAGGGGGCACAGAGAAGGGGTCATGAGCCATGCAGACGCTTGTGCACCTCATCCCACCTGTGAATTCTGCTCCAGGAACAGTGGGGAGTTAGCTCCACAAGCTTGGACATTCTCCAGCTGGCGTGTCCTAAGTCACGCTCTCTGTCTCTCCACATTCCTGCATTTGGCCCACTCTAGCTCAGCCCATGAGGGCACTTGTTCTCTGTGTGGTAATCTGCAACCAGTGGAGCAGAGATAAGGAGGAGAGTGCTGGAAGACACTTCAGGCTCCTTTTTTTCAACAGGGAACCCTAGGAGGTCTTCTGGCCTTCGCCACAGTCTCAGGAGACTCACATCTCCTTCACCATAGAAGCAACCTCTGTAAACACCTGTTCACCAACTTTTCCTCCTCCACTCTCTCGGCCCCTCAGTCTCACCTCCAGATATAACTATATGAGCCTTTATCTCTGGCTTTTTTTTTTTCAGAGCAACCCAAAACAAGATGGTAAGAGTGAGAAAGAAGGCAAGGTGCAAGCTGCTTCATTGCTTCCGAATAGCAGAGAGCACTAAGATCCAGGAACCATAAGATCTCAGAGCTGTCAACCTGGTCAGTCACTAAAACTTCTGAAAAACACAAGGCCCAGCTCCTTTCAAAAGCCTCTCCCATTTGTGCTAACCAGTACTGATTCTCTAAACATGTATCAGCTTCCAGAGAGCCATGCACATTACCCAAGTAAGGAAAATGATACCAAGTAGAGTTTTTACATTTTATCTATGTCCTCTTACATTTTCTTGAATTCTTGTTTTCCTCTAACAATAGTTTGATTTCATCCTTTTCTTTCTTTGTTGTCCTTACCATTCATCTTTTCAGTTATCCCTTGGCCCCCTCCAGCTTGCACATCCCTCCTACGACCGATTTTTATCATCAATCTGAAGCCCTGTGTCCATTCTTCTCCTCTCTGCCATTTCTCACCTCAGACCCTCAACTCAGCATGCTTTAGTGACTGCCTAGGGTCACCTGTTGCTAGCTACCACAATCCATTCTTGGCTCGTTGCTAGGAATACCTTCTGTCAGACATAGTGTTGGGATTTGAAGGACATCTTGATAAAGAAA
Source organism: Callospermophilus lateralis (assembly GCF_048772815.1). Lineage (NCBI taxonomy): Eukaryota > Metazoa > Chordata > Mammalia > Rodentia > Sciuridae > Callospermophilus > Callospermophilus lateralis. The sequence goes on from NC_135305.1 coordinate 203,095,345, forward strand.
CCAAAAACACCAAATTCTACCTTCTTCCCAATGAATTTGCTAAGATGCATTTTCCCACAAAGGGAAATGTGGGAAACAGCGCACCATTTTGGTATTTTCAGACTTAAAAGCCCAACGCAAAACCTTCTGGCAAAGTGACTAGAAAGTATGGTCAAGTGCCTGAGAGAAGGAAGGTGTCTCTCTCCCCCACAACTGAAGACAAAGCTCTCCATCGTCCAGCACCCAAGACAGTACCCACGTGCACATGACCGAAGAATGGAGGAACACGTGTGCTTAGTGGTCCAGCTGCCTCAAAACAAAAGGAAGAAGGAAGCAGAGTCCCAGGGAAAAAATGATATCATTGGGCCCCCCTCCCAAGCAGGAGGTGGAGAGTCTAATGAGGAAAAGGAAAATGACCATAAAACGCATTTTGGAAACAAATAGAACAAAATAAAATTACAAGGAACAAAGTTGCAAGGATAGTGATAAAATAAGTTGTTCACTTTAGCATCTCTAAGAAAAAAAGAAAGTCTTAGTTCATATGTTCCTGATCACAGAAGTGTAATGTTGTTCATACATGCCTTTAAAAAAAATGGCTATAATCAGATTGTCACCAAGACAGCACAGACACTGAACAAAATACCTAGGAAGTCAAACTCCCCCTGTATTATAATGACATGATAAGTCCAGAAGCGGGGTGCATAGCCGAGTTTGAACATGGAAGTGGGACAGTCCAATGTGGCTCATATGTCCTCAAAGACGACCCAAAGATGTCAAAAGTGGGATCAGGGAAACTAGTTGTCCAAGCCTGGACAACTTGCAGTTAGCTTCCTTACCTCTGCTTCTGAGTTGATTAGAAACTTCAGCGATGCTGACAGCCTGCTGGTCACCCAAACCCATCCTACTGTTCCTTCTGGCTACCTGATGTCAAGGTCAAAGAAAGGGCTCTGCCTTAGTGTACCACTGTGCATTTCTCCGTCTGCATCGTATTACACAGAAGTACTTGTCCATAAGTGAACAGGACCTGGGCAGCATTCTGAAGTCTAATTAATTTAGTTAAAAGAAATCCTGGAAACACTCAATTGGGAAGGAATGAAAATGAGCAAGAAACTAGACCATAAGCGCCTTTCTCTCCTTAGGAGCCTGTTTTCTCATGCTTCTGCCTCAGGCTCCATAGCCAGGCTTACTCTCAGTCAAAACTAGATTGTGTGTCTCAGGAGAAAAAGCCACTGAGCATCAAGGACACCTAACTCTTCTTCTATTTTTAGGGTTCCTCTTTGGAATCTTTTACCCCCAACACACTGTTTCTTTGGTATTGCTTTCAGAAACCTTTGAAATGGCTAAAGAAAAGCCACTTTGGCTTCACAGCCCACTCCCTGATGATTAGCTCCTGCTATGGTTTAGATATGGTTTGAATGTTTCCCCAAAAGGTCTCTATGGCCGAAGCATGGTCCCCAGTGAGGCAGTGTTGCAGTGAGGCTTTGTGGGAAGTAATTAGGTCATGGGGACTCCATCTTTGGAAAGGATTAATGCTAGTCTCATAGGAGTGGATTAGTTACCACAAAGGCAGTTATTGTAAGAAGAGCAAGCTTACCACCTCCCAGACCTCTTGTTTCCTTGCTTGCATATATGTCCCTTCTACATATGGTTCCGTTTCTGTTTCTCCGCATTTTGTAATGCAGCTGGGGATCCTCATCAGGACACCAGAACCATGTTTCTATCGTTTCCAGCCACCAGAATCATGAACCAAGTAAATCTCTTTTTTATAAAGTACCCAGCCTCAGTTATTATGTTATAGCAACATGAAATGAACTAAGACAGTACCCATTCCCAGCCTAGCTCACCAGAGAAGTTAACACAAAGAACTCAACCCAAATCCAAGATAAAAATGAAATTAAGACTCCTCCCACCATTATAAAATTTCCACACAAAAATTACAATTCTTAGAGAATATTAAAGTTCCAACAATGCAATCAGCTTTCCATTGTTGCCTGAGAGAAAGTAAAATCTAAAATCAAATCTCCCCCACTTTTCTACTTAAAGAATTCCATGTCTCAGAATAGCCTTTGCTGATTTTGTTCCTTCTGTTCGGCCTAAGCTGAGGGATCACTCTCAGGAACCAGGATGGAATCTTGATTTCTTCTTCAATAGCTACAGCACAGGGTGGCTTCTTGGTGGAAGTGGTGAGCCCCTACTGATGTCCTTCAGGAAAGATTTATCTAGTGCTGAATACTCCATGACTTCCACTTCCCCACATTCCAAATAAACAGTCCACATAAGCATATCTCAGTTTCAGCCATACACCACAAAATGACCCCCGGCACCCCAAAAGCTTATCAATCATGTAAATGCTATTTTCCTTATTGTTATGAGAAGGTTAAATGACAGTCGATTCAAACTAGGATGGACTGACTAGGAGGTAACTCTAAGCAAGTGGGGTGTGACTGGAGGGAATGGGTCACTGGGGAGGTGCCCTGGAGGGTTCCTATGGCCCCTATGGCCCCTTCTCTTCCTTGCTCTGCTTTCTGGACTCCATGAACAGGGCATTCTCCCTCTGCCACACTCTTCTGCCCTGATGTTTTGCCTCACTATGGACCCAGAGCAATGGACTCAACCAATCATGGACTAAAACTCTGAAACCTGGGGCTCAAAACAAACTTCCTCCTCTAAGTTGTCCTTTTCAGGTATTTTTGTCACCGTGCTGAAAAGCTAACTAACACATGTATCCCCAAGAAATAGGGAGGGAAAGAAAAAAAAGCAATGCTTTTATCACACCACCTCCTTGAAACTGACAATGGCTCTCCATTGCTTAAAGGATGTACATCTTTTCCCCAGTGTTTAAGGCTTTCTGGGACCTAGCAAAATTTATTTCTCCATCTCTGCGTGCTATCCAGGCCATTTTACCCACTTCCAATGTCCTCCCTCCTCCTTGCAAGCATTTCCCTGCCTCAGCCATTAATTTAGTTCAGATGCCACCTTTTCCATGAGGTTTCCCTGGTCAGCCACATCCAGTGGTGTTTCCCTCTACCTCACCCTTCTCCCATCCCCAAAGGACAGCAACCTGTGTTACTCACCCACAGCATTGACCCTGGGCTCCCTAATGGCAAAGACCAAAATTACACCCCCTAAGGCCTTAGCAAGAACCAGGCACACAAAATATGATCGTACCCTATGGAAAATTTGGTAGTCAAAAAGTCACACTCTGATCCGGGCACAGTGGCGCATACCTGTAATCCCAGCGGTTCTGGAGGCTGAAGCAGGAGGACAGTAAGTTCAAAGCCAGTCTCAGCAAAAGCAAGATGCTAAGCAATTCAGTAAGACCCTGTCTCTAATAATAATGTGGCTCAGTGTTATAGTGCCCCTGAATGCAATCCCCAGTACCACCCCTACCCTCCCCCCAAAAAAAGTCTCACTTTCAACTCATGTTATGTAGGCTTTGCTTGTGGAGAATAGACTCTATTCTAATCAGGCTAGGGAGGAGTGAATTATTACAGGGTACTTTCAGTTTATTTGATCTCTAGAAGCACTCAATAAACAGGTTAATTTTTCTGAAATGATTCCCAAAGCCACAGGAAAAGATGAGCCATCCAAAGAACAGATGCTTCTCCTACAGGTCAGGGGCCACTGGAGATAGAATCACAAGCATGTGGAGCTAGGTGTCTGCTCACTTAGCCCTTCCATACTCATGTGAGTACACCTGAAAGGCTGACTCTAACTTCTACCCTGAATTTGATCTGCAAGGAAGTCTGGGAAATGTAGTTCTTGGCTTTCTAATCTCTGCACACTACAGGAAGGTTAGAATGGATATTGAGTCAGCTCATAAGTGTTAGCCTTGCCTCTTCACTTCACTGTGGTGAGAGAGAGAGAGAGAGAGAGAGAGAGAGAGAGAGAGAGAGAGAAGAGGAGATAAGGGAATGAGAATAAACAAGAAAAAGGAAAAATTCATCTTAGTGATCACTATTCACCCCAACTCTGCCACATAGTTAAGAGTCCAGAATCTTCAAATAGATGTTTCTGAACGCTGAGGCAGTATTTTGCAAACACTCATGTAAAAATTATTACAGACTCCCTATTTGTCAAAATTGTTTTTATTATAATGTTATTTAAAATGCAGAAACATAAAAATAGCTATAAAATTCTCATGGTAACAAAGTCTTAAAAAACAATAAAAATTAATTTGCAAATTAAACACAGGCAAAAACTCTAAAATGAATGAATTTTCAAACCAACATTTCTTTAGCATGATTAATGATGTTGTTTTGTTCAAAGTAAATCACCAATGGTGGGACCTAATAGTAGGAAAATTCATTTGCTCGTTTTACATTTCACATGTTAATGGCCTGATTCTTTTGATTTTGAGCGGGATGGCCCATTGTTTCAGTCTCTGTCAGTATCATTATCATTATTTTTCCTTTTTAACAATGAACTCATTTTTAACCACAGATTTTAATGGGCCAATCAATTTAATGGTGCACTCCAAAATAGAGTACTGAAAATTTTAAAGCACCATTTAATGAAAACTTCTTCAGTGCATAATTACTAATACCCTTATTGTTAATGAACTGTGGAAGGTTGGTTTGTACAAAGAGATGGTTCATGCACAGCACTGCTGCACATGCGGTTCCAACCACCACAACGCAGGCTCTTTGGAGGGCCACATGTATATACCACTGTGTGCAGGTGACGACTAGTCCTCCCACCTACTTCCTCCATATGAACTGCTGGGAATCCTTTGTTCCCATGGGTTCATTTAAGCTTTCCTTGGAACCAACATGCTCATCAATATAAATGTAAACAGGAATAGTACTTGGTTAAGATAGTTCTCATGAAAGAAACAGGATCCTCCCTGCAAATCAACAAGAACACGTCAGGAAATCCATCAGGGGGGGGAAAAAAAACCTGTGCAAAGAATATGAACAGATAATTTTTAAATGTGGAGGCAGAATGGCTAACGAGCCTGAGAACTGATACCCACACTGACACAATGAATTCAATGACCAGTCACAATAATTATGAGACGCTGTTTTATATCCATACAATTGGCAAAATTAGAAAGTCAGATAGTACCAATATCTTGATCATCATGGGCAAGCATTTGGGAGGAAAACCTTTATATACTAATTATGGGAGAGAAGACTATGTGTGTAGCCAGTGGAAAACAACCTAACCTTACTTAGTGAAATTAGGTATGTCTACATTCTGTGGTCCAGAAGTCCCATCCCTGGAGACACATCCAAGAAGATCATATGCTCAGGTACTTGAAGGAATATATGAAAGGGAATTATTTTTGCATCATCTCCCCCCATATATATGTATGTATGTATGTATGTATGTGTATGTATGTGTGTGTGTGTGTGTATATATATATATATATATATATATATATATATATATATATATATATATATTAGCAGAGATTTTGTGTTAAATGAGTTGTCCATTAATAGGGGAATGGATAAGCAAAAAATGGTACCAGCCCACTGTAGAACACAAGGGGCAAACAGAAGTAATGTGTTAGAGGTTCATAAAGCAATACTGATAAGTCCCTAAAAGCATTTTGTTGGTTACAAAATTTAGAATTAACTCTCTGTTATAATGCCAGGTCAAAAATGAAAGCATATTCATACGCAAATGTGCATTTTCCAAAGATATATACTTAAGACACATGCCAAACACATCAATGGGAACCTACAGAGAGATGAGATATGGGAGTATGCATAAAGAATAGAGACAAGAAAAAGTGAAAAATAAATAAACAAAACAAAATAAAACAAAAAGGAGCTCTACCTCAACTTACAATAACAATGAGAAGCACATGATGAACTCCATCTAAAAGTTCAAAAAGGAAAACTAAGTGTATGGATATGTGATAAATTTTAAAAAATGGAATCAATGTGAACTGGTGATTGAGTTGGATGTGGAGATAAGATAAAGGGAGGTATTAAAAATGAATCTTAGCATACTAGTGGTAAAATGATTTGACAAAGATGACATTTATGAAAAAGGAGAATATTGGAGAACTGTACTAGGGGAGGGAGGAAGTGAAAATTAAAAGGTTAATTTTAATCAAGGACCTGAGAGTCATCCAAGCAGAAATAAAGCATTGGATTTGAATAAATGGGCCAGGATCTCAGAAGAGAGGTCTAGGATGGTTTATATTACTTAACTCTCAGGCTGATGTAACAAAGAAACTCCAAATACAGACACTTAATAAAGTAGAATTTTACTGTTGTATAATTCTGCTCCATGAGATAATTCAGGAACCCAGGATTATTTCATCATTTTCCTCCATCAACCCCAGAATGTGTCCCCACTGAAATTGGCAGTAACCACTTCGTCTATATCCCAGCCTGTGGGAAGGAGGGAAGAGAGAGAATCCAAGGCAAGTGGCTTGTCTTTAAATCGGAGATTAACCAAAAGTTGCACACAATTGTGCTCATATCCAGTTGTCTGAACCTTGGCCAAGTCTCAAAGCTGACATCACCTAGTCGAAAGAGAAGCTGGGGAATGTAGGGTCTAGCTGAGAAACGCAGGGTCTGGCTGACTCTACTACTATGGAAGAAGGGAACAATAAAACTAACAGGGCAACTAGTAGTCTGCCCACGCAAGCAGTTAAGAGTCCTAATCAAACATGCATCTAAAAGCAAAGATGCAGATAAAGTAATGTAAGATGACAAAATGGATAACTAAGAGAAACAGAAAGAAACCGAGCCCTCATAGATCCCACTGTTAATGATGCTGTTGAAGTAGGAAGATCCAAAAAAATAGATTGAAAAACCAATGGAGAGGGCTGGGGGTTTAGCTCAGATGGTAGAGCGCTTGCCTCACATACACAAGGCCCTGGGTTCAATCCTCAGCAACATAAGGAAGGAAGGAAGAAGGAAGGAAGGAAGGAAGGAAGGAAATAAATCAGTGAAGATATAGGAAAGAAAGCCAGTAGTGTTTTGTTAAAGGAAAACAACAACAACAACAAAATCTCCCCCAGAGAGCAACCCCACTCCAGTGGGAATTCATGAATAATATTTCAACATCCTTGTTCTGCATAGGGACAGTGTCTCGAGAGATACCAGAAAGTGGAGTCCCACCTGCCCACAATAGTGACCTATTCATTAGTTCACCCTGGATGGGCTTCTTTTCCTTCTCCTTCTCACCTCCCTAAATTCCTGTGGGCTTCTGGGGATCTGCTTCGCAGAGATCCCCCACTAAGAGAATGCCTCAAAATGCACTCTGGTAGTGTTATCATGATCCTGTTGCTATGACTCCACACTAGTGCTCAGGGCGGCCAAAGCTGAAGCCTTCCCTCAGGGCCTGTGCCACCGACCAGGGGATTTATTACAAAACTCAAAGGCCTGTATCTCCAGGTCACATCATCTCACAATCCTGCTGGCTCTGGCTATGACAGATCAGACTGCTCCCTAAATTTAATACCCCACTGAGCTACAACAACAACAACCAAAAGGAAAAAAAAAAAAACTCACCTCACTAGACATTCCACTCCCAAGAAAATAAATAAAATCTGCGTCTCTGATGGCGAGGTCGGAGGATGTTTTATTTTCACACATTTGCACTGCACCTTCACAGGCCGAACCCATGAATCCTCAGTCTTTATCTCGACACTATATTAAATGGGAATTAAACTGAGTGATAGTAATGGCTTTTCACAAGTTCAGAGGGAGGAAGCCGCTGGCAGTGCTGGGCACAGTGGCCCATAGGGAGGGAGGCAGCTCTGCCAAGGAGCCTTGGGCAGGGCTTCCAGTCCTTGGTGCAAGTCCTGCTCCACACCTGCTTACCCCAGATTGCTCCCCAGAAAAATCTGGCCACACAGAGGACCTGGATTTAACTCACACTCTTCACAATGTTCACAGAAAACACTATTTATTGGAGCTGCCTCCCTGGGAGCAAAACAACTTTGAAGCAAGACATTGTCTTGAGATTAAATTTCAGCATTTCAGAATTGTTTCATTTCTACACACCTGTAATCCCAGAGGCTTGGGAGGCTGAGACAGGAGGATCATGAGTTCAAAGCCAGCCTCAGCAATTTAGCAAGGCACAAAGTAATTCAGTGAGACCCTGTCTCTAAAAAAAAAAAAAAAAAAAAAAACAGAAAAAAGGACTGGGGATGTGGCTCAGGGGTTCAGAGCCCCTGAGTTCAAACCCCAGTATTAAAAAAAAAAAAAAGAATCAATTCCTTTCTGAAAGTTTTGAAGTTTCCCTTAAAATTTTAAATCTCTGTGTTCTCGAAGGACAAAGCAGAGTGGAGAGAATTACAACAGGCAAAGGAGCAAAGCCTATTTCATTAAACTACCCTTTTGGTTCAAGAACACGTGTAGCTATTCTTTATTGTTTTGGGGTCAAATATTCCCAGACACTGATGAAAGCTTTGGGCCTCTCCCCAGAATGCACATGTGAAGTGGTGCCTATCCTACCACTGGTCCTCTGATTAAAGACCTCTAGCAAATGAGAAGGAGGAAGAGGGGTGAAAATAAGATACAGCAAGAAGAAAAGGGGTCAATGAAGAAGAAAGGCTTGAATGACTCTTTCCAGTTGAAAATCACTTTCACGCACGGTACAGTCATGGACACCACAAAGCAACCCTATGATGATCTAGATCATTCTGCTACAGGAAGGTATAGGAGGGGTTCATGACTCCAACTTGTGGTCAAAAGGCATCTTGGAAGAGATGTTTCTAAGGGACCTGAACCATGAGTAGAAATCCGCCAACCAGAAGGGGCAAAAGAGGGTGCAAGGTTTAGAGAAACAGATGTGCAAAGGTTCAGAGTTAGAGAAGATTCAGAAGAGCCTGGGAGGAAACCTTCTCATCTAAGCCCCGCCCCATCCTCCATCACAGCACGCTGTCCTCAGAGCGAGCACAGATGCACTAGAAGAAATAAGTCAGCTGAGATGCATGGGGACTTTTTTAAACCTTTGTTTTTATTTCTCACACCTGTTCCATGTTTCCTCTTTGAAACTGTCTTCCTTCACATACCCCTTGGGTTTTCTGCCATCTTGCTGACTGCTTCTTGCTCGGAGTCATTGTGAGCTCCTCCTCTCTCCAATCTGAGAGATTGGATCCAGATTTCAGTCCTTGGACTTCTCTCTTCCATTCTCTCCTCCGAGTTGGGCTGGACATGCCATCAGAATGCTGGTGACTCCTGTGCTGCAACTCCCAGCCACGCTTCTTCCTTGAAGCCGTGTATCCCACTGCCTACCTGCCTCCACACGGACACCTGCTGTGCATCTTAAATACAGGTGCAAACCCAGGATGCTCCTGCAGTCTTCCCCAACTCCACAAAGAATGGCAGCAGCTCAGGCCTAACCCTCAGAGCCATTGCAGACTCCCCACCTTTCTCCTTCTATGTCTGATCCACTAGCAAATCCCTATTGGCTCCATCTCAAAAAACATATCCAGAAGGGACCATTTGTTACCATCACCTCTGCCCTAGTTTACTTCAGTAATCTCTTCATTGTCTCCTTTTATCTGCTTTTGTTTCCCTTTCATCTCTCACCCTTGTAGGAGCCAGCTCCTGTTAAAACTTGTCAGATCATGCTCCTTCTCTACTTGATACCATCGGAAGGCTTGGTCTTCTGAGTAAAATCCCAAGTCTCACAATGATCCGTGATGTTCTGCATCCTGTGCTCTCCTCCCCCTGTCCCCACCGTCTCATGGACTTCTGACTTGCTCACACCCAGGCAACCACACTGCTGTAGTTTAGAGTTGGAATGTCCTCCAAAAGCCTGTGCATTGAAGGATTAGTCCCCAAGTTAGCCCTGTTTGGAAGTGGGTCCTAGCAGGAGGTCTTCTAGACATCAAGGTGTGCCTTTGAAGGGGACAGTGGGGCCCCTCCTCTTACTCTCTTTGCCTCCCAGCTACTACAAGGTGAGCCACTTGCTCCATCATGTGCTCCCCACCATGATGTGCTGCCCTACCACAGGCTCAAAGGCTACAGGGTCAAGCACTATGGACTGAAGCCTAAGAAACCATGAGGCAAAAAAAAAAAAAGTTGATCATTTCAAGGATTTGTTAGAATTTGTTAAAGTAACACAAGCTAACACACACACACACACACACACATACACACACACACACAATCTTATGTACCATAAACACATGAATCCTGCTAAAACCTCAGGGGCTCAGGGTCTTGGCAATTGGAAAATTGGCACACCCTCCTAGAAAGCTCCTTCCCAACAGTCTATAGGGCTGTCTCACTCCTTACTTCTTTCACTGACATATCCCTTCTCAGTGATTTCTCTGACTTCCCTGCCCAAATACTTTCTGTCCTTCTTCCTGCTTTATTTTCTCTTTGACAATTTTCACCATCCGACACACATTTAATTTAACTTGCATACTCTCTATGTTCCCCCCTAGATAAATAAAGGGAAAGAGTTTTTGTTTTGTTCACTGTGCCTTGAACAGTGCCTGAAACATACTATGTGCTCAATGAATATTAGCAAATATATAAATGCATAACAGGGACTTAGTCTTGAGAGTCAAGCTTTCCATTGAAGAACTAGATGTTCTTTGAAATATTCTAATTTCCAAAAAATCTAAGAGCTCTGAAAAGGAGGGGATAAATTTACGCCACAAGTTGGAAAGAGAATGTATGCTATCCACTTTTTCACATTAGTCATTATGAAGAACTTTCTCTTGTCCAAAGGGGGAAGATGGGTGCTAGAAGACAGGTGTAACTAGAGTTCAGTTATGATCTGATCTGAATTTGAAATTCTGAGAATGAGGGGTGGGTGATAGAATCCCCAGATAGGAGAAGTACCCAAGTTCGGATGGGGACTGACACTTGCTGCCTGGGGTGATTTAAGTTCGATGAGGGATTTAAAATAGCAGAGTGCTGTGGTCAGCTTTGTATTCTAGAAAGATCATTCAGGTGCAATGCAGAGAATGGATGTTACAAGGGGTAACAATAATAGGGGCAGAAATAAAAGATGGGGAACTATGCAAGTCAGTGGTGGATGAGATCTGTAGCAGTAGAAATGGAAGAAAGATGGGTTAGAGAGACATTTAAACAGTGTGAATGATCAGTGGTTGACTGGGTAAGGCTGGGTCAAGACAAAATGAAGCACCAAGATTGAGACTCCCAGTCCTGCTATATATCTGATAAGCAAAAGAGAAGGGGAAAAGTAAGTTTGGTTGGGGACCAGGGAGCTGCTTTATGCCTAATGGTAACAAGAAGCTCATAAAATTCATTAGTAAAATGTTTGTGAAGGAGTTGGCCCTTCAACCATAAAACCATGACCACTGGGCCTGGAAGAGGACATCTAGACCAACACCTTCCTGTCCCCTAAGCAAGACCTTGAGAGGGAAGCACTCTTCCACCCACAGAGGATGAGGCTACAGGGGAAGGGATGAGCTAGTTGTGGAGGGAATGATCCCAACCAGGGTTCTAAGAGGTTGAGCCTAACAATGGCTCAACCTGGGTGTGTTGGATGGGACTGGTGGGAAAATGGTGTGTTGGATGAGACTGGTGGAAAAAAACCGAGGAAAACAAGTGAAGGAACAAAGAAATTTCAGTTATGGTAAGAATGATTTTTCCTTTTTAAGCCTCAAGATTGAGATAAACCTGAGGCTGGTCAGTCCATAGTTCTTGACCCTGTAGCCTTTGAGCCTTTGTTTCAGCTAGACAAATCACCACTCTGGGGTGCTAAGATCATCTGTAAATGGGGAGATTTGATCATTTACCCCAGAGACCAAATGAGACAGCATTCGGTGCTTCATAAACATTAATTCCATGTGTCACACACTCTCCGCCTCACGACCCCATGGACCTCTGCCTTCCAAAGCTGCTCTTACTGCGACTCCATCCACAGTTTCCCCAACTCTTTAAGCTAGCCCTTTTCCAATTCCCAGGTTATTGCTCAGAACTCTTCCTAACTCCTTCACTTTCCTCCCTGGGGCTGGGTCCATCCAAAAAAGCGTATAAATGTTCATGGCCAAAGAGGTAAAGCTGACTATCTGCCTGGACTTTTCTGGCTGGCATGTAGAAGCCTGTTAAGGTTCTGCCTCCCATCCCAATTTTAAAAGGATGTACTTGCTCAGATCTGTTAGAAAGACTCCTCTCATGTATTAATTATGTCCCCACTAATTACACAGAAGGGATCAGCAGCATTATTGGAAGGGATGGGCATGGAACAACCAGGAAACAGAATGATGAGCTCAGCTTGGGCCTCACACTTGAGTCCGGTCTGAATTGCAAAAATGATTTTGAATCTTTTCTTTCTGTGCACATAATAGGGTGGAAATTTCCAGTCCCTGATCTGGTGGGCTAACTGGAACTGCATATGAAATGGGGCTTGGAATGAAAGAAAGGAAGAGAGGAACATGTATTTCCTAATTCTAGGACCCTCCCCTCAGCCATATGACACTCCTTCTATTTAATAATTGGGTTCAAGAAGAGCAAGAGGAGGAACCCTCACACATTCAATGCCCATTTCTCATGTCAGGGACATTACACTGTAAAAGAGAAGATGAGGAAATGTGTTATTTAACAAGCACAAAAGGAAGGTAAAAGCTGTAAGGCTTGGAGGCCCAGAGATTGGGCCTAAGCCAAGGGCCCATGCTGCCTCCCTATTCCAGCAGCATCCCTCCGTCTGGAGTCAGCAGCACCTTGGACTTCCAGAAAACTCATCAGACCCAAGCTTCAGAGAAGCTACCTGGACCCCTCCTGCCAGGGCCTTTGTAGGAGTGATGGAGGGCCCCTTGTACAGGGCCCTTGTAGCAGTGATGGAGGCCTTTCTTGGAGTGGTCAGCTACCACCACTCACCAAGGATAAGGCCCTCAGGTTACCAGATGACCTGTGATAAATGGGCACCCAGAGCCATCCAAGGACAACCCACCTAGCTTGCCTCATAGCTTTGGAAACTGCAGCCACCTCCTTCAGGGGGAGGCAATGAGTCTTGCAAGCTGCCCTGGGCCAGATGTTCCTCAGGGAGGGAGAATAGGTGAAAAAAGGTGTAATTGAAAAATATGTGGTATTTATTTATAAGAAGTTGCACATGTTCATTATGGAAAAATCAAAATTGAGAACTCTTCTATGTAAATGTGCGCACATGTCCACAGAGTCACATGTATAAGGATGCTCATTACAATATTGTTTGAGATAGTGAATAAATAGAAGCTGTTTAAATGTCTAACTATGTGGAAAGGGTTAAGTAAATTAAGGCACACCTTTGTAGGGTAGAAAGAGGTTAATGATAGAGTGAAGTAAAAGATGAAGACATAGGAGAATATATGCAGTATGATTCCATGAATAGAAAAAAATAGCTTTTAAATTCTATATACATTTACAAACAATAAAGGTCTTAAAAGAAGCACACCAAATTGATATGTGTTACTTTTGTTAAGGAGACGGTGGAGAAAGGAAAAGGGGTGGAAAAACTTGCTTTAGCTCATCTGCATCTGAATGCTTTAAAATTATTGATAAGAAAGTTTTACTTTTGAAACTTAGGCTAAAGAAAATGAGAAAATCCACATTGGCAATGAATAAATTAAAACCACACATCTTCATCCTGGAGATGAACCCTAATTGGTGTCTACCTTTCCAAGTTTTGTTATGCAAATAAGATTCATGTTTTAGATATTCATAGCTTAGATCTGTTAAATAGTATAACATATCATGCACATCTTTCCAAGTAGTAAGTAAGCTTTATGTTTTTAAGAACCACCTCTTATTCTGTTGTACGAATGCATTATATTTCTGGAATCAATCTGCTATGGGTGGGCATAAGTTGTTTCTGTTTTTGTTGTTGTTGTTTGTTTTGTTTTGTTTTGTTTTTAAACAAAAATAATGCAGTGATGAACTTCCTTGTTGCTAGATTATGGCATGTAATTATAATTATTTTCATAGAATTAATCTAGAAGTAGAATTAGAGCAAAGGGTGTACACATTTAAGAGTCTTAATAGATACTGTCAAATTGTCTTCTAGAAAGATTGCAAGGTCTACGATCCCTTATCCCCACAACACTCTGAAAATTGAAAATGCCTTCTTAAATTTAGTATATAAAATTATGCAGGGGCAACCCCTGACTTGAATGAACACAAGGTGATTTACAGCCTTTAATTATCCCATTTAGTACCGAGTATTTGGACATTTCACTATAGACATATAAATGTATTTGATCGTGGTTCTTGCCCTCATCCCTGTGAGGAGTGTTGTATAAGACATAGTACATACGTCATATTGCTGTATCCAAAATCTGAAAATAAAGAATTCAAATTCCCACACACTTCTGGCTCCAAGGTTTTCAGATAAAGGGTTGTGAATCAGTGATTAGTACACAAGAGTGCCATTTTCTCTATGTACACACCAATGCACAGTTTTATGAGTTATTTTCATCTTTGCAGCCTGATTATAAAAATCTTAAGTGAAGTGAGGCATTTCCTCAAGTTATCTGACCATCTGAGTGTCTCCTTACTTAACCCGTTGGCTGTTGTCTGCATCCCAGGACCCTCAGCTCCAGCTCTCCCTCTGACTCTCTGATATGGCAGTGCTGCTGCTAATGATCTCCTCACACCCCTGAGGGACCCCTGACCCATGCTCCCCACATCCTCTGCCTCCTGGTCTTCAAGTCTCCCTTTTGGCAGGTGGGACACCATTTTCTTTTAACCTCTGGGTATTAGACAGAGGGAAGGAGATGGTCCAGAGCAAAGACATCCCTGGTCACACTATTACTGCATACAGTTTTCTGCTCCCAGGAGGTATTCGACGTTGAAGGGGGTGTGGTGTGTCAACTCTACTGAAGTCTCACACCTGTAGCAATTATAGTTTCACCAATGAAGGCAACTCACCTTTGTTCATTCACAGATAGGATCATTTTTGCTACCACTATCAAGTCATCAGTTCAATTTCATGGTCATGAAATTATAAATAAAACCATACAGGGAAGCTGAGCCCAGCAGTCTACTCTCAGAAATGCCCCTGATATCATTTAGACCCAAAAGGATGTAGGGAATCCAGGCAGAATGATTCAGGGAGTACCTGGGGGAGAGTCAAAGGTCAAGACATGTCCATATGCATGTGGCACTGATACCCAGTCACATGGATTGTCATAGCTGCCCCAGATGTCTGGAGGCTGATGGCTCTGCCTGCTTGCAGATGCAGATTTTGAAGCAGAGGCCAGCCCCTGGCTGGTGCAAGAAGTGCTCCCCTCCAGCCCCGCCCCTGAGTCTATCACTGAATCGTTCACAGGCTGGGCCAAGGCCTCAAGAGCACAATGGGATGGGTTGCAATCAGATGCTTCTCTCAGAGAATGTAGCTCCAGCCTGGAGGGAGGATACCTGAATCCTGGTAAAGACAGTCTCTGAGCCCTTATAAGAATAGCTGCCGCCACCTGTAGACAGCAACAACCAAAAAAGAAAAATAGAGTCTTTATGCAGAACCTTCAAGAGAGCATCTGAGATCACCCGTGTCCTCCACACAAGCAGAGCTTCAGTGTCTGGATGCCTGAGACTACGCAAGCAGGCTTTGGGAAGTGGGCCAGTGGGATTCACAGGTCACGTTTCTGCGCACAGTGAATTCCAGTGACTCTTAATCTGGCCTACTGATGGGGTTTGAATATCAGCTCTACTGCTTGGGTTACTCAAATTTTTTGTGCCTAACTTTTCTTATCTGTGTAGTAGAGAGTAGTATTACCACAGTAATACGAGAGAAAAAAAGAGAGAGAGAGAGAGAGAGAGAGAGAGAGAGAGATCAGCTGCATAAAATTCATGGTGCATGGTAAGCAAACAGTAAATGTAAGCAGTTACTATTATTGTTTTATTACTGTTTGGGGGAGATTATTAATGTTATATTCCATGAAGAATAAAAAGATATTTGATCATGAACCTGGACAGTTCATTATAGAAAATACTAAAGGAACAAACAGTAAGCAAAAAAAAAAAAAAAAAAAAAAAGTTTTGTTTTCAAGGCTCAAATTCTAAGTGCCAGACCAAAGAGAATCCATAATTTCTCTGGTTAATAAAATGAATGTGAGAACATGTGGAGGAAGAGAGGAAGCCCCAGAGTACAGAAAAAGGAACACAATGAGGGGCTTCAAGGAAACCCACTAGGACCTGGGGACCAGGCAGCAAATCTGGGTCACAGTGGAACTTACTTCTTGACAAAAGAAAAATTACCACCATGATATTACAACGAGGAGGGGTCCATGATTTTAAAGAGATTCCAACAGTAGCTCTAGTCCAGCAATACAGAGAAAGAAAGAAATTCTTAGAGTTGAGGGCATAACATCAAAGAGTTATGAAGGATCAATTCAGGATAAAACTCCCTTCAGAAACTTAATTAGGGATATTAACTCCAAGCTGGGATTCAAATGAAATGGCAAAAGGAGAAGGGACACAAGGTTTTACTACTTATTTTCTCTGTGTGTACGTACATATAGACACCAAGGGGATCGGGGAACAGAGTGAATATTTGCTGAGCGTTGATCCAGTCTAATTTATTACTACACATGTGAACCTAACAGGAAAAATGGGCAACCATACCAAAAATGTCAATAATGGGATTCTGTGTGTCAGGAACTGTTGGTTCAGGTTTGGTTTTGGTGTTAGAGAAGGTGTTAGGTCTCAATATCCCACCTCTTAGGAAGCTCCTTGACCTTTGTATAAATGTGCCCATCTTGTCCCTAGCAACCTCACATAAGGACACATAAATGAAATGCAACAATTAACCCAGAAATGCTGCATCTTTCTCTCACTCTGATCACTTATAAAACAAAAACAGATTTTTCCCATGGAAACCTGTAGCCTCTCCTGTTAAACACAGAGGCTGTTGGCAACTTCCAAATAGCAACTTCATGTCCTACTTGTCTTCATTCACAAGAGTTGAGGGAAAAAGTCTAGCAAGGGGATCCCAAATTATTGATGGTGGTCATCTGGTTGATAAGGTCAAAGGTGATTTTTATCCTTTTTTTTTTTTCCTAAACCTTTGTTAAAACCTGAATTTTAAAATAATGGCATGTGTTAGTTGCATAGCCATATAAAATTAAGCTAGTTTCTTTCTTTCTTTCTTTCTTTCTTTTTTCTTTCTTTCTTGGGAAAAACAAAAAGTCCTTTGTCTCTTTGTATTCTCAGGATAAAATGCACCTTTCTATGTTCACAAGGTCCCATAGGATCCTGTTCCTTTAGAGATATTTTAATTATTGGGTTAAAAGAAACTGCTGCTCTTGTTAGTCCAATGGTCAGTTATTAGCATCTTTACCTGATTGAACCTACCCGGGTCCTCATCCTTAGCTATGTGCTGTTCTCTCTACCTGTAAAACCCAACTCCACTCAATCCCATCTTTCCTCCTTCTTCTATCTCCCTCCCTCATTAAGTCTTCAAGTCTCCCAATCATTATCAAAGTGGCCTTGACTGACCCCTCAATATTGGACTTTCCAAGATCCTATCCACTCACTCAATAAATAATACTAAGCACTAACGACGGCAAGCCAGCATAAAGGTATGCAGCAGGGACACAGCAGTCATGTGACCCTCTAGACATGCTATCATATAATTTGTCTGGGATCTTATTTCTGATCTCCTTTGGTAAACGGTGAACTCCTATATGTCCACCTTTATGTCCTACATGCCACCAAACAGTCACAGCTCAACATACCCAGCACATAATAATCACACACGACTTAAATACAAAATAAATGAATACCTCAAATTCATTAAAAATGTTATCTAATTTATTTTTCTTCTGTTCTAGTTTTTTCTTCCTTTTTTTTTTTTAACATTATCACTCTCACAATTTATCTTTTGACAAAAGGAAACAGCTGATAAAAGAAGCCCTCTTTTGTTCTGAGTTTCCTGGCCAGGTTGCTCAAGTCCTGTTTGCTTTGACCGCCTCTGGAGTGCTTGCTGGGTGAGGTCAGGGAAGGGAAGGAGAGATCCCGCCAGCGCTGGAGTCTCAGGAAGCCAACAGCAAGGCTCCCGCTGTGTGCAGGGAGGGAGGGGGTGGAGGGTGAATGTCCAGCCTAGACAAAGCCCAGCCTGAGGAGAAAGGTATGTTTCAAACTTATTCAACCATCTCCAGACCTGCTCAGCAAAGTAGTCTGTGCAATCAGGCTACAGAACCCTAGGACAGATGGGGACACTATCCCCAAAGTCTTTGCTTTTTCAACTGGAGAAGCAGAGCTGGTGGGGTCGCAAATCTGTGACTCCTGGCCTCTACTCAAATATGACGTCTGAGTGATGAATCACCCACAGTTATTAACTGAGCACCTATGTTGTTCTCAGCACCTGTTCAGGTAGGCGGGTAGTGGGGGAGGCAAATTCCCAGCCTTGAAAATCCCCAGAATGTGAGTGATATGATTTGTGGTGTCCATAAAGTTGTGCAACCTGCCAGAGTGAATCAGAGTCTGAGGCCCTGAATACCTTTGCAGGAGGAGGAGCCGTCTTCAGGCTGCCCCTCCCAGAAACATAGGCTCAGAGTCCCGCCTTCTCCAGGCTTCTCCAGGCTGAACCTGTTTCTTTGTCTGAAGCATGCAGGAGTCCTGAGAACCAACCCAGGAGAGGGAAAGGGATTACCCCTGACTGAGCACAAGACCTAGGCTTGTGTAAACCAGCACTATGTAAGCAGACCTAGACTATGTGCTTTGATCATCAAGCAGGAAGACGGAATGGCCAGAAAGCAAAGGTTGAAATCAAGTTAATGAAGAAACCAGAAACGAAATATACCAGTATGTCAGGAACGATCCTAGAGAAATAGGGTCAACCAGGAATACATTAAGAAGGGGAAGATGCTGTTGTGTCCCTCTAAAATTCATATGCGGAAACTGAATTACAATATGATGATGGTATTAGGAAGTGAGTCCTTTGTGGGGAGGTCATTAGATCCTGAGCATACAGGCTTCACAAATGGGATTAAAGGGGGGCCTCCCAAAGCTAGCTAGTCCCTTCCACCATGTGAGAGCAGAGTGAGAACTTACTATCTATGAACCAGTAAGGGAGACCTTCCCAGACCCAGCATCTTTTGCCATCTTGATCTTGGAATTTCCAGCCTCCAGAACTGTGAGGAATAAATTTCTGTTGTTTATAAGCCACCTAGTTTGTGTTCTTTTGTGCAAGCAGCCCAAATGAACTGAGACAGAAGGCAATTAAGAAAAATGGAAGACTGGCAGCATCGGGTATTGGCGAGGAAGATGGAAATGAGCACTCTCGTACAGTAGTGGTGGGACTGCATGTTAAAAGAGCCCTTCAGAGGGCAATTCAGCATTGTCTAGTAGAATTTAAAGTGTGCATCTCTATGACCCAGCAAACCCACAACTTCCCTAGAGAAGCATTTGCCTATGTGCACAGCGAGATGTGTTACAGGCTGTTTATTAAAGCATTGCCTAGAATCATGACACATGAGAAACAACTTATGTATCCAATCATAGGGATGGATACAGAAAATGTAATATATTCACACTATGGAATACTACAAAGGAATTAAATAGAGCATGAAGATCCAACCAGGACCACCACAGCTTATACCATGTCTTTATATGAATTCAAAAAGGATAGTCCCATCTGTGTGAGCCAATTAGAAAGAGACACCCCTTTCTCTGGGCTGAGCTAGCAGAGATGGACTGAGTTTCCACCTCCACATACTCTTCCCGCTGTGTGACTAGAGCCTAGTTCTGAATCCAGTCCTACCAACCAAAGGACTCTTGAATGGAAAAACAAGTTGTAGAATCATACGCGGTTAATTTAAACACCATGTTTTTCTCTAAGGATATAAATACATAGCATACATGGTCATGAATAAACTAGAGGCATCTATCTTCCCCACAGCAGCTATTACCTCTGGTAAGGACTATTGGTAAAAGTACCCTTTAACTTTTTCCAAAGTGTTGTAATTTTTCACAAGGAGAATACATTTCTCCATAATTTGCATCATAAAATTAAATTTTAGACTGAAAATATAAACTATGGGAAGGTGGGTCCTTGAGGCAGAAGGAGAAACTTAGGACACCCTAGGTGAGCCTCGTCTTACCCTCACCGTGTCAGCACCAGAGGGAAAGACACCCTGTGTGAGGGCCCAAACCTACACCAATTCATTCTGCCATGAGGTAGCATAGAAAGTGACAGAGAGTTGTATTGGATGGAAAAAAAAAAAAAAAAAAAAAACTTTTTAGAAATCAGAAAAAAAGTGGGCCCAGTGAGAGTCTCTCTCTCCTAGGCACACTTGCAAGCTACCTTGTGACTTCAACCCCAGAATCCCAGCTTCAGAAACTGGAAGAAAATAGGAGGAAGGGAGTGGAGCTTCCCCATCCTCATCCTTTCCCAGGGACATCATTTCCCAATACCAGCAGCACCTCTCTGCCCCTGTAGAAAGTGGTGAGAAAGTCAATACACCAACCTGAACAAGATCAAAGGAATCATCCCACGACTCTGGGGGGCTTTGCACGGTGAAAAGAAGGTGAGAGAAGTTGACTGGTCTTGAAATTGTTTTTTAATGGTTTGATTTCACGGTCTTCTTGTTACTTAAGTACCATTCATCTTCCTCCAAATCTCTAGCAGGAGTTTCATATGGCTTGGCAGCTCAATTTCCTCTCAGCCTACTGGATGAGACCAAAGGTCCACTGGTCACTTATCTAAGAAGGCACAATGGAGCCATTAGGACCCATACCACCAGGTCCCAGCATCTTTTTCTTTGCAAGATTTACGGCCCCCTTGAGAATGGATTTATATCTCCGAACACTTGCTATTCTTGTCACCTCTATTCAGTGGCAACCCTTGTATTGATCGTTCATGCTTTGGATACTATTTAATTATCTCTCAGAACAATTGACCACTCAGTCAAGGAGACTTTACTGAAATGACGATGATGTTTGCCTTGAATGTGCAACGTGAAAGAACAAGAGTGCCACACCATTTCCTGCCCATGTCTTCCTTCCCTTCACCTCGATCACCCACCATCATGCTCACCCACCAGCAAGTGGGACCATGATGGGCGGCCCAGGTGGATTTCCATGTTACACCTTCTCTCTCAGGGACCAGCCCTTATGTCATATCCCAAAGCCAACTCCACACAATTTGACTCTCATAATAGGACTATTATTTCTCTTCTGATGCCTGAAAGAGAAGAAAAAATGTGGAGTGAAATGATGGCAAACAGAATAATGAAAAACTAAAAGGCCAATTCGGCATTTAAAAGCCACAGCCATGGAAGGATAAAAGACTGGTTCTAAGCTGATCCCAGCATCATCTTGCTATTATTGAACCTCATGTCTTGCTCCAGTCTCTCCATCTCCTCAGACTTGCCTGGCAAAGCCCAATACCTTTGTCTTGGTCCACGTTCCTGCTGCTTCTGGCCCCATAGTTCTCCCAGAAGTCGACCTGAACCAAGGACTCAAGAGGAAAATCTTTGGGAAGTGGAAATATCACCTAGAATGAGAGGAAGTGAGACAGGAAACCAAAGAGAGTTCTTGAAGGCAAGGGAGGCCTGATTCCCTTAGAGACCTCAGGACTCATTTCCAAGGTGTCCCACCTGAATGACAAAGAAATTGAAGCATTACTTCTCCAACTCCCACTCACCATTACCTGAGAGCTGCTCCTGGGGAGCCACTTCCCTGGCTCTTTCAGCCTTCCCAGCACACTTTGGAAAGAAAGCTCGGGCTGAAAGGACATGCATGCAGTTGGCAGCTGCACCCTGTCCTGGAGGGTGGGTCCCAAGGACATGGGTAAGTACTCCCACAGAAACTGCCACAGCTCTTCGTCTCCCCCGTTGCCTGGCAAACTCTTATTTATCTTTTAAGATCCAAGTGAAATGTGACCTTCAAGATGTCACCTCCTTCCACACTCCCTCCCCAAGAGGAAGAACTAATAGCTTCCTCCTTCAAGCTCCATTAGCACTTTGCACACATTCAATTAAAGCAGCAGCCATGTTTTGTTCTGCTTTGTTTGACTATTATTCCCAAACAAACTGCACAATTTGAGTGTGGAAATAAGTCTGAGCCATCGAGGTATCTTAACACCTTCACCCATTCATTTAATTTGAATTCACTAGCCTCTGTCTTATAGCAAGCACTGTTTCAGATACTGGGAATTCAGAAGTAAAATAAAATAAAAATTCTAGGGCCCTTCTTTCTTGATTTTTAATGTGTGTTTGTGTGTGAGTGAGTGTGAACACATGTATGTAGAGGTGACAGATTAAAAACAGACAAATTAATGTATAATATGTCATTGGTGATAAACATAATGAAGAAAAATAGAGCCAGGTTAGAAATAAAAACTAAGTATTGGGGAAGATCTCTCCTAAAATGACATTTCAACATGGATGTTTGGTAAAGTGAGGGGTGGTCCCTAAAGATATTGAGGAGAAAAGCAATCTGGATAAGTAGAATCACTTTGCAAAGGCCCTGACGTGAAAGCATGCAGAGTGTGCTCTGAGAAGAGCAGGAAATGCTTAGTCCACTTAGCTCATGACTGATTTCACTTTAAGATCCACCTAGAAAACCCCATCTTCTGCTGCTGAGCTTCCTCATCCCATGCACAGCTCTATTGCTATACTTACCATATGATATTATAGTCACATGCAAGGTCATCAAGTGTAGATAGAGATTGTCTCTTTTGATCATTTTTGTGTTCCTTGTACCAAACTCAGTGTTCCTCTGTCATAGATGCTTCTTACACTGACATCCTTATTATCTTCCATTGAAAACTTGGAAAAATAAAGATCAAGTCAGAGAAAAGGTTCATTTCCATGCATACATTCTGTACTTGCTACAGTGCCTACTTGCAAAGGAATATTGGGGAATTCAGCTTCAGCACTGTTGGTGACAGTGGCCATTCTTATATAAAACTAGGATTCTTTGGGGGAGATGCAGCCCTAAAGTGTATAGCTCTTTCTCTCAAGGGTATTGAATTGACTCCAACACTTGCAGACATTTTACAGATTGACCAGAGTAACTGTTTGTGCTGAAAAACAACGATGTATGACAAACTTTGTGGATGAATTTGGCCTTCAGTCTTCTGGAAATCACCAAGGTTCTAGGTCTCATCCTAACGCAGAGGCCGTAGCTGCTCAGTGTTGATTCAGACAAGGGCCTGAGTGATTGTATTTCAAGGTGATAAAAGATGACAGCATGTTCCAGAAAAAAATCCCATGAGCCTTCACATTAGTAAGGACATTTGGAATTGCAAAGGCAATTGTGTTTTTTCTTTCCAGGACTCTACTCTTCCTTTAGAGAATTATACTTTTCCTACTCCAAGAATGTGCTTCAGGAGAGGGCGGAGTTGGCAATCACAGTTCGCTTGATTACAGGGTCAGGATTCCATGACCTAGGTACTATTAATATTTCCATTTTATGAATGAATAATCTTAAAGTTCAGCCAGATGAAGTATGTGCCCAAATTCACTAATCTAGGGGTCACATCCAGTTCTTTGTGGTTCCAGGGAACTTGCTCTTCATAGAAATGACAGGGAACAGAGTAACCATAGGGCAGAGGGGACACAGCCAAGTTCCAGAAGCTACCATGAAGGCAACATAGAACTAGTGAGTTAGTCCCAAGAGCTCATGCAAGAGATAAGGTAGGGGCTGAGGATATAGCTTCATAGGGTAGAACCAACTTTAATACCCAACTAAAGAACAAGCTTCAGGAATCCAAATGGACTTCAGAGAGTTAGAAATCCTCATAGACACGGGAGGCAGGGGAGGCAGGGGAGGGGGTTAAGGTATCCTCTACAAAGATAGTGGAGTAGGACAGCCTATAGTCCCTCAGCCACCTCTGGGGAGAGATGAGATGATTCTCCTTTCCTGGGTTGCCAGGAGTCAGAACAAGACTCCCTGTCCACAGACACTTGCCTTGTGTCCAAGAGACAATCCAAGGTGACCCATTTGAAGAGGACATTCACATACCAATTCAAGTAGGGTCACCCTAGAAATACTGCCAATTGGAGGTCACCCCTGACCTGTTATTTGAGTATCCTCAAGAGCAACTAATCCAGCAAGGTATTATCAAGCCCATCAGTGATAACCTTGGTGTCAATATCTGATTTCAAGGGGCAGGAGGCAACACAGGCCCTCCCAGGGGACAGTCCTGCATCAAGGTCATCTGGTTATAAGGGAGAGAAACGCGATTCAAACAAGCTTAGGAAAAAGAGGCAAAACTTACCCTATGAAAATCATACCACAGGAAGGTCAAGTGCCCTGGAAGGAGGGACCTAAGAGAAGTCCATTCTCCCACCTTTCCTCTTCTCTTTGCTCTCTGCAGGAAGGCCTCATTTCCTTCCCTCAGGCTGAAATCATGATCCCCAGGAGAACATACATTCTCTTAACTCCATCATCCAAGAAGAAAACTCCAATTAAGTCCCAGAAGAGGTCCTGATTTGTCCATCCTAAAACCAATCACGATTACCAAGGAGTGGGGTATTGTAGTTGGCCCCCCCAGTCGAGGATGTTGGGTACCAAAATGACTTGGACCTCAAGGCGCTTTTGGTGTCGGGTAAAGGAGGAACAGTCCCCCAAAGAGAATGGGAGCATGACAAGGACGTGACCCCACAAGAACTGCTGGGACCTGGGCAATCACACCAGTAGTATCTACTTCAGCTCCCAGATTTTTCACCCTCACCAATCCTACTCCTACCCTCCCTGCAGGGAACACATCTACTAAAGTCCTTCATTTTGTGTGGCAAACCAGTGAGTCTGGGATCTCACCCATGTGAATAGGAGAAGAGTGGTCTTTGTTATGGAGAATGGGAAAAGAAACAAGACTAATACTATTTGCTAGGTTCCTCTGTTAAAATCTGCATGGTGCATCCCTAATCCACACAGCAAGGTCAATAGTAGTGTCCCATCTTGCAGATCAGGAAAATGATATTGAGAGAAGCAAAGGTGATTGCCTTGGGTCACAAAAGGGACAAAAAGGGGGTCCAGGTGAATTGAGCCTATCTTTTCACACTGGTAGCTCTGCCAGAGGTGATACTTCCCCAACCTATGGAATCTCTCCCCAATAACACTTGCATATTGGCTGGAAGGCAGGGTGCCCACGCTGGGGGTAAACATCTTATTTGGCATTTTTTTTTTCCCAGCTTGTTCTCCTACCTGCCTACAGATATCTGCATGGAAGGGGAAAAAAAGTGTCTGAAGTCCAGACCCCTAGGAAAAATAACCCAAGCCACTGAGTGATGGAGTCTTCTTTGAGGCTTTTGGTGTACAGTTGACAAACCCTTTACAGATGATTCAAACAGGATATTAACCAGGTCCTCTTGTCCATGTGGAATTGACATCTGGTACCCTCAGATGAGAATAAGGTGCTATTAATCATCCTTGCATTTAAAAAAGGTGACACTTCCTCCCCCTAGGGCTTCTTAAGAGACAGCAGAAATGACCACTGTACAATCAGTCTCTGGCCTGTTCCTGGACAATACACACAGACAGCAGTGAGAGAAGAACAAAAGTGGAGAGAGCTGTGTAGCTTTGTTGTGGAAACATCATCCCTGACAAGGCTAAATCCTTGCTTCCCCATAAAGGATGGGGGGATACGAGTACTTTCTGTTCCTCACATCCATGGGGAGGGGAACTCAGAAGAACCTCAGTGGAAGGCGCTCTCTCTCTCTCTCTCTCTCTCTCTCTCTCTCTCTTGCTCTTTCTATGCTGTCAACAGGCAGAAGGCAAGGCATTTGGAGCTCCAGAGGATTTTTAAATGCCTTCTGAAGGTGAGTGACACCTGGGAACAACCTCATCTTGCCTGGAGTAGGAGGCTTAGAAGAGACTTAGATGAAGAGTATCCAGGAAGAAGGAGAGGACACCTCCCTTCAGTAAAAGGAAATAGAAGGTTAGAAGGCAAGGCAGGAACTCTGAAGTTTCCCACATATCCCTAAATCAAGAGAGGAAATGCTCCCTCAGAAAGGGCACTAGGGACATGAACTGCTGGTAGAGTTATCAGGAGTTGGGGCCACCCCTGAAGGGTGTTCAGCAATGGAGATAGGATGAAACTAAGCATTTACCCAAAGAATCCATACCCATTTCCTACACCAAGAGGGATCTATAAGAAAAGACCGCAAGCTTCTGAGAGCTCCAGATCGAACTAGAGAGATATCAAAAGCACCCCCACAACAGGAGAGTTATGTAAGTTGACCCCTGCTTCCCTGGCATTGCCACTGCCCCAGTGTAGACAAGCAAGAGACAGAAGAGGGAGGGAGAAGAAAAGAAAGTTCCAATCTCTCTCTTCGTCCTTCCCACTTGAGCCACATGTGTAGATAGCAATGCCAAAATCATGGTCCTGAGTGGGGTTTCCAAAGGAACATGGCTGTGTGTAATGATTGGAGGGGCCAGAAAGTTATGGGACCTGCCAAGATGAATTAAAGGTCAAGAAAGGCAGATGTCACAGAGGAAAGGAGTGAGCGCAGGGATAAATGTCTCATGCTTGCGTGCCTACCCTGCTGACTGCTCTCAATGAGATACTTGCATTTGGATTTTCTTAATTGATCTACTTTTCTTAACCCTTCTGAGACTTCCAGAGCTCAATTTTACGTGTTCTTTTAGGGATGAAAAACAAAACCAGAGCTCTCCATCTCTGCTTTGCTTGTGTCTGCTTGGCTCATCCTCTCATACAGCAGGGAGGCTTTCTCTGGGTGGCTGGTAAGGGACTACCACCCTGTCCATCTTCAAATCCTTCCTATCTGTAACCTTAGGAACAGGTTTCAACCATCTCTAGTTGAAAAGACTCAGGGGAGGAACTTGATTGGCCTTGCTTGTGTCCCATGATCCCCCTTCCACAGAGTCAGTCTTGTGATTAGCATACCCCCCCATCGCCATGTGTTTGGACTTGGGGAGACAAAGTTCCCCAGGATACAGCTGAAACAAACAATACTAGAGATAGCCACAGGATACTAACATGCACAGCTTTCATTCTTCAGACACCTTGGAATTCCTGTTCCTCTGCATAGTTCTAAAAGATAGTTTAAATTATGTGGGCTTTAAAAAATTCCTCTTAATAGAATCAAAGTGATGATGAAAGAAAATAAAAAGTGAGCGAATGAGATTTCATAGTTGAGGCTCCTCTTCCCTAAAAATTATAAAGACCTATTTGTAAATAAGAACCTCTCTTTGACCATCCTTTTTGCCTCCCCTTGGATAATAAATGATTAAAATGTCAAGTGTTTAGTGTCTACTGTTTGGACAACACAGATCATAAGAACATTCCATCTTCAAGAAAGTTGTGTTGGATAGCCCTGGTTTTAGAGGCCTAAAATAAAACTGGCTGAACTAAGAATATGCTGGTGATCACAGCAAGTCAGAATCCTGAAGGACCAAATGCCTGGAGGGCAAGGCCATTCCTCTGAGATCAGGATCTTTGCAGAAATTGCTGGAGGTTAAATGTGGCTCGGGCATTGCTGGTGGCACTGGCCTGGCTGCTTCTTCCAGGTAGGAGCCAAAGCCCACCAATAGGAGATATGCAGGTACAGCTGGCTGGAGCAATAGCAGCTAAAGGCAGGAATAGATTTGCCTTGCACATTCCTTTCCCAAGAAGAGACCTCACTCTGGGACCCAAACTTGTTGGGGAGAAACAGAAATAAAGAAAAAAAATCACTTAAGTTAGTCTTTCCAGAGAATCCATAACCTTTTCCTTTTGCTTTATATTTTCTCCCTCTTTACACACTTTCAAATCTGAATGAAACCTAAAAAATAAAAGTCTAGAGAGATTTGGATCTGAACATCCAACCCAGAATATTCTTTATTTATTAGTTAGTTGGTTAATTTGTTTGTTTTATTTATGGTACTAGGGATTGAACTCAGGGGTACTTTACAACTGAGCTCCATCCCCAGCCCTTTTTATTTTTATTTTTTATTTTGAGACAGGGTTTCACTAAGTTGCTTAGGGTTTTGCTAAGTTGCTAAGACTGGCTTTGAACTTGGGAGCCTCCTTGCTCAGTCTCCGTATCTGCTAGGATTGCAGACATGTGCCACCAGGTCCATCACCACATTCCACAACTCCTTTTTATAAACGTATCAGAATCAACAATTCCCCTAGGTGATGACTAGTTTGTCCTAGTTTTCTTTGCTTATCTAGTCCTTGACTTGGTGTTGGTATTTAATCCATGTTGAGATTTAGAAAATGTTGCTGCATTATGGCATAAAGAGACAGTATAGTTGCCTAAGAAAACATTTACCTATTAAATATAGGCAAGGTAGCCTAGCATGTGCCCTGGGTTCAATCCCCACCATCACAAAATAATAATAATAATAATAATAAAGGTCAAGAGGGGATAAGAAATTTAAAGATACATCACCGAAACCAGTGGCTGCTAGAGCACAGGGTCACGAAAATCTTGGTTCTGACACTGGTTTGGGCTCTTTTAGAGACTAGTTGTGCTCCTTGGGCCTTGGTTTACTAACTAAAAACAGAGGTACTGACTGTTGCTCTGAAATTCTCCACATGGTCATCCCTTCTTTGACCTAAAACAAGTGTATTTTCTTTTCCCAAAAGTGTATGATATATTCCCACTTGCTTTAATATTGGTAAAAATAAGAGAGTTTATTAAGGAGAGTTAATTAACCCTCACCCCCGCCCCCATCAAAGGTAAATTTGGGAGTGTCCCTTTTGGCTGGGGCTAGCTTAAGTGACCTGTAATTAGGTTGTAAAACTGCTTATGATTATGTAAATGTCTTGCTGAGCCCACAGGAGAAGCATTCCCTAACCCCAGAGGAAAACTGGAAACCTGACAGAGTGTTGGACTTTTGAAAGCAGAGAGGGACTACATGTGAGACTCTAGGACTTGGTTAATACAGGAGGTCATAAAATTACAGGCAAGAAACTTAATTTTGTTTTAAAGGTCAAAGAAAAAGGCATCTTCCTGTAGGTGAGAAAATACCTACATACGCTGTTCTTTACCGGTGTAAATACTTACATGTCTCTGGTTTGGGAAAAAAATGCTAGTGAGTTCAATATAATCATTATTATCCTCAGATTAAGAAAACTGAGACCAGGAGAGGCTCACTTTGATTCATTCACATTACTGAATGCCTACTAAGTGCCAAGCACTATCCCAGCAATGCATATGTCAGACATAAAACTTTCAGCCCGATGAGGGCTGTAAGATACCGAACAATGATTATACAGATAAATACTTAATTACAATAATGTCAAGATCTTAGAAAGGAAAAGTCTAGTCACTCGGGAGCAGGTAAACAGCAGTGCACTCTCTAACTTAGTGCGGGGGTCAGAGGGAAACTAAAGAAATAAGCAGGGACCTGAAGGGTGGGTAAAATGTCACCAGGTAAAGCAAGTGAGGCAAAGGAAGAAGCCCCAGGCCAAAGGAGCATGACAGTCACCAACTCCGAAGCTGATCCTGGCCCTTTAGACTGTGCAAGGGTCCCTAATTTCAGGATCCAATCTCCCTTCTCAGCCCTCTGCTATTTTGCAATTATGCATTTATTTTTGTGATTATTAGACTGATGCCTGCCTTCCACAGTAAGCAACAGTTACAGGAAAGACCCTGTTACCCTCTGTACCTTCAGCACCTAATCCAGGCCTGCATCAGAGAGAATAGGGGCCAATATCCATTTTTTTTTTTTGAGTGAACAAATGAATAAAGCTAACAAGTGTGAATAATTGTGTAATTAATGAAAAATGGAAAAATAGATAATAACAAAAAACTTGACCTTCAATTAGTAGGAGGTCTTTAGTGTATTGCAAGACCCATAATGCGTTTGCTCTAAATAGCAGTTATTTTTTTAAGATAGTAGCTAACCTAAACTCTGGTGATGGCTGAAGATTTCCTTCTCTCACTGTGATGATATCCCTTTGTTGGGGTGAGAGAAGAGAAGCGACTTGTTTACATACTACAGGAACTCTCAACCAGAGGCTTGGTCCCAATGACCTGGCTGCCTCTGGATAAAAGGTGCATGAAAAATGGAAAGGCTGTTTTTTTCCTTCTTTCTTACCCTGCAGCATCTCACCTATCATGAGCTCATATTATCAAACTTTGAAAATCTCCATACCTCCATCTCAGACTTTCTTCTGTCACCTGGACAATTATTTGCTTAATATTTTTCTTTAAATCAACCTAATATGTTCCATTGAAATGTTCAAAGGAAAGAATACTCTGACTTTTTTTCTTAAACAGTGAACTTCGATAAACACAATAAAAACAAAAGTATCTTGAGTAAATCGGAATATGAATGTGTGGGAGAGGATCTCAGCCTGAGGCCTGCTCTCTCTGCATTCAACCAAGAAATGTTAGAGGAACTTCATGCCTAAGGAAAATGCTCCCAGGTAGGAAGTTCAGGAAGAATGCAGTGTACCTAAAAGGGTAAGTATGAACACAGTTGACCATTTAAAGCAAGAATAATAATAACATATAACATATGTAGAGGTAGAGATACATGAAGATAAGAGCAAAGAGTCAGAAGAGGGGAACATGGATTTCATGTTGTAAGGATCTCTCATAATTCAGGCTGTGATAAAAGTACCAATTTAAAACAGACTGCAATAAGTTAAGGATCTGTTTTGTAATTTTGAAAGTGACCACTAACAAAATGATTCCATAAAGCACAATTTAAAAGTTCATACAGGACATAAAGTGCGGGGGGGGGGGGGAGGAAATTAGCAAAGGTATATTAATTTGGTAAAAAGAAAAAAAAAAAGCCAATATAAACCACAAAACTTCAATAGATCTGAAACTTGGGGTAGGGGGAATAAGCTTCAAGGTTTTGATTCTATGTTTTCTAATCCTGCATGCCTGACTCACCTGAAATCTGTCCCCTGCTTACCCCAAGTAAGTAAGTGCTTATCTACCCAAAGGATATGACAAGAAAGTCATCCCATTACTAGAAGTGGTGTTTGCAATCAAATATCCATACCCTCCTCGTTTTTCTCAGGTTAGAGTAGAACTAGACTCAACATGAAGAGGCCGAAACCACTTTCAAACAGAGGACTTCCTTCAAACCAGTGGTTTTGCCCACCAAATGGTGTTGGGCAATGTCTGCAAATATTTTCAGTTGTCACAACTTGGGAAAGGGAACTGATGGTGGCAACTAGATTGCAGAGCTGCTGCAGAACATCTAATAGTCCACAGGACAGCCTCCGACAAAAAAGAAGTATCTGGCTCAAAATGTCAATAGGACCAAGGATGAGAAACTCTGATTTAGGACAAACTAATCACAACACCAAACTGGATTCTTCAGTCCAAACCAAAAAGAGAATTGGCAACACAAACACACCTTTCCTGAATTCCACACTGGGAGAAAAAGTTGTACCCCTACTTTCCTGGAATCAGATGCATGGTTAACACTGGCGTTCTTCTCAGAGAGTTTGGTGACTGGTTCTAGAACACACAAAAAGCTCTCTTTTCACAAAGCTGAAATTCTGGAAGTCAGGTAAAGTCCTTTCCTAATGATAAACCCCAGAGAGACAGCACTATGGAAATAGAGTAATGCAATGAAGAGATGCTGTTTTGACATGACACACCCATGGGACCTACGATGAGTACATGTGACCTCCCTAACTCCAGAGGACCCTAATCTCATGCCTTCAGCAGTTTCTCAGGGAGGCCTGAATCTCTTTACCTGTGTTTGCTTTACTTGGTTGTACAGGATGCAGCCATGCGCTTCTCTGTTTCCATGGCACCTGTGTACTGTACCTCCAATGCTCACCAGCGAAATGCCACCAGGCATAGCTGTCACCCTTGCCTCCTCATTCACTGGAAGCACAGGCTTCTGGAGCCAACATGCTTCCTTCAGAGTAGCACCCAGCCTCAGGGAATGCTGCCCTCCTGTCTCCTGCTGACAGCCAGGGCTCGGCAGAGCCTCGGAGGAGAGAAAGCGAAGTTCCTTGGAGGCCTGCTGATCCCTGACAGGCATCCCCAGGGATGAGGGCAGGCAGAGAATTCTCTCAGGGCAACATTTCTACTGCCCCATAGGCTTCCTTCCTGCTAGGTATGTGCAGGGGAAGGGCCAGGAGTGGGACAGTCATGTGCAAGGTCAGGGAAGGAGGAAAGGGAGGGCTAATAGATCTGGGAAGGCTAATCTCTCCAGCCTGTGGCCCTGCACAGAATCTTCCCATTACTTCTCCTCAAAGTTCTCTAGTAGTATCAGCTGAGGGAGATGCAAATCAGACCCCAAGGACTCCCAGGGTAGACAGTGCACATTCATGCTGAGGCAGGGGCTGATTTTCCATTCAGCTGAGTTGTTGCAAAGCTATCACTGTGCTCATGATAAGTTTCTCTCCCTGAGTGGCTCATCCACAGCTGTACCAACCACCATGGTGTAGACCTCAGCCAGCACCTGACCATTCACCAAGCCCATTTCCACCCCTTGATCTTAATCATATCCATTCTCCCCATCCACACCCCCACCGCCTGTCTTGCTTCAGGTAGATCATCTCTTGCCTGAATGCCTGAGGACCCCCACCCATCTTCCTCACCTCTTGTTTCCTGACAATCCCTCTCTCATATCTATGGGTATACCAATTCTTCCCTTGTGATTTTTCAGAAACATAGCTCTGATCACCCCCTTGCTTTAAATACTTAAAAGACATGCCCTAGCTTCTAGAAAATTCCAAATTCCTTCGGGCTGAACAAAAGATCCTACTGGAATTCAGCCCTCCCTTTCTCTTGAGCTTATCTCTGGCCAGTCAAACCGAGAGAGGGTGATAATTAGATGAGTCCATCAGAGAGAGAGAGAGAGAGAGAGAGAGAGAGAGAGAAAACAAAACCTCTGTCCCCCTTGCTTTGCTCTTTTTGAAGGTCATCCAGGTCAAGGCAGCTGTTTACAGGCCAGGGAAATCAGTCAGAGCTGTCTCTAAAGGGCAACAGCATATGCTTCTGACCCAAGTCTCTAGTTCATACCTCCTGCACCCCTCAGAAGAGCATCTTTCAGGATTCCAGCCTTCAGCCCCTTTCCCATTGACATCTAAGTAACAAGGTAATGATGAGGCTCCCTCCGCTCCTACTCTATTCTCCAGGCACAGTGCTAAGCCCTTTACCTGTCCACTTGTCCTATCTCATTTCATCTTCACAAAAGCCCTATGAGGCAGCATGACTATCATCCTCATTTTGCAGATGACCAAATTGAGACCAAGAGGTTAACTAACCTGAAAGTCACACAGACACAAAACGGCAGAGCTGGGAACTATAATCACAAGCATGCCCTAAAATACTTGGCCATTCTGTTTCCTAGGTGCAGGTGGGGAGCAGAACGAGGAGGACACTTTGCAGTGTGTTATTTATTCTTCTGTGTATACTTTGAGAACATGTTAGCAGCTGCTGACTTGACCTCTCTTTTGCAAAGATTTTTTAGTCCCTTTGAGGATTTATGCATCCTGTTAAATAGAAAGGATTCAGAAGTATCTTGATGGTGAGCAGCAGTTTGGCCTACTATTCCTGGAAGAATTTGGGAGTCTTGGCCAAATTTGGTTAGAAAAGGAGAAAGTTCTACTTGGTCACCCTCATATCAAAGGCTGCAGGCAGGGAATCTCAGTTCACAAGGTAACCTCCTACACAGTGGATTTCAACCATTCCAAGGGATCCTCTGGGAACTTGAATGGGTGTTCTGGCATCTCAGTGATAACAACTGACTCACATCCCCTCTCCCAATGGGAAAGCCTCATCACCTCCCATGAAAGACAAGAGGTGGGACCACAGCCTGAAAAATGCCAGGCAGTGTAAGAGGAATGGTCTTAGGTGTAAAGACCTACACCTGAGATTTCCCAGAGGTGGCTGATTCCTTAAAAAAAAAAAAAAAGAAGGTCTCAAGCTGCCCTTCTCCCCCTTGCTGTTCTTCATCTATTTTGTTGTTGTTTAAAGGTCAATGAAAAAATGTACAGCACAGGTTGTTCAGAACCTACCTCTGAGGATGAGACTGCTTTTTGCAAAGGGGAATTTAGCACATGTGATTTTTACCTCCCTGCGCAGTACAGAGGAACTATACCTGAGGACTGGTGGAGTGAGGAGGTGAACTTGACTAGGGTCCACACGGGGTGGGTGGGATGGACATGCATTCCTGGCATTCAGGAGAACACCTGCTTCAAGATTTATGGGCTTCATTTTAGGTTTTAATGGTTTCTGTCAAAATTCCATGAGGCTTTAGTGACTGATGGAAGCAAGCAAAGGGGAAGAGTACTCCAAGGTATTGGAAATAGCAGGTGGGAAGGCGGGGCAAAAGAGAACACGCATCTGTCAAATGTTTACTGGGCATCTAGCATACATCCTTGACTGATTCCCATGGGGACGTGTGACTTTTGAGGACACTCCCAAGGCCTTGCAATTCTTGGTTTCTATGGGAGAGTGGAAGTCTCTTTTCATTCTTTTAATGGGGGAGCAAAGACTGACATTTTAGAGGAGCCTAAGTTCATGTGAATGCTTCTCCAACCAGCAGTGAAGCTTCTGGAAAATGAAGCCTATGAGCTGACCCAGGGCAGAGGTACAGAGACGAGGAACTGCTCATTGCTCTTTCCTGGTTCTAAATCCTGTACGTCTCCAAGTCCCTGGCAGAGTCATACACCTGTTTCCGCGAGATTTTGAACCTACCGATGATGTCTGCCAGACTTCTGTGTCTGAGACCCAGACATGCTCCCCACGTGCCACCCATACCCTCTCACCTCACAGCCCAGGTGGTGCCCACAGCAAACCACTAGGCCTTTCCCACTTTCTTGCTGCAGCCTCTCAGAAATAAATGTATTCAATGCAAAGGTACCAAATGGATGCAACGGTTGTTTTTAAATGCTGATTTCATGTCCCTCCCAAAGGTACTCTCCTTCTTTTTAATTTTACATCAGATTGGTGATAACAAACTCTAGGGCAGATTCATCAAAGGAAACTGATAATTACTGACTGTACATTTTATTTTGTTCATTATTTTGTTAACACCTGATTCTGAAAAATATTCCTTACGAATGGGTTGGAAGCTGGCATAAAAATTATTAGTAATCACAAGATGTTTTTGCATAGAAATAGGTTTATTACCTGCCAGCTGCAGTTAAGTATATGGCACTTGCTTTGTGGCAGCCAGCAGCATCAGCAAGTATCTTTCCACCTTCCTCCAGGTGACAAACATCTTCTATCCTTCAGGCTGAGATATATTTTGCTTTGCAGAAATGCATCTTGTCCCAGCTGGAATTCCCTCCTGATAGGTAGAAAATATTATATTACTGAGGAAGAGAAGACAGAGGTTGGACAGTACCAATACGGACATCAAGGGAGAGCTATCCTGAGGACTAGTTGGGGTGGCACAGTGGAAGTCTCCATCATTGCTGACAGTATCAGAAAGAATGTACCCACTCATCCCAAGAGGACTACATCAGTCTCCTGTACAGTGTAAGGAGGATACCTTAAGATGCTTCCCAACATCTTTCAACAGCTTACTTCTCTTTGGGGGAAGATCTTGGTTTGTGAGACTTACCAAAGGTAGAAGTTGGAACTCCTCTTGCCCAGCCACCCCAGCTGCTAAGGTGCAGGCAGGTTACAAGCTCTATCATTTTGACACACCCACATGAGATTTGGGGAAACTGGTGCCATGAATTTTGTGCTACAGAGAATCCTGTTGAGCATTGCTGCAAATTATTCTAGATAGCCTCCAAGCCTCCTATTCGGGAGAATGAACACAGTATTTGTGCCCAAGCATACACCTCTGAGAGCAGATCTGGGACCAAATCAGACTACTCTTCTTGGTCACAGGGCCTCCAGTTTCTCTCAGAAATTTTGTAAAATATCTAATATTCTTGAACAAATTCCCCTTCAGCTTAAATTGGTTAGAATGAGTTTCTGTTTATCCCTAAGATTCCAGACTGTGTCCATAACTCCATATAAGCTGCAATTAACAGAAGTCCAAAGATAATTTGCTGGCTTCCATAACCAAAAACCTTCAGGACCAGGTGTGGTGGCGCACACCTGCAATCCCAGCAGATTGGGAGGTTGAGGCAGGAGGATCACAAGTTTAAAGCTGGCCTCAGCAATTTAGCAAAGGTCTGAGCAACTTAGCAAGACCCTGTCTCAAAATTTTAAAAATAAAATAACAAGGGCTTGAGACATGGCTCAGTGATTAAGTGCCCTGGTACAAAAACAAAACAAAATCTTCAGGAATGACCACATTTGGGGGGCAAGATTGACTATGTAATTTGCAGGGCCTTGTGCAGAATGAAAATCCAAGGTCCCTTTTCAAAAATTATTAGGAATTTCAAGATGACATAGTAGGAGCATTAAAACATGCACAGGACCCTTCTAAGCTCAGAGCCTTATGCAACTGCACAGCTTGCATGTCCATAAAGATAGCTCTGCCTGGGGCTCAAACAATGTCACCAGGACTCCAAAGTCCTTATCACTACCTCTTGGCTCAGCTTTTTTTTCCTGTGTTGAAGTCTTCAAGCTGGCTTTCTTTGCATGGTGTCCCCGAGGAATCCCAAGCTTTAAGAGCAACAGAGAAAGGGTCCCTTTCTTAAAATTTCCAAAAGAAACCCAGAATTTGTTGTAACTGGTCAAGCTCCTATCACATACCCATTTTGGAAGGTCAAGCCATCCCTACTCTAGAGCCCTGTGACCTTGGAGTGGAGGAGGAATAAGAATGGGCCTATAATCCCTGCAACTCAGGAGGCTGAGGCAGGAGGATCAGGAGTTCAAGGCCAACTTCAGCCAAAAAAAAAAAAAAAAAATCAAGGCACTAAGCAACTCCTTGAGATCCTGTCTCCAAATAAAATTCATAATAGGGCTGGGATGTGGCTCAGCGATTGAGTGCCTCTGAGTTCAATCCCGGGTACCCACCCCCTCCCCCGGAAAAAAAAAATGGATGGAGGGCAGGTAAGCAACAGAGATAACCACTGTACCAAGTATGCATGAACAGTAGGAAATATGACCCCTTAAGAAAATGTGACAGAGAGAGTTTAATGTTCAATGCATGCTCTGCTCATTTCCAGTTTCCTTTCGCTTAGGTTTTGACCTGTGCAAAAGTCATGGACTGTGAATTAGTTAAAAGCTAGCGTCCTTCCTCTATTTTTCTCCTCCTCTTGGAAGCCACATTTACAAGGTGGTGGAAGTGCCTGATTGGCTTTGCATTATACTTACATTAGCAAGAAATAAACCTTTTAAAAATAAGCTACTGAGATGTCTGACTTTGTTTCTTACTATAGCAAAGCACAACCTATTCTAACATAGTTCATTTTAGAAGATAGAGAAAACAAGGTTTCTCTGGCTCTTAGTGCTCCTGAATACTATATGATCAGAGCATGTAGGAGCACAGTTGATACGGTTAGGAAAGGTTTTATGGTGGAGAAGATATAGGTAAGATTTGAATAATCAGGGAAAAAGGATCATTACATGTAGAGATTTGTGTGAATAAATGATACCCCATGACTTAATATGCTGAAAATTGTACATTCATTCATGCTCTCATTAGGATGCTAGAGGCCGGAGAATGCAGCAGACAATCTCTCTATGTTGTTAGCCCTCTAGTACATCATCCCAAACACCATAACCCCTCAGTTGGTCTGGGGAAAAGCAGAATATAGCCAGATGTACGCTTTCATCTCAGGTCTACCAAGCAGCATTCCCCACAGGCCAGTTCAGGACAATGCATGTCATAAAGGGTCCAGCAAAAAATTCAGCTGCTTCTCCATCATGTTGGCACATTAAAGGCTTTGAGAATTCCCCTAGTAATGAAACCTATTTAACTTTGTCTGTGTGTTTTCTGAACTGATTAGACCATGGTACCTCTTTTTCCCATAACGCTATCAAGGGATACTTATAGACACTATGGCATTTCCTTTGAATAACAAAAAGGTCAAAGGTAATGAAAGAGAATAAATGTTAAATACCTGCAGTTCAGACCTATCAGCCTCTATAAAGCCAGAAAGACAGTTATGATCAATACTCAGCTAACTTCCTGTTCATCCTGGGCTAAATCCCAAAGATATTGAGATGGAAGCAGGAGAAGAGGCAGATCCTTTTTATCCATTTAGAATGTTCTTTGCGGCAAGTAGCAAAGAAGACTGCGTCAGCTTAAATAAATAGGAGTCACCTTTTTTTCCCTTCCATAACAAACTTCAAGATTTCAGGGTCAGTGCTTCTGACTTTGTCTTGACCTCTCCCTTGTGGTCATGATATAGCTGCCTAGATTCTTGATTTCACATCTACGTTCAAGGCAGGAGGAAAGGGGGCAAAGACACGGTGCCAGTTTTCTCTATTGCTTTAATCAAGAAAGTTAAGTCTTTCTTGGAGTCTCCAGAAAGTAAATTTTTTGTTTCTCACTGGTCTATGTTGCATCTGGAGAAAGGCAGGGAATGAGCCTAACTTATCTCAGTACAATGAAAGGCAGAATGGACACTGGATCAGTTGAATTGCCTGCTACATTCTGCTTCCAAATGTAACCACAAAGACTCAACCTGCATAGAGAAACTTTATTATTTCAATATGGTATTATTTCTGTATGTTAAATTCTAGCTGATGCTGCCTTTGTTTTAACTTTAAATTTCGGATGCCACTCAACCTGAAAAGCATATAGGATTTTTGGGCAAGCAGCAGCTCGACTTTAGATCCACTCCTGTGTATCTGTAAGAGTTCATATTAGTTTGGACTATTATTTGTTTTCCCCATCCTGAAATCTTTCTCCATCAGCTAGATCTCAGGCTAATTGTTTCTCAGTTTTTTCCTGCTCTGGAAAGTAATTGTTCCTTTTTATGAAGAGCCTTTGGAATCCCCAGAGCAAATTTTGTTTAGGCCACATTGATTATACTTTATTTCATAAAGAACATATTTTCTAAATTTGGTAAATCACATGAAACTCCAACCATCTGAACATGGATGGCCTCACAGATATATTTTTTTAAGTACACAGCCACTGTATAGTTATATGGTGCTACTTATTTGGTGTTAGACTCAGTGTTAAATATATTGTATCGAGTATTTCATTTAATTCTCATGACTACCCTATGAGGTAGGGGTTTCCTCATCTTATAGATGAAGACAGAGAGATTGAGAGAGACTTGGACTTGCCCAAGTTTACACAGTCAGACAGTGGTAAAGGATGGACTTGAATCTAAGCTGTCTCAGAAATTCACACTGGGAATGCTCAGCTGATAGGAAATCTCCTACTGGCCTTCACCATGCAAAGACTGTGAAGTAGAAGGGGGTGTCTTCAGCAATCAGGGGTTTCCTTTAGCAGGGAGGTACTGGGGATTGAACTGAGGGGTACTTGACCACTGAGCCACAACCCCAGCCCTTATTTAGAGACAGGGTCTCACTGAGTTGCTTAGCACCTCGCTTTTACTAAGGCTGGCTTTGAACTCGTGATCCTCCTGCCTCAGCCTCCTGAGCTGCTGGGATTACAGACCTGTGCTACCATGCCCTGCAAAGGGTTTCTAAGACATTGGCAGGATGGGAGGCCAGGAGGACACTCAGGTATCATCTGGAGTCCAGGCTGAAGTCCAAGTAAGGGCAGATCTCCCCTGCAACCCACCCTTACACACCTATGCATAAAGCGTCCAGAATAGGGGAGGGGAGGAGTAGACTCACTCTCACTGGGGCCAAAAGGATTCAGCCTACATCTTTCATTTCTACCCTGGTCAAGGCTGTTTCAGAGCCACAATCCCAGACTGAGAAGTTGAGCTTCATCAAGACTTCTAAGGAGGTCTTGGAACCATGCCAAGTTCTAGATGTCCCCTTATTTGCCCAAGCACTGTAATGCTCCAGAGAGAAAAGCCTTCTCTGGTTGCCAGTCGAGATGCACAGACCAGTTCTACCCACAACATGCCCAGGCATGCTGACCACACTGAAAACACTGATTGGTCAGACATGTTGACTATGGTCTTAGGTCAAGTTCTCTAAAAGCAGACTCTAAGATAAAGACTGGTGTACTGGTGCCAGGGGAGACCTGGGAGGAAACAAGGGAAGCAAGACAGGAGAGGGGAGGAAGCCAAGCAAGGTATGTCCCTTGGAGAGTGGCTTCAGCCTGATCCCAAAAGAAGCCCTGGAGTGTGAGCTACACCTCACAGTTGTCTGGACATGAGACAAGGGAGCTGGCATTGCATGTCTTCCTGGACTAAGAGCCACTCCCTATGTGGGTAAGCATGTAAATTCCTCCCTTCATCCACACACATTCAGAGCCAGCTGGTTCTCTGTGCATGTAGATAGAGGGGGTGCCAGGAGACCAACAACAATTCTTTAGTAAGAAATGCAGATGCTGGCTTTTGGAGGTGAACACCAAAGTTAGGAAGGAGGTCACAAAATGATACAGATGATCTAAGATGTGGCAGAGCTCACACCCTGGATTCAGACCTCTCTGCAGCAGCCCTGATAAAATACTGAAGTATGTGATTC
Organism: Callospermophilus lateralis; assembly: GCF_048772815.1. Lineage (NCBI taxonomy): Eukaryota > Metazoa > Chordata > Mammalia > Rodentia > Sciuridae > Callospermophilus > Callospermophilus lateralis. The sequence goes on from NC_135305.1 coordinate 203,135,552, forward strand.
CAAAGTGTCACTGGGAATGTTCGTGTGTGATCCTTCTGGCCAATGAATCAGGAAGTATCAGGTGATGATAATAAGTGGTAATAATAAGATACTACATATTTCTGAGATTTTGTTTATCTAATGTTTTAAAAATTAATGTTAGTCTATCATAGTGCATGATACAAAAATCAGATTCCTATTTTCTAATGAATAAATCACACAATATTTATGAGAACTGTAGGAGTTTCTGAGTCTGTCACAGAAATAAACTTTATACAAACTCTGCTCATATATTTGGACACCTGCACTTAGTCACAGGTGACTACATACTGCTCTTGAGAAGTGCACATCATGACATCATGACTTTCATGAAGGATAGGACTCCAGAAGAATAGGATTCGTTGGGAACAATAAAATATATGAATAACTTTTATAATAACTTTAGTGAGGTATAGTTCATATGCCATATAATTCTCCCCATTTAAAGTGTACACTTCAATGGTTTTTAGCATACTCACAAAATTGTGCAGCCATCACCACAAGTAATTTTAGAATATTTCCATCACTCCAAAAAAGAAACCCCATACCCATTAACAGTCATTTCTCATTTCTCCTCAAATCTCCAGCCCTAGGTAAAAAAGTAAATAGGGCTGGGGAGCCAACCTTCTTGTTCCTTTTTCCAGAAACCATATAGAAAATCTTCTGGAAAGAATCTTTCTGGAAAGTCTCCTATTATCCATGTTTGCCTGGGAGAGCTACAGCTTTTGAGTGCCTTTCTGAATACCAGGCTCCTTTGACTGGCAAATCAACAGAAAAAGAAAGTCTATGTGGACTCAATGCAGCTGGGCTAATGAAGCTGGCCCCATGTCCCAGTGCTAGAGGAATGTGAGCGTTTGCACGATTCTCTACCCTGAGAGCAGCAGTCTCCTGCACACTAGGCAGGGGAGTGGCCTGGTTTCCTTCCTGAACCCCAACGGGATGTCAGGTGGGTCCCTACAGAAGGCCTGCATTTCCCAATCCTGAATTGGGGAAAGCAGAGCATTCCTTATACAGGAAGTTGGCAGAGTGCTACATGGTCCTGGCTGAGCCAAGTTACAAATTTCTGTAAAAGCCTCCCTACCTTTTGGGAGAAGAAAAAGGCAAGGGAGCACTCTGCCTGTTATAAATCCTTTAGAAATAAATTGACAACACTACTAAGAGATTTCTAGCTGACCAAAATATTTTTATTCTTTCAACTGAAGCAAGGAGTCAAGAAAAAGGTTGTTAAGTCAATTAAACATAATTACCTGTGTGTAACTTTGCTGTATAAAAATGTTGGCTAGAGTCACCGAGTTGGGTGCATTAAGTAAACATTCATATGAAGACCTTTTCCACAACATAGAAGAATAAGGCAGGAAAAGGAATACATTTTCTGAACATCACATTGGCCACATTAAGAGAGCTCTGTGATCACATTATTATGTGCTTTGTCTTCAAACAGAGACTTCCCTGTCTTTTTCACCCATAAGCAGAAAAAGTCCTCTCCATGCTCATTATCAGACTCACGGAGCCCGTTCTCTCTGATGTGTCTCCCTCCCTCACTTTGGAGCTCCACTTCCTTGAGATCTGTCATTGTCACCTTTATTATAATGGTGCCTTACAATCCCACAGCTGGTGACACTCAGGGGAGGAGTATTCTGATGAGGAGGGTGGGGGTGCCTGGGAGACGTTGGTGATGGAAGTTTCCACAGAGGCTACACTGAAAATTTGCAGAGAGAATGGAAGGCAGGCAGGTATTTTTCCACCCAGTTTTACTCCCTGGTCTCATGTAAGGGAAAAAAAATGGTAAGAAAAGCTGTTGAAAGTATTCGTAGAAACAGAGCTTACTGTTACACCAGTTGGAACAGGCAGGAATATTCCCGTCCCAGGTAAAGCAAGCAGAGGCTTGTTCCTACAGAGACCATTGTTGAGTAAACAGGTAGGGGTTGTGTCTTTCTTTGTGTCATATGTAGGCAAAAGGAGCTTAAAACACAAATGATAGGAAGGAACAGTGGCTGGTTTCCTTGTATCAAATCCAATGGTAAGATAGCTAACCAGACCAATAGGACCTGAAGGACTTCTTTCATTCTTGCTTAGAGATTATGCCTCTGTGGATGCTACCCAATTAAAAGAAGGACAAAGACTAGCAAGCACAACTCACCCACATTTAGGGGTAGAATTGGCCCAGGATTTCACAAAAAGGCAAGAGCAAATTAAGTATTTTTAAAAGCTAAAGGATTGTCACACTGATCAGTAGTAATACATAGAAAAAAAGGTTAATCCTACCAGTTAGTAGGATTTAATCTGTTTTGGTACAAAACAACTGAATTTAATCAAGTTCATTCAGAGATGTGACTTCTATGATGGTTTATGACACTCTAGAGATGAATAAAATCATGCATGTCTGTTTATCTGTCTATCAACTATCTATTTTGGGTATTTTTTTCTCCCTAAGAATGAATAACTATCGAGACAAAAATAGATTTATAACATACCCAGTAGTGTGATGAGTTGCAGAAATCAGATTTTTAAAAAATCATTAGGGACCTCTCACTGGTTTTTGTTTTTGAGCCTGAAATTAAAAATGTGCTGCCAATTTAGGAGAGAGTGGGTCTAATGCCATATGGAAGTGGCCCACAAGTTGCTCTGTCATTTTGAGCAGGAAAAAAGAATAACTATGGGAAAGAGAAAATATATACACTGTGAGAGATAAAATTTATTGACATAAAATATGGACTCCATAAAGTAAAAATATACAGAAAGTCTATTTCAGATAGAGAAATACTGCAGAGGAAACTCTTCTGCTACAAGGGTAGAGAAGGCCAAGTTAAGAGGAAAGCCAGGAGACTTATAATCATTTGCAAGATGAAATAGGTTTAGGCAGTGAAATATGACATCTCGCTCAAAGTAATCCAAGGGCAGTTTTCGTAGAGGTGGGTGATTCTGGAAGAGATTATGGAGCAAAAAAAAAAAAAAAAAAAATCACAATGAAAGTGAAAGCTGTTGAGCCTCCTTCAGGATAAATTCTAAATAGATTAAAGATAACAATGTAAAAATAAAAATAGTGTTATTATAAAACATTAAGCCTTCTTCTATAACTTGAAGCATAAGAAAGAATTTCTATGACTCAAAATGTAGAAGATACAAAATAAAAAGTTTATTACTTTTTCTACATAAAAATAAAAGTCTCCAAAATGAGAGAAAGATAGGAAAAAAGAGGAGGAAGAGAAATAACAAGGATGAGGGGGAAAGAAGGGAAGAGAGGAGAAAAGAAAAAACAAGAAAACCCCACAAAAACATCATAAGCAAAGACAAATTGTAAAAAAAAAAATCATATCACAAAGAACAAATCTTCCTAATATAGAGTTCATAAAAATTTACATGACTGATAGGTAAAATATATAATCATTAGTTCAAGGAATTAAAAAGAAAAATATTCAGATGTATGAAAATATGTTCACCTGCATTCAAAGGGAAACTCAAGTTCAAATTACAAGGACATTATTTGTAAAATTCCAAAAGTTTGATGATGCAGTATTAGACCGGGTTCTACCACAGATCTTAGTGTAAATAGGTTATTTGGGAAGTAATCTCAGGAAAACAACAGTAGAGAAAGAAGTCAAGCTAGGATGTGTTATCAAGCCAATTGCCACTCTGAGTACCTAGAGCTCAGGTGGGAATCAGTGGCACAGTGTAGAATGCTCTTCAGAGTCACCCCTGCTATCAAGAAAGCAGTGGCATGTACCTACCAACACCCCGTCCATTACCATTTGATGGTTGCTTGTGGGGAAATTACTCTCAGGCATTTCTGCCCCATCCATTCTCCATGCTCACCCACAGGCCAAACCTGCTCTCTAAAACCAGAAAAAAGCTCTGGGGAAGAGGCTTGCAGCTGTAATTCAGAGACGACTGTCTAGAGGGTACGGTTGAGACACACACAGCGTTTTCACACACCCTCCACTAATGAAACTGCCAGAGAATAGTCCCTCTCACACATTGTTGGTGAGAATGGAAATTATTACACCACCTGTTGTCATTGGGAGTGCCTATGAGATATTGGTTCTTTGACAGTATCATGCGGATTCTTCTCTCCTAGTGCATGTAGTGTGTGTGTGTGTGTGTGTGTGTGTGTGTGTGTGTGTGTGTAACTCAGTACCTTGCTCATAGACCTTGCTAAGCATACACTGTATCACTGAGCTACATCCCCATCCCAGTATAAATCCACTCCTGGGAATCGGTCCTACAGGTAAGATTTGCACATATAATAAAGGACACATGTGCAAAATTATTCATACACATTTATTTGTAATGGCAAATGCTTGAAAACAATGAGAAGGTACTTTAAATCAATTAAAGTATCATGGAAAGCCATGCAGTTATAAAAACAAATAAAGTAGCATTCTGGGTACTAATGTGATACGATTTCCAGGATATGTTAGGTGACAAAATAAAGTGCAAGAAAGTGATACTCATATTTGCCATAGAGAAACCAATATAAAGATATGATACAGAAGAAGTTAATAATAACTTTAAGGTGAAAAGGGAAATTGCTAGTACCTGGTGGTTTAATATATACAATATATATATATATTTTTTTTCCTGGATAAATACCTGGAGAATTTTCTAAAACAAACACCAGTTCTCTATTTTATACAGCTAATGACTTGCAGCCTTTCCAAAAACCCATATCTGAGGGCTAAACTCAATGTTGAGCTAATAAGGTAGTGTAGAAATTATGTCAATAAAAAAAAGACCATTCTAAAAGAAAGTTCAATTGAACTTTCAATTGAAGACCATGGAAATTTTTATTTCAATCTGTTGGAAATAGATACAATAACCAAGTAAAATAGTTTTACTAGAAAAAATATATAGCAAAAAGAAAGAAAGGGAAAGTCTATATCAACTCAATCCAGTCAAGTTAATGAGTCTGGCTCAGCGTCTCAATCTGAAAGAAATGTATGATGCCAATTGATGTCTAGTGGCATGGATATGATGCACTTTTTCACTCTCTGTCATATATTTTTGATTTGTTGGTATGTTTTACATGTATACAACTTTGAAATTTACATGTGTATATTTTGCAATCTGGAAAAAATAGTAGAAATGCAATAACTAAATCACATAAGAGAAAGAGAAGAATAGAAAATAATAAAAATGGGGGGCTTATCAAGCCAGGTGTTGATCTATAGGAACCCAGATGACTGAAGTGGAAAAGAAATTTCTTGGAAGGATATGGGATAGTTCGCAGAATCACCAGGAATGTAGAAAAAATCAAGGGCTTGAAAGACAAGCAGAAACCCAAGGAAGCTAGGTAGAGGTAACCACAGAACCATCTGGTGAGGATGCTGTTGCCATCTCACCTATTGACCCTGGCCACCTCTCCCATATCTATGGAAACAAGATGTCAGAACAGACGTTTCAAAGAGATACCAGGATATGATGGTCTTTATATGTTCAAATGAGATGTGGGGCAGGTTGCCAGGCTGAAACATTGAATAGATGGCTCAAAATCTGGTATAATGAAGACATCAAAGGGATGAGAGGCCACAGTTGGAAGAGGATCCTTGAAGAGGACCTTAGACGGGCTACTATGGACTCCCTCCATGCCCCAGGGAAAGGAAGTCAGAGAGTTCCAATAGAGGAGCTGCCAATGAATCCACAGAATGCCCCCAACAGAGCCATCTTTAAACATTGGCTGGAGCCAGAGAGCAGTGATCAGCCAGGTAATAGATGTTGCATTCCTCTTACATGTCTTCATGGGACCAACCCCAAAGGGGTAAAATATATAGCAACTAGTCCATGGGGAGGATCTGATAGAGAGTGGAAGACATCAATTCACCCTAGTTGGGAAGAGAATTTTTACCTCCAACTGAAAATAGAGGTATGGGTTAATAAATAAAGGTGGCATTTTTGCACCTTAGTAACCACAGGTCTATGTTTCTTGACAAAGACCAGGAAAGTCATGGACATTCAGGACCACCCTTATGGAGCAAACATAAAGGTAAGGCAGGATGAGGTGGACAAATATAGAGTAGCTTTTAAGATCACCAGTCCCAATTACAGTAAATTGACAATTGCATAGAAAAGAGACATTATTGCTGCAGTCACTAAAACATTTAAATTTTCTCAGTTTCTTTTGTGTCATCTTCTCCAGTGAAAGCCCCAAATAGAAGCATCTGATTGGTAGCACTGAGACCTCAAGTCCATGTCCCATCTGCCATATCCAGTTGCTATCAAAGCTCTGCCTGGGGAATTAATTCCCCAATATCAGGGTAAGTGTTCCGAAGATGGATTCTTATTAGAATGAGAGGCTCTTATGGCTACTTCCTTTTTGGGGAGGGTGGGGGGCTACTGGGGATTGAACTTAGGAGCATTTGACCACAAGCCACATCCCCAGCCCTTTCTTTGTATTTTATTTAGAGACAGGGTCTCAATGAGTTGCTTAAGCACCTCACTTTTGCTGAGGCTGGCTTTGAACCCGTGATCCTCCTGCCTCAGCTTCCCAAGCCACTGGAATTACAGATGTGCACCACCATGCCTGGCTTCTGATGGGTATGTTACCAAGCTAAGAGAGCACAAGAGAGGGAAGAGAGGATTCCAAGAAGAGTGGCATAAACTCTGCCCTCAACCAAGTGGTCTCCCTCCACTGCAGCAACTACAGCATCAAAGCATCTCACTTTTATATAGAACCTTATAACTTGAAAAGCTCTTTCATTTTCTCTTGTCAACAATGCAATAACTCTCTGCATTCCAGATGGTGACCTGATCATAGTAGTATTCAATAAATATTTGTTGAATGGATGAATGAGTAGAGGCGTGAATGGGTATAGAAGAATTAAACCCAGTGGTTGAAGTACAGGCTTAGCAGTCCATCAGCCTTGTTCAGCCCTGTCCAGTGGCACTTACCCGTGGTCATGGAGATGCTGTCTGTGCTGTGCTTAAAATGAAACTGAGGAATTTAATTTAATTTAATCTAAATTTAAGAGCCACATGTGGTTCAGGGCTATTTGACCAAACAGTGCAGATCTGAGTTCAAATTCCAGCTCTGTTTATTGAGCAAATAAATATGAGCAAACTCCTTAATTTCTTGAAGTCCTTAATTTCCATAAGTGTGCAGTCGGAAAATGATGCTCCCCTTTCCACTGGCTGTTATGAGGTCTCAAATATGAAAGATGTTGTTCAGGGTTGTGAAGGGCAAAGCTTCAACTTGGCAGAAGCTCAATAAATGGAAACCACCGTTTGGGATATTGTGACTTCCACTACCACTGCTGTTACTGCTACCACAGAGATGATACCCAAGTCTCAGAGAGGTTGAAAAGCCTGTCCATCATACAGCTAGTGCACAGCAGAATGGGATCCTCATCTCCTGGATTCATTATAGCAGTGACTTTTCCAAAATTCCATTAGGGCCTTAGCATTGTTTGTGTGCTGAAAAGTGGATTTTCCCACCAATGTAGCAAGTAACATTCATATTGATATAGATTCCACAGGGATTGGTAAAAGATAATTTTGTTTAAAAGCAATACAGAATTTATAGCAGCTTTTTGTCATTATGTAGATCCTCAATCAACAGATACTGAAAGTACAACTATTATTAAAATGAGGCATTTCATAGTCTTAATTTTGAAAAGGCATCCTTTATCCTTATTGTTAACACTTCCCTTTGAAACCAGTATAAAAGAAAGAAAAGACACAGAATATTTACAAATACACACAAAAGAGTTAAATATGTATTTTTCAATGGTGACACAAGAATACACAAGGTATAATTCCCTAAAAGATTCTGCAATAATCAGCAACTATAGAAAAAAAACAAGCTCTGAGTTTAATTTTAAAAACTAATTGCACATACTGAGAATGGGAGGAAAAAATGGTTTAAAGCATATTATGGGAAAGATTCAGAGTTTTAGAATAGTGATCCTGTGTGGAATAAATATAACTCATATAGCATATGCAGATCCACTGGAATGAAGAAATACTAAAACCCCATATTTACGTTTTACCTTGAACAAAAGAAAGAAATCAAGCTGCTGACAGCAGTACACATATATAGTTTGAATATTCACCTAACGGGTATCTATACAAAATTATTTTACTAAGAAGACTGAAACAGTTAAAAATCTTTAGAAATTTTTATTTAAGACTCAGGATAAACCTGCAGGGTGATGTGATTATTAAAATTAAGCCAAAAAACTGAATCATCTCTGCCCTATTAGCACACTTTTTCCATGTAACAAACCATCCCAAAACAAACAGTCTTTCAGTAATTATCTTTTTTTTTTTTTAATTTTTTCAGAACCTGTGCCATGTTACTTATATTGACAATTTAAGAATAAGGGTCATGAAAATCAAATACTTTGAAGAAGGGTTGATGGGGCTGGGATTGACTTGGTGATAAAAGAAGCACACTAATAAGAAAAAGAAATATGTATGTTAAGTATTTTCTCCCTCAATTACTTACAGTCTGGTTCTAATACGATTTATAGTGGCAGAAGAAATGCTTTGAATGGGTGATTCCTTGAAGCAACAGAAATTCAAGCACCTTCTTCTTTTCCTAAATTGATTTGATTTCACAATTATAAAATTATATGAATTCAGAGTTTCATGTGGGAATAACACAGGCTGACATAGACATTTCTGGAAAGTCCCAGTGGAGATATATAAATTTCATACTTGCCAACTTTTCTTATTTTTATCAAAGAAATTGACTATTTCTTGTTTCTCTTTTTGAAAGAAACCAATATGGTCTTTGTTTCTTTTTCTCCCCCCACCAGATTCTATAATTATAAATTCAAAATATAAACAGATTTGAAAATAGGTGATGAAGAAAAAGCTTTAATATAACAAAAGGAAAATGGAATAAAATGCAAGTCTAACACTGCATGAGAAATCGTGATAAATATGCAGTATCTCTGTATAGAAGGGTGGTTATGCACATCATTGCTTGTTCACCTAAAAGGAGCATATGAAATAAAATATATGTTAAAGAAAACCCATACAAGTGTTAAATATGTGCATTGTATTTGAAACTTACCTATTGTAAGATTTAGAAATATTAAGTTCATCCAATAGAATAAACCTTAGTAACTAATAAATTTGAAAATTTGACCATGATAAAACTAAACATAGGTGGGTAGGTAGGTAGATAGATAAATGGATAGAGGTTTTTAACAAACAAAACATTAAGGAAACAATGCAAACAGAAATGTCATTTCTTTCAGTAGCATTTCTGAGAAACACACCAGAAATGATTGTATTCTTTCTGTAAGAGAAATTTTTTTTTAGCCAAGTAGTTAAAAAAAAATCAATCTGTATGTTCCGCCTCTTTTCCAGGCCCTAAGTTATTTTTTGCTGAGTGATACAAAATAGAAAATGGACATTTGCTTCTGGCACTGTGACCTTCTCCAGGCCCCTGCTGGTGCTACCCTGATACAATGTATTTCTGGCACACAGTTGTGATATAAACCACCAATCATTCTCCAGAAACACTCAATTTGACAGCAAGTAAAAGTAAAAAGAAACAAAACAAAACAAAACAAAAACAAATCTCTTTTTTAATATCAAGGAAGAATGCCACCTTAGAAACACATTTCCTTCTTTGATAAGACACAGGATTAAAAAAAAATAATAATTAGTTCAGATAGGTAACCGCTCAACAATGTATTTTTCTTCAGTAGCTGATCCATATGTTTTCCAACTGAGACACAGCATAAACCTCCATGTGTTTAAAAATGCCATACCCTCCACCCCAGGACATACACAGTCACATACACAGGCGGGATGGAACTTACCCACTCATGACTAAACCATTTGTGATGAGATGGTGAGGGTAGGGGAAAAGAACTGGGGAGGATTTTTTTTTTAATTTTTTACAATAGGCATATTTATTAAACAGGACATTTTGCTCTGTATTTTGTTTTACTGTGTGTGGGGGGATCATAATTGTATTTTGACTTTATATGGTATGGGTGACTCAGTTCACAACAGAAGCACCTGCAGCAAATTAATTTGTTGTAGCACATTAATTATCTCATAGCTTCTATTTGGGCTGCAGCTGTTGCTCTTATGTTAATAATTTTTTTTATCACCACTGTATACAACAGGTTATGGCAATAATAGAAATATCTCTTTCTTTTTGGGCTATCCCCCCTGTCGTTTCCATTTTTTTCTATGTCAGAAGGGAAGACTGAAAGAAATTCAGGCAAATTAAGCCCCAAAGCGCACTGTAATTTTCTATTTCTGAACTGATTTGTGAGAGAATGGGTAACCGAAATTAGCAAAGAATCACCCCACACAAAGATGGCGCGTGCAGAATTTGTGAAAGCGAAAAAGAAGACGAAGGACAAGCAAAAGAGGGACGGAATACTGCAGTGCTGGGGTGGTGAGTGTTTGGATGGGGGCGGGGACAATGCTGCAGTTTTCATGAAATAATAAGGTGGGGGAAAAAAGGCATACAAAGAGTAGGTTTTTCATTGTTTGTAAAATATAAACACAGATGAATTCTGTCTTTGGTTTGTTCATGCTTTTCACTCTGCACAGCAGGGATGTTCTTAAGAAGTTGCCCTCTGCGAAATTTCACTAAATGGGAACCGTGGACCCTGCATGATGGGATTATAATCACACCAGCCACTCCTTTTACATAATTTTTTGTTTAAAATCCAGTAAGACTCCCTGTTTTTAATATATATAAAGCAATAGACATGTATATGTCGATAAACTGAGAGTTTTCGTCCCCCTATAGCCTAGTGCAAGCTAAAACAAAAAACTGGTAATATTACATCTACAAATCTCAATGGATTCAAAAACAATATGAAAATTTTTAGCTGACAAGAACATGTCTGCTGCCTGCAGTCCCTGCAATAGCTCACCATGTTGCCTACTAACCGAAAGATCAAAAATTATCGATTTCATGGCGCTGCGTGCTCTGGAAAGAAAAGCTACTTTAAAATTTGCATTGTTTAAGAAATGAGTTAAAAGAAAAGAATCATTTTTTTTTCTGAACACTTTGGAATGTGAAAATGGCTTGTTTTAATCTTATCCATGATTTACTATAATTCTATTATTTTTAGCAGCTGGAGTCCAGAAATGATTTTTTTCGATGAATTTAGGATTTTGCCGCAGTATACATCTGCAGTCCCAGAATCCTCCGGTAAGTTAATCCTTCTTGCGATGGGAAACGCCTTTAACCTTCTTGTGAATGAAATATCTGCAACCATTTTGAAATTTTTAATAGAGAGGTTGTGTGCATCTTCGAGTGCATGTGGGTGTTGGGGGGGTATGTGTATCCAAAGCATGATTTCTTAGCAATGCAGCGGGTATTTGTCTTAGTTCTTACAAACATTGAGAAACATATATCTCCATGTTCTTTGAATATCATGGATGATGCCTCCATTGCTTCTCCTTCACACTTTCTATGGTAGCCATTAAAGCGTACTTCCTTAGTATGGCAAACCAATGAAGGCCTTGAGAACACAGAACTCCAAGCATGAAGGGCGTTTCTGGCATAACTAAGGGACCAGGCCACGGCCACCACCATGGCCATCGGCTCTGTCTTTCACTACCCCTCCCTTGCTCTGCAGTGCACATTAGCTGCAAGCTTTTCCACAGTGGCTTTCCGCTGAATTTGCCCAGTGGGTTCCTAGATTACTTCTGTGAGCGAGAAAAGCCAACCATGTAGTCTGACAAGAGGTATTTACAACTACTTAGCCTGTTCAGCTGGAAAGAAATCAAAAGATAACACTGAACTCTGAGATGATGTATTGCAAATCAAAAGTCCCAATCCATAAATAGCCCACTTGATGAACTGCTAAATGAAAAGCTGATCCTTATTTTTGTCCAGTATTTTCACATTGCCATGAAGAAATATTTTTAAAAGATCTTCTTAGAGTCAGGTTTGTTTTTAAATGCATAGGGTATCGCTTAGTGTTACCTTTCTGGTAGGAAGGGATTCTTCCCAAGGGGATTCAGTCCAAAGGGGACCACACCCTAGCTTCGCAGCTTGTTTTCTACCATTTCTCCTTATTTTCAAGTAGGATTGACTAACAGTTACAATTTTACATTAAATTAAGTGACCTAATCAAAAGGACCCAGTCATCCGTTTTCCTCTCTCTAAAGGAAGCTCATTGTCTTAGGTGCTCAATAAATGTTTAATTAATAGATTTGATAGACTTAAGGGAACAGATTTTCTTTTTCTTTACTGCTAACTTGATTAATATTTTTACCCGAAATGCAAAAACAAACTGGGCATTTATTTATTTTTTCCCCAAAGGCAATTCAAAAGCATATGTTTTGATGAAAGGATGCTTTACGCTCAGGTTATGTAGCCAACAATTGATGTGCCAGTGGTCTGATACCTTGACAAATCAAATCCTCTCTTTTAAAATCAGCTGGAGACACTTTTGGTTTCTAGGAACACTGCCTAAAATTTAGGACCATTTGTCTGACACCATTTCACAAAATAAATTTTGTCACACCCATTTTACACCAAAGGTGTAAAAAGATAAGTGTTTTTTATGAAATATATTGCTGAAGGTCAATTTTTTAAGTTTCACAAAATCACTCATTAGGTATCTTGATGCTGTATTCATCTTTGGTTAAATGATAGTATGTGTCTTAATTTCACATGAATTATCCATCTCATATTTTTGGTGAGACATTGTTTCATAAAACAATTTGTTTTATGAAAGAAACAAAAATTCTGAGCAATTTGTTAAATTCAACTGACTTGTTTTAATTCCGGTTCACCCTGTAATTCTAGTATGCTTGAATTTAATGGGAAAAACAACATGCTGCATTGTTGCAAATTTTACATTTCCTTTAATACCATCAATAGGGATTTAAAATTTTTTATTCTAAATTTAGATTAAAATTTCAAATTATAGAAAAATGCTTTATTTGGGCAACTGAAAAAAGAAATATAAATATAGAGGTGCTTTTAGCCTTTAGACCTTCTAAAGATGCAGATATTTCCTAACCAGTTTTAATAGTGTGTCTTATTCAGCAAAATTAACTAAACACAGAAAAAAATCTGTAAAAATATTCCTCTTATAGGGGTAAACCAGCCATTTGATTTTAAATGCATGACTTTCATTGAATTTCGAGTGTATTCTTTAACTCTGCTTTTGATAATTAAAATTGGAGGTCAGTACCTGGAAATGCCATTTACACTTTTTGAGTTTCTACTAGAAACATTGCTTTGATAAAATACCCTTTTCTGTTCAATCTGTTTAATTTATGACCAAGTTAACCACAATCAGCAGCAGCATTAAATTTTACAGAATTACTAGCAAAAATACAAATGAAAAAGTCTTTCTAGACAATGGGTTCCACTGAGCATCATGTTAGTGTGTGGACTTTTTTCACTGCAGTGGTTCACATGTGCTATGGTGATAGACAGCAGTTGACATTATCACTATATGTAGTAAAATACCCTAAGACAGAAAAATAAGAGTTATATAAAAAAATACGTTGGCCATAAAGCATCAGCTATGCCAGAAAGTACAAACACTACCTCTATGAATAAATGAGTAAGTAGGTTTCCTGCCTGTATTTATGTATAAAGACCTATTGTTTGCACGCATTAATTATAGTCCTGGGATAAAAGCACTGAGATAACTTTCACTGTTGCTTCTTGTACTCTCCCTGTTGTTTTGGAAGAAAAACAAGAATAATAGACTAGAAAATGAATTGATCATAATTGTTCCGGTTTTGACAAATGCCAATCTTGCTGAATTACAATGGAGACATTTCCAAGGGAAATTAAGAACCAACTTCAGCTTTATTGAAACGAATTAGAAAATGGTTTTGAAGAACAGAAAATTAGTTTCAAAAAATTAGAGGTTGCCGAATCTATAGCTGCTTCTATAAACATACTCGGATTTCTCAAGTAATACCGTAGGAATGAGATCCTCCCCGCCCCTAAGAAAAATCCTCACAAATACATCTATCGATACCTAGTGACACAGTGGAACCAGATAAAAATAGAATCTATACGAATTAACCTAATTGACATTGCTCTGGAGTAAATCCATTTCCATTAGTTATTTATTCACAGTAGGTACTCAAAAGACTTGTTGAATTGTAGGCTTGGTGCCCAGTCCACCGAGAGTTCACCGCCTTCGGGAGTGGGAATGGAAGGCAACTCCGCCGGCGGTTCCCATCCGGATTCTGGTGGAGTGGCGGGTGAGGTGGGGGTCCACCACCCGGACCGTCAGGGGGAGAGGCTTTGGGCGCGGCGGGACTGGGCTGCGAGCCAGGTCTGGCAGGGAGCTTGTGGCCCGACGGCAAAGTCTGCGAGACCCTAACTTGCACCCCGCTGGGAGACCCCCACCCAAACGTGGGGCGGCGGCGTCCAGCAGCGCTTAAAGTCGGGCGGGCCCCTACCACAGCGCGCGCACCACCGCCCGACCCCGAACTTCCGCCCTTCGGGAACCTGTCCCACCCGGCCAGGGGCCGTGATCTAGGTGCCGCCTCTTGCGGACCGCGGAAAGCGCGCGGCGACTCCGCGTTTGCTCTCTCGGTCTGCGGACGCGCGGAGGGGGGCGTGCAGCTCGGGACAGCCGAAGACCCCTGAGCCACCCTCCTCCAGCGCAGCCCGCAGGGACCTGGCTTCTCAGCTTCCGACCTCTGGGCCCTCACGGACCCCCCCCACTCCAGACTAGCAGAGCCGAGCGGCCGTCACCCTCCACCCGGGGAGTGTCCAAGGGACGCTCAAACGCCCCGCCTCCGGCCCCATCCGGCGACGGACGACGGCGGGCCGCGGGGCACGGGGACTACTTTCGCGCCCGCCCGCGCCCCGCCCCTTGTCCTCGCGCGGCGGAACGCTCCGCGCTGCGCCGGGCGGCAGGATACAGCGGATCCTGCGCGACTTATAAGAGGTCCTTGTGAGGCGCCATTTTAAGCCTCTCGGTCTGTGGCAGCCGCGCTAGCCCGTCCGCGGGAGCCGTGAGCGAGGGGAGGCGGAGACGGAGGACGGTGCAAGGAGCAGCTCCAGTCCCCGCCGAGCCGCCACCGCAGGTCGAGGACGATCGGACTCCCGCGGCGGGAGGAGCCTGTTCCCCTGAGGTGCTTGGGCGCTCCTTTCCTTATCCTTCCTGGGCTGCTCCCGTTCCCTCTTCGGAGCCAAACTTCGTCGCGGGCGCGCGGTCCCGACGGCGGGCGGGGAGCCGGGCCCGGCGCACCTCGGAGGCCCAGGCTGGGAAGCGGGGGCAAGGGCTGAGGAGCGGGGCGGGCCCGCCCGGGGCGCGGAGGGCGGTGGCCGGGCTCGGGCTCTGGCCGCGCTGCCCCGGGGGCGCCGCTGTTGGGGAGGGGGTGTCGTGGGGGCGTCCGGGAGCCCGGATGGCCGGCGGGTGGGGGTGGGGTTGGGGGCCGCCACTGGCGTCCGGGCTCCGGTCGCGGCCGAGTTTGGGGGAGGGACCCTGCGCCTCGGGATGCGCCGGCCGGGTGGGGGGCGGGGTGGGGCCGGGGGCTCCGCCTTCCAGCCCGCGGCGAGTTGGGGTTCCTTGCGGTGGCGGGGACACCACCCTAGGTCCCGTCCGCTTTAGGGGATGGGTCCGGGAGACTTAGCAGGTTTCCTTTTTCGTTCTTAAGGAAAATAAGAGAATTGGTAATATTTTCTTAATGCTCTGGCTATGTGAGTTTGAATCCAAGCAACTTTAAACCTTAGAGTAACCAAACTCTTAGTGCAGTCGGCACGATGCGTCAGTAGGGTGTGCACAGATGAAATCGTGTCTTCCACCTCTATTTTTCTTGTACGGTGCAGATGAGTGAAAGCTAAGCGACTTGTACTGGTTGTCTTGGGTTTGTGGCAGTGGAGACGAGACCCTAGTAAAAGAGGGGGTGGGGGCGAACGGTGACTCGCTTACTGTTTCTTACCAAGTGAGCAGATTCAGCCTCTGACTGGGAGAATTAGAAATACGTTAATCCAAGTAGTTTTACGGCAGCTAAACTTGATTTTTAGAGGACATTTTCTTTTGGGAGAAACGAAAATTTTCCTTGATTCTAAATTGGCTAAATAAATAAAATTCAGGCATTGCAACTTTGTTTCAGTGTTTTGTCTGGAGAGAGAACTTTGAACCTAGACTTTCGAAGTTTAAGTTCCTTCCCATAGCCCGCTCCTGAATCCGCCAAGCTCGAAAGCTTTGGCGGTGGGGTGTAGGTTTTTTTTTTTTTCCCTTCGTTTTCTGTTCCCCTTTGGAGGGAGCATTGTCTCATACTTTGTATCTTCCAGACATCTGTGGTCTCCCCTCCCCCCGAGTTTGTGAGTAGTGAATGAAGAGAGACTAGGCTGCTGGTATGCAGAGGTCGGCAAAAGGAAATCGAGGAGTGGTTTTAGTGAAATGGGAGCTTTGTATCATGAATAATGGTGGCTTAGACGAGATATCAACTTGAAGAGACGGCAGCATTTTCTTTGATAAAGTCTAGGCTAATGTTTCTCCGATCGCTAAGTTGTAAATTATTTTGTCTGGAATTTATGAAGCCATTATTTGTTATTTGGTGAACATTCAGTATCTTTAGATGTTTTTGTGTTAACTTTATTCGAAGAAATATTATAGATCGAAGTATTATTTACTTTATATTGGTGTTTGCTGTCTGCCTAAATTAGTGACATAAACTTATACTTTGGAGGCTTTTTGTTTTGCTACATTTATTTTTACAAACCATCCAAATCTCCGAATTTAAAACAAAATAGCCACGCCACCACCACCATCATAAAAAACAACTTAAGATTTGAGGATGCCCTTTCACAGTAGACAAAATTTGATTAATTTGCCCCCATATTCATTACTTTGACCCAATCTTTGTTCTGAAGGCCATGTACAAGGACATGGCCCTGAAGTGATTGCAACAGTAACTTGAAAAACTTGCAGAAGTCTTTTCTATAGGATTAAAGGAATGCTGAGACTATTCAAGTCTTAAGTCCTTGAGGAGGGGGAAAAACTGCTCTAGAAAGATTACTTAGTATTGCATATAACTTAAAGTCCTGTAGAGTCCTATCTTGAGAGTCTCAAAGACCAGAACAGTTATTTAAAAGTTTATAGGAAAAACCGAATTTTTAAAAAGTGGTTAATTTAAAAAGGGAAACATTTAACAGGGTTCAGGAGTCAAGAAGTATCCAAGAGATGTTGGTTTTTTATTTGTTTTGTGTTGTTTGGGATTTGTGATTTGATTACTTCCTTTACCATGATTATTGTAGAAAATGTGCAGTCTAATATTAAAATTTATCAAACTTAATCCTAATTGATGACAGGAATAAAAATTGTTGTAAATGAGGGTCTAAATGCTTGTTTTCAAAACACTACTAAAATAGAAAGGGAAAACCAGGAGCCACAATTCAAACATTTCTATAAGTATACTTTGAAATGTGGCAATTAGAAAACTTGCAGAGATCCTTTTAGTAGTTGTAAGATGGAACAGATTGAAGAGCTCATAAGTTATTAAAACCCCTGAAATGGATTACATATGTATATTCAGTCAAATGGAACATTAGTGTTATTAACCTGAGGTACTGTATTAATCAATCATAAGGTGATTTTATTTCTCTCCATAATCTAGGCTGATAATAATTGTAGATTAATAGGTGGCAAATTTTAAGAAAACTTTTTGACATTGGTCAGAAGTATGACTTTAATCCAAGGCAGAAGGTAGAACCGGACAAACTTCTAATAAACAATATGGTATAACTCCTTTGTAGTGCTGCATGTTTTTTTGATTGTTTTGAAAATATTATTATTAGCTTTTTTTGTTGGCCTCTTTTAAACTATTGTTAAAACAACTTTACTGAAAATATTTTTATTCCATAAAATTAAATGGTAAAAATAGGAGCTGCTTCTGCTTTGTACAAATCACATATAGATCATTGCCTCCTGTACCCTATTGACAGGATACTCATTTTCAGAGTCAATTCTCTTTTAACAGACTATTGTTTATATAATATTTCTCCAATACTGACAGTGATAGATAACTAGGCCAATAGGTTAAATTAAATATATAGTCCTCTGGCTTCACAAAAGGAAAATATGTGCCTTGTTTTAATTTAAAATGAGTTAGGCATTAACTCCTATAGGGGTTCATCTTTTATAATCTGGAGAAAGTTCTCTATTTCCTCTGTTTACTTAAGAAAGTTACCTTTGTGTTTACTGCAAGACTCAGCTTGACTTGATTTGAAACCTAGATTTATCTGTTGAGGCCTGAACTCTGCTATCCTTGAAATATGCATATAATGTTTTTTCCCTAAGGAAAAAGAAGCTCTTAAGGAGAGAAGTCAAACAAATTAGAAACCCATTTTTAGGGTTTTCCCTCCTTTTTGGACTTGTGTTATGGGCATCTTTTTAAAGACACATTTCCTACTTCCAGAGTCTCTTTGAGTCCTGAGGCAATAGAGTGAAGTAGTGTTAGAACATGTTTTCCTTGCATGCTTTGGTCATGTTGAGTGCCCTCCAGTGGATATAATATAATGCTTGTGATTTTTTTTATTATTATTCAACAAAGTTTATGTGGAATGTGTTTATGAATAGTTCTGATGAGAGAATCAATTTGAAACCTTATGATTTCTAGAATAATTTATAAACACTACTAATTAAAAGACTGGTATGAGTAAATGTCATTGCTACCAATATTTGAAGAATAGTTAAATTAAGGAATTAATTTATTAAGATCCCTTTGCTTAAAATATAACAATAAACCAAAAACTCATTTAAATGCTTTAGGAGATAATCATTTTTAGTCATTGAAAAAAAAAACTAAAAAAAATCTCAAAACATTAATGAAGATGGGAATTGCTAATTTGTCTAAACATGAATAAGTGCTCTATTAGGAACTAGATAAGTTAGTATATGTGAACTAAAATACAGTGCTGTAGCAACTGGACTGTAGGGTCTCTGGTACCGAGTTATGGGCCATAACCCGTTTAATTTTTCAGTGAAGACCTTTTTCTAGGCTCCTTAGTTGAAGTTTATGCATTTCTGTTACTAACATTATTTTCTGAAAATACTTATTTCAAATCAGAGTCTGATTACTGACAGAAATGAAGCTTGTTCTGGATTAGATTTTGGAAGTCAAATGGTTAGTTAATGGAAAAATATCAAAAAGAGTTTAGTTTTTTTGTTTGTTTTTTTGTTTTTTTTTTTAAGCTGTCTCCGACACTGCGGTTAAAATGAAATTAAAATGTTAATAGTGTAGGGGAGGAAAATGATAGTATCGCTGATTGTTCCGCTTTGCCTTTGGCATTCAGTATAATTCTGTGGAAACATTGATTTTTGACTATAAGAAATCTATAGTTATTATATCTAGTTGAGTGTTTAAGACAAGAATGCCTTAAGTAAATGGTTATCTCAAAATGGGTTAAATATTCTTCCATAAACAGTCATACTTGGGCTGTCCAAGTTAACTGCTTAGTATTTGCAGCATTTATATCTAGCAAGCTTTTTTTATTTCCAGAATTTGGAAAGTTGGGTATTTAGTCTCCATATTTAAATGTTACTGTGACTGGACTGAAAAAATGCAAACCATAGACCACCATTGGTTTTAAAAGCATCATCTGAAAATGGCGCTGCATGCAGGCTTCTGTTTCTTTTTTCTTTTTTTTCAAGGTTTTTATGAGAAATGAAAGTAGAATTGAAAGTTCTTTTTAATTTACACAAAACTTATTGAAAAAAAGTCTTACTAGAAATTTATCTTTGGAAATTGATTACTTCCTTCATTAATATAACACACAGCAATTGGATGTTCAAGAAATATGATTCTGTAAGATTGCTTTCACAAGCCATATAGAATTTGGTCTTACTACATTGTAGTGGAAATGGCTACTCAGGTATTTCTAGGGTCAGGAAGATACTGGGTATCTCAGACCACTCAGAACCTTCAATGGGAAAGCACCACGTCTCATCGAAGCAGCTGGTTGTAAGCAGCACCAGCCATCATGTGAAAATATGGCTTATTTTGCCAGATCATCATCCTCTTCATCTTTTTTTTTTTTGGCCTTCAAGAAGTAGGAAATCTGGATTAATATACATCTTTCAATGTGCAAATATTAGCATATGAAATTCAAATGTTAAGACGTTCTTCAGCCCAAATAAAATGCATCTATTGCAGAATACTGCTAATTTGTATATAGTACTGCTATCTGTAGTAGTACTATTTGGTATATAGGTTTTTGTGGTGATATTTTGAAATGATTGATTCTTGAATTTATGTAATTTAGCAAATAACTGGTAAGTTTTTATTTAAGCACTTGGAAAATGCCTTCTATTAATTGATGATAAGGAACTGAAGAAACAGTATTCATATTATTAACTTGTTTGTGAAGTCTGGGAGACCCACACTTTTAAATTAGAAATTAAGATGGTTTGATTCAAGAAAGAAGGGGCGAAATAACTTGCTCATTTCATTACCTGACCAGCTTAAATACAGTTCTTTATCATTTTAAAGGGAGTATCAAAACTTAACCTATTAAGACACTTAATGCTGGAAAGATTCTGTATGAACACAATTTCTGTCAACCTCAAATTTTACACTTTAAATCATGTCCTAGTTTTCATCAGAAGCCTTTGCATTTCTAAGCATAACTATTGGTATTATACCAGATTCAAAATTTTAATTAATTGAATGTGTTTTACTTAATCCCTTTTTAGTCAATACAAATTTTATGCAACAGTTTAATAGATTTAAGTTAAATATTTTATTCTAAAAGGTTTTTTATTTCCAGACTTTGAAAAGTTGACTGTTTAGTCTTCACAGATCATAAGCCAACATTGGTTTTAAAAAACATTACCTGAAAATAGTGCTGTAGGCTGTAATTCTTATAAAGTATGTACAAAATGCAAGCTGATCAGTGAACCTTTCATAAAGCATTAATCTCAGAGGTGCCTCACTTCCCCCTTGATTATCCCACAATTCCCAGTGATTTTATGGAGCCATTTTAAAGTTTCTTTTATAATATTTCAGAAGTTTTCTTAACTCTGATTTCTTTTGAATTTTTGGAAAAGCTTCCCCCTCTTCTTCTGACACTTTGAAGAGCTTGAACATCTGGAAGATGATGGGGTGAAACTGCTTCATAACATTTGTCATTTTCTCCCCCATTTATTTCCATTTTAAAATTTTTTCACTAATGTTTCCATGATTTTGCTTGTGATTTAATGATTCATGAGTTGCTGGACTGATATTTTCTTTTTAACTCATTTGAAATGGATATGTTAAAAAATTGAGGGGGTGTGGTTAGCTGACTTGTTCTTTCAAGTTCATCAGCCTTCATGTCATAGACCTTAGCCCTAGTTAATAAATTTTATCTTAAATGCTAGTAATTGATCTTGAGTTGGAAGTAAAAGTGTTACAAAAGCTGAAAGATGAATTTAATGAGCTTTCATTAACAGTTTTGTGATAGCTGAAATAATAGTGATACATATGTATGTTATGTAACACTATTGGACACTATTCACATAAAAATATGAGAAGTTAAATTTACTACAGAGTTTCTTGGGAGTGCAATTTGAAGATAATCTGAATAATATGATACACTGAGAAGTGGTTGTTGCAAAGTTATCCCAATTTCCCTTTAATACAAAGTAAACTGATTGAAGAGCTATAACAGACTTTAAGTACTATACTCTTTTTTAAGTATAATTAAAGTGATTTGGGGTAAGGGTATAGGGAATGAGTCTGTCTTTGAAGTTTTCATGTACTAGATGAATGCCATGTGTATAAGGGAGGAACAAGGGATTCTTGGTAACATTTTTCAGTGTAGCTGTAGCTGATCCTGGAAGCTTCCAAATGGAATTCCAGTCCCCTGTATAGGAAAACATGAA